>NC_065591.1:96334048-96644226 GCF_024542745.1 Macaca thibetana thibetana | reverse complement strand
TTAGCCAGCCATGGTGGCAGGTGCCTGTAATCCCAGCTACTTTGGAGGCTGAGACAGAAGAATCACCTGAACCCGGGAGGTGGAGGTTGCAGTGAGTTGAAATCGTGCCATTGCACTCCTACCTGGGTGACAAGAGTGAAACTCCATCTCAAACAAACAAAAAACCAAAATAAAAAAACCCAAAAACCTTCTAACTCAGCTAGAAAATAACTGTAAAGAAAATAAATTTTTCAAATGAATTATTTCAAATATTGGGTTTACTGTGATGAGAGTCACTTCAGCCTCTCACATACACGTACATAAACATGAACGAAATGTAAAATTCAGGGTCATTTTATTTATATTTCCTTAGCGTAGTCTCTTCCCCCTAATCACATTTGTCAATTTGTGGTAGCTATGACACTTATCAAGGAACTTACTGATTTTTATCTTTTGATCTTTACAACATCTCCATGAGATAGACATGATTATAACCATTTGAAAGATAAGGAAAATTAAGAATCAGCCAATGTAACTACCACAAGCTGTTTAGAAACAAAATGGTGAAGCTGAGATTTGACCTTGGTTCAGTTGCACCAAACCAAAGCTTTAAACCATATAATTTCTTTTTGTTTGTTTGTTTCTCTATCACAGGTTATTCCTTTTAATATTTCACATAAACTTTTAACATCACTAAACATTTCACCTCCACTCTTCTTTCAAGATACCTTGTTTTATGTATTCATTGTGACATTAGCCATCATTCTTACTGCTATCCTATAAAAAACGTGTCTTTTATTCTCTAGCTGCCTTCACAACTTAAAAAAATATATTTGGCTTTCAGTGATTTAACTATGATGGACTTATATGTGATTTTATATACCTGGACACTGACACCCGGAAAAATAAAAATTTGCCTCATACCAAGTCAGTCCTCCTCAGAGTCAGGATTTAATCTCTGTTCTGGCCTTCTTTCTAGTTTTCCACACAAACTTTGGACATCAGAGAATATTTCCCCTGCCTCCTATCTTCATCTGTTCTTATTCTGGAAAACATATTCTTAGCAACAGACAACTTAGGCAATTGTTTTTCTGTCATTACTGACAGTCAGCAAAAAGCAGTTTCTGTGTTGAGAGCTTTCTAGGACAGATGACTTAGTTTCCTCAAAAACAACAGCAAAATGACAGGAAAAACAGAGAGAAAGAAAAAGGGAAGTGGAGATAGCAAGTGAAAAAAGACAAGCAACATTTTAACCAGTTGGAATATAGAGACTGCATTTGAATTTTCAAATATTTTTGAATACATATTGAATATATTGAATACATCATATACTAATATAATGGCAAATATATGTCATGTATTTTATTATACATAAATAGATAACTATATATATGATAATCTAGAAAATGTGAAGTGACTAGACATTCAATTAAAAAAGAAATTAATCGAAGCAGCACAGCATGTGAATACTACCGTGATATATATATATATATATATATATATATATAAAAAATTTGTTTTGAGATGGAGTCTCACTCTGTTGCCCCAGCTGGAGTAGAGTGGCATGATCTCAGCTCACTGCAACTTCCACCTCAGGGGTTTGAGTGATTCTCCTGCCTCAGCTTCCCATGTAGCTGGGATTACAGGCATGCGCCACCACACCAAGCTAATTTTTGTATTTTTACAAAAATTACATGGGGTTTCGCCATGTTGGCCAGGCTGGTCTCAAACTCCTGACCTCAAGTGATCTACCCACCTTGGCTTCCCGAAGTGCTGGGATTACAGATATGAGCCACTGCACCCAGCCTACTCTGAGGTACTTATTAAGAACCATTATATTTTACAGTTACATACTCAAATATATATTTCTAAATTTTTTGATGCCTGGAACTCATTTCTTTTTCTTTTTTTTTAAGAGATGGGGGTCCCGCTCTGTCACCCAGGCTGGAGTGCAGTGACACAATCGTGGCTCACCATAGCCTTGAACTCTTGTGCTCAAGTGCTTCTCTTGCCTTAGCTTCCCCAGTAGCTAGGAACACAGGCACAAACCACCATGTCTGGCTAGTTTTTATTTTTAATTTTTTGTAGAAATGGGGTTTTGCTATGTTGCTTAGGCTCTCACTTTTAAATAATCAAGTGAAAAGGGGTGTCAGTGGAGTTATGGATCAAAAAGAAAAGGATTTGTCATTACTTAATAACTCTTGAGGCTATCTATAATGGTTACATGGAGGATCATTATGTGAAGTTTCTATTAAACGAGATTTTAAGTCTTTCTTAAGCCTCTCCAGTTTTCCACTGTATACACTAGAGTTCTAACTTAGGCTCAGACTTACTCCATATATCAGTATTTAAATAATATTTTCTTTGCTGCCATAGGGAAGAACATGGAAATTACTTAATCTGTTCTTTACTTCTCAGTAACATTGGGAGAAGAAATAAAGTAATAATACTGAACTAAAATAATGTAAATCAACACTTCAGATATATAAAGATGCATGTTTCTTCCATAATTATGTACTTAACAAAAAATCGCTAACTTTGAAATTACATTTTGAGTGTTTTGTCACTGTTTTGCTTGAATTTTTAGTTTCAGTTAATTTGTAAAATTTTGAGGACCCTAATATATAAAAAGTTTAGTAATTTAGTGTCTAGTAATTTGTTTTTCAGATCATTAAGACAAAGAATATTTGGGTACAAAACTGCTCTAACCAATGGTTTTCAGAAAATATGAGAAGTGTAACCATAGTTACTGCTAGTTGAGAAACAAAAGACTTAGTACATTCTAATAAAAATGACATTAAGGTCAGACATTCTATTCATCTGTGCATATTCTGAACATTCATCTTTGATTCTAGTAAGTATGCAAAATGAGGTGTGACTTTGCGAAGCTTTCCTTTTTGCCATTTCCCATCAAAGGAACAAAAGACTATGTGTGGAAGAAATTCCAACTCACTTTCATGCAGCCAGCTTATTAGTAGACCACGCTGAGCAAAGTTTAAAATAATCTTTTTTAACTTAAAGCTTCTGTTGGACTGGAAATAATATATGTAAGTTTGGGTGACAGTGGAAAAATACTGTTCTTTTTTTTTTTTTCCGAGAGAGTCTCACTCAGTCACCCAGGCTGAAGTGCAGTGGTGCGACTTGGCTCACTGCAACCTCCACCTCCTGGGTTCAAGCAATTCTCCTGCCTTAATCTCCCAAGTAGCTGGGATTACAGGTGTGCACCACCATGCCCGGCTAATTTTTGTATTTTTAGTAGAGATGGGGTTTCATCATATTAGCCAGGTTGGTCTCAAACTCGTGACCTCAGGTGATTCCCCTGCCTTGGCTTCTCAAAGTGCTGGGATTACAGGGCCATGAGCCAGGCACAAAATATTGTTCTAGTATGGTAGAGTAGAATGATTTTTATTCCACTGATACTGTGCCATGGACTGAATTGTGTCCTCCAAAAAAGTTTGTATGTTGAAGTCCTAACTTCTAGTACTTCAGAATTCAACCATAGAGGAGATAGAGTCTTTAAAAAGTTAAAATGAAGTCATTGAACCCTAATCTAATATGACTCATGTTTTCATAAGGAAAGAAAATTTGCAAACAGACATATACAGAGAGAAGACCACGTGAAGACACGGGAAGAAGACAGTCATCTACCAGCCAAGGAAAGAAGAAACCAACCCTGCTAACACTTTGATCTTGGACTTTTAACCTCCAAAATTGTCAGAAAAAAAAAAAATTCTGTTGTTTTAAGCTGCCCAGATAGTGGTATTTCATTAAGGAAGCCTTAGCAAACTAACATATGATCTTAAAGAAATAATTCCTGTTTAGTGTTAGAGAAAACATCTAACGTCTGAAAGTAGATTTTCAAATTACCTCAAATACGTGTGACTATAAGATAAAGTTAATCCTTTTAGTTGAATCCTACTGCAATCCCCCTGGGGCTGCCAATATCATGTGTTGATAGTTGGTCTATTAGGCTATTTTGACTGTGGCACCCTTATTTCTCACCAGTTGATTCCCATAATTGCGTGATAAGCCACTCACCATTGTTAGATGCTGTGGGACGTACATAACCACAGCTCCCACTCTTGCCTTTGGCCAGAGAGCCATAAAGGAGTTGAGTAGAGAAAACCTAAAAACCCTGTTTCATTTTCACTGTTTGTGAATTACCAGGAAGTGAGGTTGTAAATAGTAATAGTAATTACCACTGTTTGTGAATTACCAGGAAGTGAGGTTGTAAATAGTCTTAACAGTGTAAACAGGGACAGACTATAATAGAAGTGGTGAGCCACTGAAATCAGAAAACTTTTTTTCTCTTGAATTGACTTAATAAATAACAGGTTTACTTACCAATGTTTTTAACTATGTTTGTGCAGTGGACACATGTAAGCAGATATACTACAATGTAGTATACTGTTTAAGGTCCCAGGCTCTGAAGCCAGAGTGCCTGGGACTGTCTTGACTCTGTGATTTAACAATATGGAAGTTACTAGAAACTCTCTTATATTTTCTTCCCCTTGAAACGAGACTCACATGTACCTGATAAAGGTTTTGGGGAAGGTTTATTGGGTCTATGCATATAAAGTGCTTAGAGCAGTATCAGACAAACAGTGAGAAAATTCATAAATGTTTGTTCTTATTGTCGTCAAATGTGAAGAAACATTAGGGGTCCCAACACATGACCCGATCAAACTACTGAACGTATATTACTAAGGAGCTTCTCATACTGAATGTATATTACTAAAGAGCTTCTCATACTGAATGTATATTACTAAGGAGCTTCTCAAAATAATAATAAAAATAATTTATTAAGAAGAAATACGTCAAGTCTTTTAGCTTTTTTACATTTCAGGTAACTCAGTTTTACTAAACATAATTGATTCTACTCATTAGATCCTCACTCATTATATTCTCCACATCCACACTATTGTCCTAATACATTTCTATTCTAAAGACATATTTCTGCTCACTACAGCGATTAATATTAATAACAAGAGTTGTCATTTATGAAATAATTAAAATATGCAAGATGCTAAAATAAGCCATGAACATTAATTGGTGTCCTGTGAGGTAATTACAAATAATACCCCAATTTACAGGTTTGGAAACTGAGTCCAGAGTTCAAATAACTTGTTTGAGCTCAACTTGTAAGTAGTAAAGTTAGTGTTTGAACCAGGCATCCAGATGCCAGAGCCAGTTCACATTCACTACTTTATCATATGAAATCTACAATACATTTTCCCCCGACTAAGCATTCTTTGGAATTTTCTCTGCCTCGACAAGTTTATCAGATGCAGTAACTCCCACACAACACCATTTGCAAGAAGACTTAAATGTTGGTATTAAATATCAGTTCTGGTGTATCTAATTATGCAATTTTATGGCATAGAGAAGTATACAATGATTGCACAACTGAAACACATTCTAATAAATATATTGCACACCATTCATATGCGTTTATAAATTAAAATATCAATATTTTATTTAATTAGGGGTTATGAGTTAATTTTAGTCCTAGGGAATATTTCAGGAGATATCTCATTTTAAAAAAGTATTTGCCATTTCTTTGAAAAATGCTGCCTTCCCCACAGGCCTCCCTTGTGCTTCTATTTCTTGGCCTCTAGAAATTTTTGCTTCCTTTCTTGGAGTTGCACCAAGGAGTTAACAAAAAAATAAAAACACATTTCTCTCTCTCCTTGCAGGTTTAACATTCTGATGACTTTTATAGCTTTTATTTAAGCTGTGAAATTATGAATTCTCATTATGCCTGCTCCTGGCTCTTCTGTATTATTTAGGTGGAATAGTGGCAGACCCCATGGGTGGAATCAATTTTAATTCTATCTTCTGTAATTTGTCTGCTACACCTCTGAAAGTAGGTCTAAGGAAAAAAATGCAAGCAGGTCTTTCCCTTTAATCCCCTCTGGCACACTAACTTTGTGAATGTTGACTTCACTATTCTGTTTTCTGTGACCAATATTATTTTTTTTTTCAGAGCCTTTACCCCTTTTCCCTTGCAATTCATCTTCTAAACTGCCTCCAAATGCTTTTTGATTACTAACTCTAAACTTGAGTTACTTAGCTGAATTCTGAGAGTCTGGGTGGAGGAGAAAGCTAATGAAAGGGGTCAGGCTTACATCCTTTAAAACTGTTTTATATGTAGTACATATAACATACATATATTATTATGTAAGTATAATGAATTATACATAAAATATAATAAATACTTATTTGTTATATAATCCCCTTAAGGTGGACTATTTTGCCTGTGTATTTGCCTTTAAAACTGATGAATACTCTCTGTATAGAGGCAAATTCTGGGGATAAACTAGTGAATGGGATTCATCAAGATGTTTGTAATGGATACCAGGGTCACACAGTCAGGCCAGACACCTCCTTCCTTATCCCTGACATTTATTTCCCTAGTGGCTATTGATCACTCACAGTTAAGTCACTCCCTGAAATGGCTTTTATTTGATAAAAGCTCTCTCACTCAATATAATGCCATTTTCCCAAGGGCAGCTCAGATCCAACAACTGGTTAAGGGAGCCAGGGGCAATGTTTGGGTCATTTATTTCAACTCACTATAACTCTAAAGGACTATGGTAGTCCCATAGGCCATTGTGTGATTGGCTGAGGCCTCTATGGGAACTGGACTGCAGTTCAAATTCTCCCTTCACCCAGTTCTTCTTTCCTTAACTACTTACAGTTACCATTTCTCAGTTACACACCAATAAGCCTCCTGCCTGCAAATTGTCAGCTCAGAGTCTGTTTCCAAGAAACTGGCCTAAGATGACGTTGAAATGAATCCCTGCAGACTACATTTAATTCTGTAAATCCTCCCTCGTATTTCTTTTTTCAACTAAGCTATTTATACAATTGCCTTCTGTATGAGTCAATTCTCACATTGTTATAAGAAAATACCTGAGACAGGGTAATTTATAAAGAAAAGAGGTTTAATTGACTCACAGTTCCACAGGGCTGGGGAGGCCTCAGGAAACTTACGATCATGGCAGAAGACACCTTTTCACAGGGCGGCAGGAGAGAGAATGAGTGCCAGCAGGGGAAATGCCAGACACTTACAAAAACATCAGATCTCAAGAACTCATTGATGAGAACATCATAGGGGAAACTGCCCCATAATCCAATTACCTCCCACCACGTTCCTCCCATGACATGTGGGGATTATGGGGATTAAAATTCAAGATGAGAATTGGGTGGGTACACAGCCAAACCATACGCCTTCCTCTTCTAATCCCATTCCCCTTACTTTCTCTAAGTTAATTCAGCCACCATGTAGTAGGGAGAATTTTGTTTGTTGGAGTTACCTTGTTTAATGATGATTGATGCTATTATAATCTAATACAACCTTGAAAAGAAATGGACAAGTTAATCTCTTCTCTGTCTCTTTTTTTCTCTCTCTATCTGAAACTTACAAACATTTTCTCTTCCTCATGAGCCAGGTCACTGAGAAAAGTAAAGGTATTATTAGTTGTAATTTATTGGCAGTAAATATCTCTTAATTGAGGATATACTTCTTCTTGTCTCCCTCTAGACTCTACACTGTAAAAGGCTAATGATTTCATGCAATACCCTAATTCCAAGTAAATATTAGATATTTGAATAATTTGCTATGGATAAATGCATGATCTAAAACTTCTAAGTTTCATTTAACAAAACTAGAACAAGTAATTATATTCCCACCTTAAAAGTCTATATAACAGATCATTATTTATTTTATTTTATGTATAATTTATTACACAAATATAATTATGCATATGTAAAATATATACTCTCTATATATAAATTATTTTAAAGGATATAAACCTAACTCCTTCCAAGTAGCCTAGGGCCTATCTTTTGCTATTTCATGTTAAGACAGTGATTGATAACGGATGGCCCTAGTTCACTCATGCTTATTTGTCTTTTCCGGAGCTAGCCCTGATCAATTTGTCCAAATATTTTACACATTTACTCTCTTGTGACAAACATAGCCATAATTAACATTCTGCCTTTAATTGTGCAAAACATAATCACCTTCTGCTTTTGCTGAAGTATTAACATCCAGCATTCCTTCTAGTCTACTTCAGCAGCTTATCATGGTATTCACCTGTGGTCCCCTTTCCAGGCCCTTATTAGCAAAAGTAATTATATTCTCACATGCTTACCTTGCAGGTTCCCTTGCAAGCAAGTGAGTAAAGCTACGAGATGTGTGACCCCTTGATTCACTGAAGGGCATTGTGCAGTACAGAGAGCACAGCTCCAGTAGAGACCTACGTGGGAAGGCGACAGGAAGAGAATCCCAGCAGCTTCCTGAGCCTTACAGATCCTCACAGTAGGGTGGTGGTGGTCACAGAGAAACCATTTTAACATGCTAGAACATCTTCTGTTGTCCCAACAATATTTTTAAATTTTGACTTTCTCTGTTTCACTTAAAATGATTTGCTTATTAATTTAACAGTCTTCCTTCTCACACAGGATTTTTTCTTTTTCTTTTTTGGGGGCAGATATTTTAAATAAACTACAAACTTCCTGTTTTCTCACTTCCACTTACAGGTGGCTCTGTGGCAGGTCATCCATCTTTCCTCCCTTCTGATCTCAAAGCAACCAGTAACAGACAATTCTTGCTACAGTGGGTCACTTTAAACAATTTAATACATATTTACTGAAATAAGCCCTAATACCATTTTACAATTTACTTTCCTGCATTAATAAGGTCACTTAGGACAACTGCTTTTTGGGTCACACTAGCACACACTAGGGCATGGTTGGTCACAATCATAATAACTGACTTGTGAGAGGAAACCCAAGAATTTTGGGTTAGGACAACTCTGTCAGTGAATTCTACTAGATTCACTGATTTCCTAAGAGATAATTTCTAACAACCATGTGTGAAATACACACACATATACACACACACAAACACACACACATGCTACTGCATTTATATAAGACACACATTTAACTTCCTTGGCAGTCACAGCTGATGGAGCTGGCAGTCGTTTAAAATCCTGAAGTCTTTTTCACACAAATTGCTGTCAAGATCTTTTCTAATATTGATTGTTATGTAGCACATTAACCATTTCTCTCAGCTTTTTGTTATCTAAAAATTTTATAAGCATACATTTTTGTCTTTATCCAAGTCACTGATACAAATCTTAGCGAGGACAAGGCTTAAGACAGAATCCTGTGTGATGACTCTTGGGAAACCATCATTCAATCATTTGGATCTATCTCATCCAACTCTGTCAATACTTGATTTTTCTGACACCTGGCTTACATTTCTCCAACTGGTAAACAAATAAATCATGAAAGATTTTAACACACTGCTGAAATCCAAATAAGCTTTACCTGTGACTTTCCTATGCTTGGCCAATCTAATTAGGTGTCACCTGATTAAAAGAACCTATGGAGTTAGGTTGTCTTCCGATATTGATTCTTCATCTATGCTAATTCCTAGAAATGATATCTTTTTGGTCTTGCAACCCAACACTACTTGCTTAGTTTTACAAATAATTCTTGAGCACCTACTATGTATTATGTGTTCTATTTATTATGTGCTATGTATTACGTTCCCCGGTTACAAGAGATCTACTCTGTAACTCCAGCTCTCAGTAAGCTCACTATATGCTCTAAAATACATTATAGAGTATTTCTAGAATCTGATATCAAGCTTATGCATTTGTAGTTCCTGATGTTGTTTCTTTGAAAAATTGGGATCATGTTTGATGATCTGTGATGATCACAGCTATTCTGGCACTTTTCTATAATACCTCAAAAATTATTAAGGGTGGTACGGATGATATGCTAGTTACTTCGGTACCTTAGCATGTATTTCAACTGGAACTGAAGCCTTAAATTCATCTATAATGATTCTTACTATTTATTCTGTGTCAGAGGTTCCCAAGACAATTCTCAGGCTTGAAGATTTGCTAGAAGGGCTCAGATGCTCAGAAAAACTGCTATATTCATAGTTATAGATTATTATATAACTTTGAAGATGCAAATTGAAATCAGCAAAGGAATAAGTCACATGGTCTAAAATCCAGGATGAAGCAGGTAAAAGCTTTCGGGCATTCCCTCCCAATGGAGTCATACAGAGACATGGTTAATTCTTGCAGCAATGATATGTGATAACACATTAAAAATGGTGCCAGCCAAGGATGCTTACCTAAATCTTTGTGTCCAGGGTGTTTATTGGGGGAAAGTCATGTAGACATACACTGCCTGTGTGACAGACTTCAGTTACTGAGATTCTACCGCTCCCAAAGCAAAAACAAGCATTAACCATAAATTGCATTATTAGGGTAAACTTATCTGATCAAACAAATACAGCATGGCCCAAGACCTCAAGAATATAAACATACTCTTATCAGGCTGAATAGTCTAAGCTATCAGAGGTTATCTTCTAGAAGCCTGCTTCAGACCAGTCCTGAAGGCAGATCTTTATTTGGAAAATCTGAGGGTTTCAGCAACCCAGGCCTGCTGAGTTAGCTTTCTCTGCACAGCTCCCTCTATGTTTTAAATTCTATATTAATCATGTCTTTTTCTAGTCTTTTATACCTTGGAAGACATTCTCTTTTTTTTGATTATATGAAAGCAAAACCAACATCTAGTACTATATTCTCCAAGATTCTTTAAGATTATACATTTCCACTATTTCTTCTTGAAATACATCAAAGAGATTCCTTTTAGTTTAAAACTCAGATTTTGTTGTTATAATGAAATGTAATCATTAGTGTGGGTTATAAGTAATTGTTCCTTGATTTTTTTTATTGTAATGTGTATTAGTCTTTTTACTGTTTTCACCAACACCTTTTTCCTGTGTGTTTCCTTTCTCCATCAGTGACTATATGTCTCAAGAGTCATAAATTAGAGATTTTAGATAAATTACAAAAAGTAAAGAAAGGCTTTCCAACACTGGCAAAGAAAAAAAATTATAATGGCCGAGAATTACTTGGCTCAAATCCCTAAAACTGTCTTACCAAAAAAATCAGAATGCTAAATTTTTAAATAAATTATATTTAATTAACTATCACTCTATTAGTTACCTACAGCTGCATAGTAAATTACTTCAAAACATAGCATTTTAAAACAGTAAACACTTATTATCTTACTTTTCCTGAGTTTCAGAAATGTTGGCACAGGCTATCTGGGTCCTCTGGCATAGGATCTCTCACAAAGCAGCAAACAAGCTGTCACTGAAACCTGTAGTCATTTCAAGCAACGATATGTGAGAACGCATTAAAAATGGTGCCAGCCAAGGATGCTCACCTAAGCCTTTGTGTCCAGGGTGTTTATTGGGCGACAATCATATAGACGTACACTGCCTGTGTGACAGACTTCAGCTACTCAGATTCTTTTCTACTAGAAAAGAAAATAAAGACTATCTATGACAGACTCATTGCTAACATCATAATCAATGGTGAAAAGTTTGAAGCTTTCATCTTAGATAGGCAAGGACACCCACTCTCAACAGGGAAAAGAAGGTGTTTGTGAAAACTGTAAAAAGACTGATACGTATCACAATAAAAAAAATCAAGAAAAAATTACTTATAGCCCATGCTAAAGATTGTATTTTATTATCACAACAAAATCTCAATTTTAAACTAGAAGGAATTTCTTTGATATATTTCAAGAGGAAATAGTGGAAAATAATTCACTTCAAACTCATTTAAGTCATTAGTTGGATTCAGTTTCTTGTATGCTGTTGACTGGAGGTTTCCCTCAGTTCTTTGCACCTAGGTTTCTCCATAGGGCTTCTTGCAATATGTCAATTGTCAAGACAGAGTCTTGTTGATAAAAATCTTTAAGAAATTAGTTATAAAAGAAATGCACATCAACAAAATAAAGACTGTATATGACAGACGTATTGCTAACATCATACTCAATGGTGAAAAGTTTAAAGCTTTCATCTTAGATAGGCAAGGACACCCACTCTTAACACTTCTGTTCAATATAGAATTGGAAGTCCTAGCTAGAGCATTTAGACAGGGCAAAAAAATAAAAGACATCCAATCTGGAAAGAAAAATGTTAAACTATCTCTGTTTGCAGATGACATAATTTTGTATATGGAAAAATCCTAAAAACTCCACCAAAAAACCTATTAGAACTAATAAAGAAATTCAGTAAAGTTGCAGGATGCAAAATTAACATACAAAATTTACTAACTTTATATTTACTCACAATGAACTACCAGAAACAGAAATTAAGACAACAATGTTATTTACAGTAGTTACTCCTATGGTTGGAGTTTTTTCCCACCAAACTTCATTTTCAAATGTTATCCCTAATGTGGTGGTGTTTGGAGATAGTGCCTAGGAGATGTTTGGGTTATGGGGGTGAATCCCTCCAAGAATGGCTTGGTGTCCTTCTCATGGTAGTGAGTGAGTTATTGTTCTGACAAGAGAGTGAATTTTTTCTTGAGGGAACAGATTAGTTCCCCTGTGAGTGGAGTGTTATAAGGCCAGGGTACTCCCTTGGAATTTTCCTCTTTACATGTGTCCACTTTCCCATTGACCTTCTCTATCATGTTATGACACAGCATGAAAAGGCTTCATCAGAAACTAAGCAGATGCTGGTGTCATGCTTCTTGTACTTCTCAGCCTCCAGAACCATGAGCTAAATAAATGTATTTTCTTTGTAAATTACCCAGCCTCAGGTATTCTTTTATAGCAACAATAAAAGATCTATGACAGCCACACATGCACACACACATACACATACACAAATATTTAGGAATAAATTTAACAAAGGAGGTGAAAGATCAATACACTGAGAACTGTAATACACTGATGAAAGAAAATGAAGAAGACACAAACAAATGGAAAGGTATCCCATATTCATGGATTGGAGGAATTTATATTGCTAAAATGTCCATACTACCCAAAGTGACTTATAGAGTCAATGAAATTTCTATCAAAATTTCTGTATTTTTCACAGAAGTAGAAAATAATCCTAAAATTTGTATAAAACCCAAAAAGACCCCAAATAGCAAAAGCAACCTCAAGCAAAAAGACTTTTCAGACATATCACACTACCTGATTTCAAAACATACTACAAAGTTATAATAACCAAAATATCATAGTACTGACATAAACACAGATTCAAAGCTAAATAGAGAAGAATAGAGAGCTCAAGAATAAACTCTATATAATTATGGTCAATTGATTTTTGACAAACATGCCAACAAAACACAATGGGAAAAGGACAGTCTCTTCAACAAGTGATTATGGGACAACCAGATATCTACATGCAGAAGTATGTAAATAGATTCTGCCTCAAACCATATACAAAAATCAGTGCAAAATTAATTACACATAAATGTAAGAGCTGAAACTGTAGAACTGCTAGAATAAGACATAAGAAAAAACATTCATGACATTGGTCTGGGCAATAATTATTTTGGATATAGCCCCAAAAGCTCAGGCAATAAAAGCAAAACTAGACAAATAAGATTACATCAAACTAAAACGTTTCTGTACATCAAAGGAAACAATTCTAATATTTTTGGAATCCGCAAAGTAAATAGACAACCCACAGAATAAAATAATATATTTGTACACTATACATCTGATAAGACATTAATAACATCTAAAATATATAAGAAAAACAAATAGCAAGGAAACAAGTAACCTTATTTAAAAAATGGGCAAACATCTTAATAGACATTTCTCAAAAGGAAACATACAAACTGCCAACAGGTATACGAAAAAATGCTTAACGTCACTAATCATTAGGGAAACATAAATTAAAATCACAATGAGATATCATGTCATACATGCTAAAATGGCTAATATCAAATCGATGAAAGAAAAGTTTGGTAAATTATCTTAGGTAAATTAGTGTAGCCAGTTTGTAAAACAGTATAGAGGTTCCACAAAAGGTTAAAAATAGAACTACAATATGATTTGGCAATCCCACTAATAGACATACATCCAAAGAAAGAGAAATTAGATGATGAAGAGATGTCTGCACTGCCATGTTTACTATGGCATTATTTACAATTGCCAAGTTATGGAATCAACCTAAGTTTCCATCAACAGATAAATGAATAAAGAAAATGTGTTATGTATACCCAAATGGGATACTATTCAGCCTTAAAAAAATAAGTAAATCCTGTTATTTGTGTCAGCACGAATGCACCTAGAAGACATTATGTTAAGTGAAATAAGCCAGGCACAGAAAGGCAAATACTGCATGATCTCATTTATATGTGGATCTTATAGAAACAGAGAGTAAAATGGTGGTTAACAGAGTATAGGAAGTATAGCAAATGGGGAGATATTGGTCAAAGGACAGACATTTTCACTTAGACAGGAGAAATAAATTAAAGAGATCTATTGTTCATCATGGTGACTACAGCGAATAAAAACGTATACTTGAAAAATGGTAAGATAGTAGAATTTATGTTTTCTCACCAGAAAAAGTGATAAATATGTGAGGTTGTACATATGGTAGTTTGATTTAGCCACTCTATAATGTGCATATATATATTTCAAAGCATCATGCTATATACCATAAATATATATATAATTTTTACTTGTCAATTAAAAAAATTAAAAGGAGGATTAACAAAGCAGAGTATTTTTGGAATCTTATCTTTGAAGCGGCATTCCACCGCTTTGGTCATAGACAATTTATTGGCAGCAAATCATTAAGTGTATGTAACTCTGAATGGGAGAATATTTCACAAGACCATAAACATAGGAAGATGAGGACCACTAGCAGCCATCTTATAAAATGCTAAGCCTACCACAGTCATCTACAACATACTACATAAAATACTACATGTCTTACTTGAGTAACTATCCATGATTCTCAACTGATATTTTTTCCAAAATACTTCACAGTGTCTAGAAAAATTATTTGATTGTCACAACTGCAGGAGGAGGGGTACTATTGTCATCTAGTTGTTAGAAGCCTGGGATGCTGCTAAACATCCTACATTGCACAAAATAGCCTCTTACAACAAGGGATTAACCATTTCAAAATGCCAATATTGGTGAGGTTGAAAAACTTTGTTAAATATTAATAAATATTAAAGTTAATAAATATTAATTCCATAAATACTGTATTTCATTTTGCATAACATTATGTTCAAGCCTTAGAAAATAAGAAGAAAATTAGCATATATAATTACTGATTTGGTTTATTTAATCTGACATACATGTGTTAAACAAAATGATTATTATAGATCCATCTAGGTAGGAGCCAAGTCATTTGTATTTTACTGAAGACAAAACTACCTGCTAGTCTCTGCCTCACAAATATATTAAGTAATGTGTCTAAGGTCAAAAAATAAGTGATTATGTAGTCACTTTAATGAACACCTTCTAAAACATTAACAAACGTTTCTGTAGCAAAACCTGGCTTAAAATTAGAATTGCGTAATCCATACTTGCATCTTTGAGTCACCTGTATTTTCTCTTTTAATATGGATACTTGAAACACATCCTCAGGCCAATTAAATTAGTCACTATGGAGGGGAGGCATGTTTGGTATAGTTGTAAGGGTCAAGTTTAGTGGTTGTAAGAACCACTAAAGCAGAGGTCCTGCAGAAATTATGTAATAAATCCAGGTGACCTGATAATACTGGATGTGAGGCTGCTGAAATAAAGCTCTTTTCGATATCTCTGGTACAGATTAACACTGTTACAGAAATGTACATATTCTAAAAGTCAGTTGCTAAATCTGAGTGAATTATTCCATGGAGTCATCAAACTATGGCCAGTGGGTGAAATCTTTCTCTCTGCTTTTGTAAATAAAGTTTTATTAGAACAACACCACAGTCATTTATTTTTGTATTGTTTATGGCTGCTTTTGAGCTGAAATAGCAGACTTAATCCTTTGCAACAGAGACTACACAGCCCACAAAGCCTTATTTATTGAATATCACTCCCATTATAGGAGTTTGCCAAGTTCTTATGGATTCCAATGTCAAGAATTTATTTTTATTGAACTTAGTCTTAGTATTTATCATTAGTTGTTTATAGTCCCTTTTATAATGGTGCATTTCAACATGAAGAATTGAAGAGACAAAGATACAGTAAATTATAAAATAAACAAGGCTTTCTTTGTCTGCATTTATGTTACTTTTATATATTATAAAGGTAATAATAGGTTATATATTGGCTAAAGATGATCTCTCCTGAACAATTTTTCATTATTTTAAGGAAAATTGGCAATTCTAGACTGTTCTTTTTTTCCATTAAATGTGTAGAGTCAGAGATTACTCTAAAGATAGTAACATCAATCGTTTATTATAACTTACCTAAGGTTACATAGCAATATGAATGTATTCAAGCTGATTCAATTACAGAAAGTAATTTTAGAGTCTGAGCTCTAATTCATAAGACAAAATATGCTTCTGGTTACAGAATAATCATTTATTTTAACACTCCATATTCCAAAATTCCTCAAAATCTTAAAAGTAGACAATTCACATTCTTGAAGATGGCTAAATACCTCCAAATATAATTAAACTTTTAAAAATATAATTTAAAAAAATCACATGATATGTCTTGCCCTCAAAAACAGACAAAGGAGCCTTAATGAAGGCACTTTGGGACACAAGTACAGTAAGTTCTGCTATCTCACTTGTTTTGAAAACACAAGTTTGTTCCAATGCAATTTATTTATTGGGGAATAATGTGAGAATAATGTCAATATCACAGTTGTTCACATGAAATTTCACCTGCAAGAAATTCAAAGTTCATACAGAAAACTGTATCCCACTGAATTGAACCACATAGGAATATGCAAAATACACACATGCACAACATCTCAAATATCTCTTCTGTCAATTCATTACGTTCACTGAACATGTTATCCTAAAAGACAGTGATTTGGTAATATTTTGCCTTTGTGACATTCATTCAAAATCCCAAAAATACAAGTATCCTTGGTTGAAAACACCAAGCAGTGCATCAGAAAAGAAAGCTTTAAATATTGAGAAGAAACTTGAAATAATAAAATGTTTTGAAAGAAATGGGAGAGCGTGCAGCAGCTCTCAAGCAATAGACTTAAAGGAATCCACACTGTGGCCCACTAGAGACAATGCTCTAAAAATAATTTTTAAAATCTGATTAGAAAAACTTCATGTGCTGCAAAGTCAATGAAAATAAGACCCAAAGAATGTAATGTAATGGAAAGATTATTGAGCTTATGCATAGGAGAACAAAGAGCCAAAAAGTCATAAATACCCTTTCTCACAATCAAATATAAGGCACTACTTGTAAACTAAGACTTTAAATAGAAATTGCCAAAACCTGCAGAAACAGCTCTTTTTAGCACAAGCAGTGGCTGGTTTGGCTATTTTCAAACACCAGTAAAATTTTCAAAGCCTTCAGCTGTTAAGCAAAGCCATGAGTGCACATTAGAAAGCACTAAATGTATTTCCAGCAGTGATACAAAAGTTAATTAAAGGTTATACATCATATAAAATTTTCAGTTTTGATAAAATAGGTATCTAGTATAAACACATAGCTTAAAAGACTTACACTGTCAATAGCAAGAAAAAAACATGCCCCAGGTTTTATGGTTACAAAAGATTACAAATGTGGTAACCTCTTTTCTACCACTTCATGATAACTCACAAGCTTTAATCCATCTGAGGCCTGCTTAGAGAAACAAATGGCAGCCCCCTCCAAAGTATAATATTTTTTGTAGTATTTATGTTTTTCTTCACCATTTAATATGTATAAAACTGGGCTATCATTTTCACTATTTTCCTACCTTTGCTTTGAATGCATCACTGATAAAAATTTTGAAGATTTTGTTCCTGATTTTGCATTTACTATCAACTATTTGCCTTTATTGCATGATTTTAGATAGTGCAATACATTTTAGGAATGTCTGTGTTTATGACAGCAGAACTGGGTATAGTAGAAAACCATTCAAGTTAGATTATACAAAAATGAAATTATTTAAGTGGCTCTGCATATAACCAAAGACAAGAAGGGTAATTGCAACTTATGAGGCATCTGAAATGGTTTCTAAAAATTTCTGATAAACCAAGAGAGCCCTTTGTGTCATCTTTTCAGGGTAAAATAATCTCTTTTCTCTTTCTTCTGAAGGTCTGTTTATTGTTTAGTTGCTTATAATGACCTATTCATGAGTTTTTTGAGTTCAAGTACATGGAAAAGATCACCATTTCTCCACCTCTCAGAGTAGGCAAGCTACTATGGTTTGAATGTGATCCCCAAAGTTCATGTGTTAGATACTCAATGTTGCAGTATTGGGAGGTGTGGCTCTTAAGAGGTAATCAAGCCATGAGATCCGCACTCTCATGAATGGATCAATGCCATTACTGTAGGAGTGAGTTTTGTTTGTTTGTTTGTTTTTAAATAAAAGGTTGAATTTGGTCTCCTCTTGCTCACTCTCTGCCTGTTTTTCCCCTTCTACCATGTGATGCCTTCCACCACGTGATAATGCAGAAAGAAGGTGCTCATCAGATACGGGCCCCTCAATCTTGCACTTCCCAGCCTCCAAAAGTGTGAACCAATACACCTTTGTTCATGCTAAGTTACCAAGTCTGCAGTATTCTGTTCTAGCAGCACAAAATAGACTAAGACTAGTATACTATTATACTAGGACTATTACAAGGCAGAAGAGATTGACTACCGTGTAACCAAAAGCTCTTTCACAAATTTTCGTGTGATAACCTGCTTAATTAATCTTAGACTGGAAAATACTCCAAACTTGCCAAGAGGTTTTATTTTTATTCACATTATCACTAAATTGAATTTAATTATTAAATGAGATACTTATAAATTGTGAAATGCATGATAAAAGATTGAGTGGAGCATTTGAAACTTGAAACACAGTTTTGTTCTTTACAATAATAATTCCAGGAGTGGTGAATAAACTTTTTGTTTTGTTTTATCTCGTTTTGCTTTAAATGCACCTGTCTCTATATTTAAAGTCATAAAATTTTAGCTAGAGGGGATCCTGATTATCTAGATAACCATTTATTTCCCAAGATTATTAAAACATTGAGCCCCATGAGGTTGTGAATTGCCAAAGGCGATGTTTGAGTGACATTGTAGCTGAAGTGGCAATGCTAATATTATCCTGGGTTATGTTTCTGGAAGCTGGTAACCAGGTAGAACAATGAAAAATAAAAATAGGAAAATATGTCCTGATCTTATTTTGGATTTCTAGCCTTAAAAGACATCAACAATAAGTAATTAAGCATACATTATTGGCTGTAATATGAATACCTTCAAGTTTCTGCATGGTGAAGATGTTTGAGCAATGAAAACTGGAACTTGAGTTGAAACACAAGCATGAACTGTTAAAAGATGACAGAATAGAGAAGGAGAGAACTCCAGAAAGATTTACCTTCTTGGAGATAGGTATTTTTATCCAAAAGGGGGAGAAAACCCAGAAAGGTGGAGATTTTTTAGTGACTGTAAACAAGAGACAATTATATTATCAATCCTACTGCAAAGATTTATTTTTATTCCAAAGGGCAAGATCTAAGTACCTTTAACCTTTATTTTACTCTTTATTATTTATGGATAATTTCTTTAGGGAGATGATTATTTTCTCCCTCTCTTAGGAAGAAAAAGAAAACTGCTATGTGAGCCGTATGATATAAATTTCTAGGTTCACAATTTTTGACTTCTCTCCCTTGATTTGTTTATTGCTATAAGTCATAACATTTTTCCTTGATTCAGAATCTTATATTTGCCTTCAGGGAAATATAAATGTAAATATTCAAAGTGTGTCATTGTAGAATACAATGAGGTGATCTCTAGACCTTCTCTGCAGTGATAAAACTCATAACAGGTGAAAACTATTAAAGCAAAGGAACAAATCATGAACAAAAACTAGGTTAATTCCTAGCAATCACCTTATAAGAAATATATCTTATAAGAAACAAAAAGGACTCCTTCACAGAGAAAGCAGTTTTCATCAGAAAGTAATCTGAATCCACATGAAAGGAAAAAAGCTTTGATAAATTTAATTATGTAATTATGAAAGATACAATTAAATATATTTTACTTCTCTGCCCTTAATTGATTTATAAAACAACTATATATTACAATATGTATATAATTTATCACAAGGAAATATAATATCAGTAACAATAACAGCACAAAATAGGGGAAGAGGGATTAGAATTATAGACAAATAACTCTTTTTTCTTTCTTTTTCTTTCTTTTTTTTTTTTTTTTTTTGAGATGAAGTCTTGCTCTTTCACCCAGACTGGAACGCAGTGGCACAATCTCGGCTCACTGGAACCTCTGCCTCCCAAGTTGAAGCGATTCTCCTGCCTCAGCCTCCCGAGTAGCTGAGATTACAGGCGCCCAACACCACGCTTGGCTAATTTTTTTGTATTTTTAGTAGAGACGGCATTTCACCATGTTGGCCAGGCTCATCTCGAACTCCTGACCTCGTGATCTGCCCACCTCGGCCTCCCAAATAACATTTCTATATCTTGCCGGAATTAAGTGAGTGCAAATATGAAACAGATTCTGGTAAGTCAAATTGTGTATAGTAAGTCCTAGAGCAATGGCTAAGAAAATACCCAAAAAAGTGAAAATTATTAAGGAAATTAAAATGTTACACTAGAAAATATTCACTTAATTTAACAATTAGTAAAGAATGAAGACATAAAACTTATAGAAAACAAAAGGTAAAATGGTAGGCATAAATTCACATTTATCAATAATAATCTAATGTGAATAGATTAATGAAATGGGAGAGATTGTCAGGGAAGCTAAAAAACATTTAATCATATACTGTCTATAGGACACATACTTTAAAATTCAGAAATAATTTAGATTTTAAATATATTTTAGGCTGAAATTAAAAGGAAAGCAAAAAAAATAAATCAGGCAAACAAGCATAAGAAAGCCAGAGTGGCTATAATAGTGCCAGACAAAATAGACTGTAAAACAAAACAACAATAAAAAAAGTCACCAGAGATAAGAAGAGGTGTTGTATAATGACAAAATGACCAAACCATTAAGATATGATAAGTATAAACACACATTCACCTAACAACAGAGATAAAAACACATAACCCGAAAACTGACAGAATTTAAGAGAGAAACATTTAATTCAACCATTATAGCTGGAGACTTCACTACCCCATTTTCAGTAATAGATAGAACAACTAAAAAGAGAGTCAACAAGATAATACAAGACTGGCATAATACTATAAACTAAATAGACCTAGTAGATAGCTATAAAACACTTCTCCTAATAACAACAAGATACACATGCTTCTCAAGTGCAAATAAAATGCAGAGATTACTGTCACCCTATAAAACAAATCTTAATAAATTTGAAAGTATTGACATCATACAAAGTATGTTCTCTGCCAAGAGGGTGAAAGATCTCTACAAGGAGAACTACAAAACACTGCTAAAAGAAACTATAGAAGACAAAAAGGAATGGACAAATACTCCATGCTTATTAATTGGAAGAATCAGTGTCATTAAAATGGTCATACTGCCCAAAGCTATCTACAGATTAAACACTATTCCTATCAATCTAACAATGTCATTTTTCACAAAATTGAAAAAAAACTACTCTAAAATTTTTATGGAGCCAAAAAAGAACCTGAACAGCAAAAGTAATTCTAAGCAAAAATAACAAAGCTAGAAGCCTCACATTATCCAACTTTATACTATAAGGCTACAGTAACCAAAACAGGATGGTACTGGTATGAAAACAGACATACAGATCAATGCAACAAAACAGAAAGCCTGGAAATAAAGCCACATACTTACAGCCACGTAGTCTTCAACAAAAATAAGCAATGGAGAAAGCATTCCTTATTCAATAAATGGTGCTGGGATAGCTCAGAAGTCACATGCAGAAGAACAAAACTGGGCCCCTACCTTTCACTCCATACAAAAATTACCTCAAGATGGATTAAAGATTTAAATGTAAGATATAAAACTATAAGAATTCTAGAAGAAAACCTAGGAAACACCATTCAGGACGTGGACCTTGGAAAAGAATTTATAACCAAGTCCTCGAATGCAATTGCAACAACAATAAAAAATTGAGAAGTGGGACTTAGTTCAACTAAAGAGCTTCTGCACAGCAAAAGAAACTATCTATAAAGTAAACAGACAACCTACAGAATGGGAGAAAATATTCACAAAGTATGCATCTAAGAAAGATCTAATATCCAGAATCTATGAGGAACTTAAAAATTCAGCAAGAAAAAAAAATACATAACCACTTTAAAAAATGGGCAAAAGACATGAACAGACACTTCTCAAAAGAAGACATACAAATGACCAACAAACATGAAAGAATGCTTATTATCCCTAATCATCAGAGAAACGCAAATTAAAACCATAGTGAGACATTATTGCACAACAGTCAGAATGGCTATTATAAAGTCAAAACAACAGATTCTGGCAAGACTACAGAAAAAAGGGAACATTTGTACACTGTTGGTAGGAATGTAAATTAATTCAGCCTCTGTGGAAAGCAATTTGGAAATTTCTAAAGAACTTAAAACAGAACAGCCGTTTGACTCAGCCTTCTCATTACTGGTTATATAGCCAAAAGAAAACAAACCAGTCTACCAAAAAGACACATGCATTTGTATGTTTATCATAGCACTATTCACAAGAGCCAAGATAAGGAATCAACCTAGTTGCCATCAAGTGTGGATTCAATAATGAACATGTGGAACATAAACACCATGGAATACTATGCAGCCATAAAAATTAACAAAATCATGCTCTTTGCAGCAACACCAATGCAGCTGGAAGCCACTATCTTAAGTGAATTAATGCAGGAACAGAAGACTAGATATTGCATGTTCTCACTTATAAGCGGGAGCTAAACTTCAGGTACTTGTGTACATAAAGATGGCAACAATAGATACTAGAGCCTACGAGAGGTGGTGGGCAAGGCTTACAAAACTATTGGGTACTATGCTTAGTACATGGATGTTGGGATCATTCATACTCCAAACCTCAGCATCATGCAGTATACCCAGGTAACAAACCCAAACATGTACCCCTTGGATCTAAAATAAAGTTGAAAACATAATACGTTCTGTGATCACAATAGAATAAAATGAGAAATCAATGACAAAAATAAATTGTGTATATATGTGGAAATTTTTAAACATTCAAATAATAAATTGATCAAAGAAAAAAATTAGAGAATTAGGAAAACACCTTTAGATAAATAAAAACAAAAACTCCAACATACCAAAACTTATAGAGTACAGCTAAAATAGTCCTTAGTGGAAAATGTAAATCTGCAAATGCCTAAACTTAAAAAATAAAATGTCATATATGAAAGCTAACTTCCATCTTAAGAAACTGTTAAAAAGAGAGAACAATGCAACATAAGCAGAAGAAGGAAATAATAAATATTGAGTGGTAATGAATAAAATAGGCAACAAAAAGGTTATGGAGAAAATTGATGAAATCAAAATCTGATTCCTTGGTCAACAAAATTTACAATCCTTTAGCTAGACTGACAAAGAAAAAAAGAGAGGCGATTCAAAATACTAGCACTGAAAGAAGGAACACTGCAGTCATTATGAAAATTAAAAGAATTAAAAAGGAATACTATGAGCAACTATATGTCAACAAATTAGATAATTTAGATGAAATACACAAGTGCCAGAAGAGACACAAACTACTAAAACTAACTCAAGGAAATAAAAAATCTGAACAGAGCAGTAATAACTGATGAGATGGAATTTGTAATTGTAAAACTTCCCATTAGGGAAAGCCTAATCCTAGCTTACTTAATTGGTAAATTATATTAGTTAAGAAAAAATTAATACGAATCCTCATAACCTTGTCTAAAACACAGAAAACAAAGGAACACTTCCTAACTCATTTGATGAGGGTAGTATTACCCTGAAGTCAAATGCATCACAAGAAAATAAAACTATACACCAATTATCTATTATGAATATAGACATAAAATTTCTTTTAAAAATGCTAACAAACAAAATCTAGCCAACATATAAAAAGGATTACAGACCACAATCAAATGAGATTTATCACAAGAATGTAAGATTGGTTTAAAATAGAAAATTAATATAATCCACCATGTTAATAGACTAAAAAGTAAAAACCACATGATTATGTCAATAGACACAGAAAAAGCAGTTGACTAAATCCAATGCCCACTCATGATTTAAAAAAAAAAAAAAAGAAAACTAAGAAAACTAGAAACAGAGTCTACTTCCTCAACTTGAAAGAGGGTATCTAAGAGAAACCCACAGCTAATATCACACTTAATGGTGAAAAACTAAATGCTTTCAAACTGAGAACCTAAGAACAGGAATAAGACAAGGATGTCTGTCCTTCTGCCTATTCTATTTAAAATTGTACTAGGGGTTCCAGCCAGGGCAATTAGGCAAGAAAGTGAAATAGAAGGCATCCAGATTGAAAAGGGAAAAGTAAATGAAATCAGAAAAGTAAAAAAGTGAGGGGAGAAGACAATGGAACATTATTCAATGCCAAAAAGAAATGAACTATCGAGCCATGAAAAGACACAGAGGAAATTACTTACTACTTGAAAGAAACCAATCTGAAAAGGCTACATACTGTATAATTCCCACTATATAAATCTCTTGAAAAGTCAAAACTACGGAGTCAGTAAAACAATCAGTGATGACGAGGATGTAAAGAGGGATAAATAGGCAGACCACAGAAAACTTTTAGGTTATTGAAATTACCCTGTATATTGTAATGGTGAATACATATCATTATATTTTTGTCCAAAACTATAGAATGTACAACCCCAAGCGTGAACGCTACTGTAAACTATAGACTCTGGGGATAATGATGTGTCGATGTAGGTTCAAGTTGCAATACATGTACCACTTTGGTGGAGGATATTGAAAGTGGGGGAAGCCATGTGTGTAGGGGCAGGAAGTAAGTAAAATATCTCTGTACCTTCCACCTAATTTTGCAGCAAACCTAAAACTGCTCTAAAAATTATCTTATTTTAAAAAACATGAGCAAAATATTTGAATAGATGCTTCTCCAAAAGGTTATACAAATGGCTAATAACCAGGAGAAAAGATGCTCAACATCATTAGTCATTAGCGAAATGCCAATCAAAACCATAATGAGATACCAGTTTATACCCACTAGGATGCCTATTATAAAAAAGACAGATAATAGCAATTGTTGTCAAGAAGTCAGTGAAGATACTGGAACCCTCACACATTCTTTGTGGAATGTAAAATGCTGTAACCACTTTGGAAAACAGTTTGGTAGTGCCTTAAATAGTTAAACAGATTTACCATATAACCAGCAATTCCATTCCTGGGTACATATCCAAGATAACCAAAACCATATGTCTGCACAAAAACTTGTACATGTTTGTTCATTGTAGAATTCATAATTCAAATATCCATGGATAAATAAAATATGATCTATCCACACAATGGTGTTTTATTCAGCCCTATGAAGGAATAAAGTACTGACACCCACTATGACATGGATCAACCTTAAAAACATTATGCCAAGCAAAAGAATGCTAGCACAAAAATCGCTGTTGTGTGATTCCATTAATATAAAATGTACAGAATAGACAATTTATGGAGATAGAAAATACATTAGTGATTGCCTATAGCTGGGGAATGTAGAAGGAAACGAGGAGTGTCTGTTAATGAATGCAGATTAGGTACTCCTAGTTAACTTCAGCCGGTCAAGTGTAATTTCACAGACCACAAGGCTGAGAATAGGGGAAAGGTGGTTCCTAAAAATAAAACTTCAGTGTGTTTTGTGGCAGGAAACAGAACTACTAAAGCCAAGCAGGAATTAGCCAGGCAAACGGAATGGGGGAAATGAAATTGAAAAACCTTACAGAGTCTATTTTATGCAGGTCCTGGTAAGATATGTTAATTGGTTTAGGTTTTATTCTAAAAAATATTTTCTATAAATAGTTATCAATATGGAAATGGAGTGTTCAGATTTGTATTTCAGATAATTTATTTTGGCTACTCCTCTTAACTAGTGAATTGCAAGCTTCCCCTTAACATTCCGAAGTCCCACTTCCACTCTTTAAAATCTCCAAGTTATTTTACAATAACTCATAAGCCGCTAATAATAGAGGCTGAGTTCTGGCTAAAGATAGAGAAGAAACCACACAGCGGGGAAAGTAGAAGCCAGTAAATCAGGGGGCACCTGTGCTTCCAAAGGTACTCAAATGAAATGGAGCATGTTTTCTCCACACAGTAAGATCAATTTATCAATCATCCATCTACTACATTCCAGATGCTGTCCTAAGCACTGTAAGGATACAAAGATGAATAGGACAGTATTCCCACTTTCAGAAAGTTAATGCACTTGGAGAGGAGAAACACACATATAATTCTAATAAAAGTTAGTCTATGAATACTACTAACAGAGACTTTATGTTTCCATGAGGTTGCAATCTGACCTTGTTCAGCAGTGGTCCGTAGTACCTAAATGTTTCCTAGCACATAATAGGCATTCAGCAATTATATTTTTCATGGATGTGTGAGAAGGTCATATAAACTCAGGGCAATAGTAGTTTAGAGATGATTATTTCTGGCTGTGGAGGCAAAGGTATTTGAGAATAGGTAGCATTTGCCTAGGTGTTGAAATATAGGTATTAGTACTGTTTGGCAAAAGAGGAAGCTAGATGAAGAATGTGTGAGAACCTTCCAGGAAGAAACACCAACAAAATCACAACCAAAGACAAGGTGGCAGGAAAAGAAAATGATATTTAGTTAACAGAGAATTGAACTGTCTAGATAAGGCTAGATAGAAAGCAGTGGAGAAAGGGCTAGAGAGGTCAAGTGTTGAGTTTTTTTTTTTTTTTTTAGACAAGTTCCTGCTATGTTGTACAGGGTGCAGTATGGTTGCCATTCACAGATGTGGTCATAGTGCACTACTGCTGGCCTCAAGCAATTCTCCTGCCTCAGCCTCTGGAGTGGTTAGGGACTACAGGTATGCACTGCTGCATCTGGCTATGGGCCTTTTTGTGGGGGAAGGAAGCAGCAATGTACTACCTGGTTAAAACATTTGAAGAGCTTGAAGGAGATAGGTACGGATCAGATAAAACAGTATGTTTCCTCTTCTGTATTATTCTGGGGGGGACAGTGACTGCAGGGGATTGGCACTAGTAATTGAAAACAGAAGAAAGAGCTAAGCTAACGAAAAAGAATTATCACCTACAGGAATTATTTCATGTTTTCCTTAAACTACAGGTGTTTGTCCTAATAAAAATCAATACTAATTGTTATTTTTCTGTAGACCAGACATGCTTTGCAGAAACATTTCCCTATTCCACTAAGTTCTGTAAAAATCATCACAACAAATAAAAACAAAAAGTGAATTACTGAAAGCGTTTCTCCAAGATTTAATAATACATTAACATGTGAATAAACCATTTCTAAAGAAAATATAATTACTTTTATTCTGAAAGAATGACCTAAAGCATTTTCTTTACCTTAAATATTTATGTTAATTTAGCTTATTATCTTACTAGAATATTTTAACAAATTACTCAATGCAGGTTATGTTAATTCTAAAGCTACAGCTGTACAATTTAAATAACTAAAAAAGTTATTGTCACTTATGCTGCTTATAAGTAGGTGTCACCATATTTAAATGAACACTTTAATCATCATAATTGTTTTAGTGATTTTGCTACTTATTGCCTGAAGTGCTTAAGTTGAAGATAGTTAGCTGTGCCTTAGGGGTCTAGTGTACTGCTATAAAGAGGAAATTAACTGAAAGATTGATTACTAGAATAAGTCAGGGACTTGCTTATGTAGCAGTATGTCACAGATATATTTCAAATTTAACTGTAAATTTTCATTAGTTTTAGTCTTCTTTTGGGCTTATAAATTAAATATAACAGTGATGAGATATTTTTAAAAAATGTCTTATTCAAAGCATATTTAAGCTACATCATTGTGGTGCATTTTATATGGGTCTAGTATGGGGATGCTTTGAATTACTGATGCCATGATAATCACTCAGTTATGGAACAGGGAATACCTCATTTGCCAAAATAAAAAAGGTGCCTCCAGGCATAATTAGAAATTATTAATTGTTTGGGATAAACAAGTAGCCTAAGGGTGACCCAAAAGCCATTAAGCAAATTCAAAAGCAATTAGGTGAGGTTATTATTTCACTGAGGTTGTGTAGTAATAGGTGGTATTTCTTAAGGAGTAGCAAGGGATAGCAAGACTCAAAATGGCCTTGAAAGAATTTGATAAGAAGGAAACTATTTGCACTGAATCCCAGGTCTTTTTAATTGGTTTCTATGACCAAGGGCCCTAAAATCTGCATTTATGAAGCTTCCTAATTCCCTAAAGCTGGTTCATAGAATCACTACACAAATGCCAGTAACTGTCATTGTTAAAGAGAATTATTTTTCAAAGGTCATCTTAAGCTACTTCACTTTGGAGGTGGCACATTCAGGTGAATTTGTCGGGGTACTTTTGAATAAATAAAAATTCAAAATAAGACACTTAATTCCCCCATTGAGATAAAGAAAGGGACTTCTTTATCCTCATTTTTATTAGAGCATTTACTTTAGAAACCTTATCATTGTAAGTATATTGTCCTCTCTTTGAAATGTATAAAAATTGTTTTGAAAACTAGATAGGCCTTTTGTCAACTTTATGACTCGGAAATATCCTTCAGAGCTTGTAAACCATCTTTTTGAAACACTGATATGGTTTGGCTCTGTGTCCCCACCCAAATCTCACCTTGAATTGTAAACCCCATAATCCCCACCTATCAAGGGCGGGATCAAGTGGAGGTAACTGGTTCATGGGGTGGTTTTCCGCTATGCTGTTCTCATGATAACGAGTGAGTCTCAGGAGATCTGATAGTTTTATAAGCATCTGGCATTTCCCCTGCTTGCACTCATTCCATCCTGCTGCCCTGTGAAGAAGGTGCCTGCTTCTTCTTTGCCTTCCACCATGATTGTATCTTTCCTGAGGCCTCCTCAGCAATGCAGAACTGTGAGCCAATTAAACCTCTTTCCTTTATAAATTACCCAGCATCAGGTATTTCTCCATAGCAGCATGAGAACAGACTAATATAAATGCTAACATCAAGGAAGACAGTGCTCCTATCTCCCAGTTTCTGTGGAAGGATAAGAATCTAACTTTTGTGGGCACTTTGCTCTGATTTACAAAGCTACGTCCTATCACAAAGGTATATGATTTTGTTTGTTTGTTTGCTTCTCTCGATATAGCCAATATGCTAACACAGATGGTCACCCCAATTACAAGGTAAAGATAGGATGAACTGTGTGACAAAAGGTGCCGTCAGTGCTCTTACTTGACAACTAGTTACTGCTCATCTTGAAAAATGTATGTAATGGGTTACTTGATTATATAAGGGGTAGAGATTCCTTTCTGTCTTTGCAATCTCTTAATGGATTTCCTCCGATGTGTATCATAGTATAGTGTAATGCTTTTTCAATAATAAAAGTGTTCTCTTTCTCTACTGTCTTTGTGGAGAGAATTTCTGGGTTGAGAGAATATTTTGTTTTTAATTGTATTTCTTCAACACTTGCAAGCCCAAAGCCTTTTTAATTAATGTGGATATGTGAAATACACTGGTATAAGGATGCATCAACTGTAGTGACCATGGAAAACAGGTCACTGTTAATAGCATGAAAATTCCATTTTTTAGCGCTAGCCAATATAAATACACAAAATTTTAGGTTATAGACTGACAGTTTGCAGTACTGTTTTATGTGTAGGCTGTGTTCTTGAAAAATTTATATATATATACACACACATACATACATATATAAAAGCCCATAAACTTTTTAATTTAAATAAATTGGTCTTCAGATATCTTGGGGGCAGCCACTTTTTGCAATGCCAATCCAGCAGTACCAACATTATCTCATCTGTAAATTCAGATTTCTCTATATAAAATGAACAGAAATTCATTACTCAGTATACAGTGGTGAGAAACTTCTTGCCATATCAGCTCCTCTGCCCCCATTAAGGACCGTTATTTTAGACACACCACACAAAAGCACCCCGTCAACTAGATTTGTTCCAGGAAATGGCCAGCCATGGAAAATCTTCAGTCTCTAACATTGAATAAGACTTCCTGTTTTGAAATATTCTGAAAATGCTGCCTCACCCACTTCCAGCATACCAACTAATCTCAAATATACCTGAATAAGTCTCTGCTTCCACATCCCACTTTAATATAATGCTCACCAATTAGAGATTCTTTCAGTATTTTTTCTTTTTTACCAGGTAAAATTTACTCTCATTTCTAACATCCTTGAACCTCTGCTGAAATGAAAGTGATGACAGATGGGTTCTCTTGCTGCACATTTATGAATAATCAGGCTGTGTTAATTTTAACTTGGGCTCGGTTTTGTATTTGACAGTGTATGATGTATATTTACTGGTTTCTATCCTACACAATGTAAAGGCTTTCCGAAGGTAAGAGTGTATATGCTTACATTTGTACTGCCTGACACTGCCTGGCACACTAGGAGATCCAATTTATATTGACTGGACAGATTCATTTGTCTTAATAAAACTGTTAGTTAACAAAAGAATCTTTAGTTTTAATGGTAGTGTATTTTATGGAAGTAGACAAAGACCATCTGAATGAGAATAAGCAAAGTTTATTTATTCAGAGTTTTTAATAGCAAAGGAATCAGCCATCATTGCTTGCATTTTGGCAGAAAAGTAGGGAAGCTTCATAGTTGAGAAAAGGAAAGGCTTCAACTATTATTCCCTGACTGGAGGCTGTTGTTGTGGGGAAGCTGTAGGTGGCTGACTAGAAGTGAAGCATCTGATGGAATTGGTTAGAGGTGCATAACTGGCTTTCTCTAGTTGGTCCTAAGTTGGAAGCAGGGACAAAAATTACTAAAGTTGTCAGTTATTAATCAAGGCCTGGTCATTTTGGGTCAATTTTAACAGGAATTATTGTTTGGCTTCCTACAAGTCAGATGTGTAGCAAGCTGGCATCCTGTGCTGGTAGCTGCAAATTGTGGGTTTGGGTTCTGTTTTTCTATGTGGTGTGGCTTTTGCTCGTTTGTATATTCTGTCTCTCAATTCCTTCAATAGCATCCCAGAAAAGACTCTATTGTTAGTTCATCCTTCTTAATGAGCAGATCTAATCTTCCTTATCCAGACTCTAAAAGCTTTACGGATCCTCATTACCTAACAAAAAAAGACAAAATCCCTTAGCCTGGCACAATCCAGACTCAAATTATCTTCTCGGCCTTTATAGCCTGCTCTTCTCTTCCATGCATCCACCACTGTAAGCAAACTGGAGTCCTTTCTATTGCAAAATACAACTATGCTTTCTGACTTTTGTGCCTTCAAATCAGCTATCTTCTTTTTTACTGATCTTGTCTCCATCCACTTTCCATCTCTGTCAATTCCTAGCCAACAATACCTGAAGGCCAAGTTGAAATGTATTTTCCTTTTCTGAACATTTCATAAAACTTCACTTTAAATGCTTTTCAGAGTAAAGTATTATGTAACTATAACATGTAAACATTACTTTTATCTATGTTAGAAAAATTATCTAAACCTTGAAAATAAGAAAAATGTGAATAGCACAGTTTTTCACTGTCACATGAAAGCAAAGCATCATTTATGGGAATGTACATGATTACCTCACTATTTACCCAAGGTCTAAGACTTAGGAAAGGGAAGCTAGACTTTTAAACTGAATTTTAAAAAATTAGACTTTAACTTGTAGATTTTTTTGGAAAGATGAAAATAATTTCTGTCTTGTATGATATATAATTCCAAATCTTTATATCCCTTTCTGTGAGTTTTGTCTCTAACCCGGTGATCTCAAATAATATTACTTACAAATAGTTACTTTTGAAATGTTCTTTGTATCAATTAAAACTTCTGACTAGGCCAGGCGTGGTGATTCACACCTGTAATCCCAGCAATTTGGGAGGCTGAGGTGGGCGGATCATGAGGTCAGGAGTTCAAGACCAGACAGGCCAACATGGTGAAACCCCATCTCTACTAAAAATACAAAAATTAGCCAGGCATGGTGGTGTGCACCTGTAATCCCAGCTACTCGGGAGGCTGAGGCAGGAGAATCGCTTGAACCCGGGAGGCAGTAGTTGCAGTGAGCCGAGATCATGCCGTTGCACTCCAGCCTGGGCAATAGAGTGAGACTGTGTCAAAACAAAAACAAAAACAAAAACAAAACTTCTTGTTTCTTTGTTAATTAAGAACTAGAATACAATTTTTGACATATGTACATTTTATATATTCATGAGTCATGCTTTTACCCATTTGGAAGTTATACTTTGAGATAAGTGTGTTAAAAAACACTGTTGGGAGAGTGAACTATTCTTTATGGAACTAGAATGGTGGCTACATGTCCACCATTTGCCCAAACTCATAGAACGTACAACACCAAGAGTCAACCCTAATGTGAACTATGGAGTCTGGCAGATACAATGTTTCAGTGTTGATTCATGGATATAACAAATGGATCACTCCAGTGGGGGATATTGATAATGGGAAAGCTAAGCATGCTTAGGTACCAAGGTTGTGTGGAGAATCCTGTGCCTTCTGCTTGATTTTACTGTAAACCTAAAATTGCTCTGGAAAAGTAATTAATTAAAAGCAAAACAAAACATAATACCTTAAGGTGTGCTTTAATTTTTTTCCATTGTTTATTTCCTTAGAGGTCTCATTCCATTGTGTTATATATAATATATGTTCAATACATATTTGATGAATAGCCTATCGAATTTTGGTTAATAATGAATCCAAATAAACATTTGTTTTTGAGTAATCAGAATATAACCTATGTCTTTAGTGAAAACTAATGTTTTGGTTAGGTTTTTTTCATTAAGTAATCAATGATATTTGGCTCACCACATAAGTTGATTAAAATGTGTAAGTGAAGTGTATGTTTACTTATATCAGATGACAATAAATAATTTGTATTATTAATAAAAAATGTAAAGCACACAAATAAGCCATAACCTCAATTAAAAAGTCAAACAACGCTCTTAAAGCTCCACATTATCAGGTGGCATTACTCAATCAGAGGTATCTTTATAAACTCAAAACCTGTAATTTGGCCTGCAATAGCACTTGAAATGAATTTAATTCCCTGATGTCAACATAAACAATTTCAAAGTGAAGTTTTCTACGTATGTAGAAAGTTATATATGGAAGTTCTTAAGTTACCTGACAGAAACAAACCCATGTTGTAGACAAAAAGTCAGTGGGATTTAAGAAGAAAAAGAAAAAAAAAAAAAAGAGAGAGTGACTACATGAGGGATAATGAGTTATCTCAAGCTTTAAAATTAACATATAATCTGCAGCAAATAAATATACTTGTGAAACAGCTTTATCCAAAAGAAAATCCGTCTTGTGTAAATTTTCAGCAGTAACATATGAAAAGGATAATACATCATTCCTGGTAGGCTTTATCTAAAGAACAAAAAGCTGTTTTAACACTCAAAAATCAATCAGTGCAATTCACCAAATTAACAGAATAAAAAAGATAAGCCATATGATTATCCTAATAGATGCATAAAAAGCAATTGACAAAATTCAATACTGATACCTAAGAAGAATTTTGTGTAGAGTAAGATTAGAGGGGAACTTCTTCAATCTGATAAAGGGAACCTATGAAAAACCTGCAGTTAACAGCATACTTAATGACAAAATATCGACCTCTTTCCCAATGAGATCAGAAACAAATCAATGATTACCATTATCACCACTTCTATTCAACATCATACTAGAAGTTCGTTTATGTAAAAGCATCTTAAACTATCTAAAAACAGCTACTAGGCCTAATAAATGGACTAAACAGGGTCACTAGAGATAAAGTTAATATGCAAAAATCAACTGTATTTTTACATACTAGCAGAAAACAGAAAAAAAAGGTAAAATTTTAAAATCTATTTATGATAGCATTAGAAAACAAGTTATTTAGACTTTCTAAATTTATGAGTGTTTCGGAGAATTTTGTCTTAGTGATCTACATGTATGGTGTACTTTGGGCAGTATATTTTATACATGGTCTACTTAAATCTTCAGAACAACAACTAGATGATGTTTTTTCTACAGTACTTGTTAAAACGACACAGCTAGAAAGAGACAGAGATAGGGTTTAACTCTGTGTTGAGAAAGTGACTCTAAGTCCATCCTGTTCCTATTACACACACCTTGGGAAAAATTACAAAGTATTATATTAGTCCATTAATATTTTAGTGAATTATTTTCCCATAGGTATCAGTAGGCTTAAAGTGGCTTTGGTAAAAGCTACTTTATATCAAAGTACTTTTATTCATTACAAATAAATGTTGTTATAGGCTAAGAGAGACTGATTCAGAAAAAGAGAAAAACAATTTTTTGTAAAAATGAAAATGGTAGCAATTACTATAAAATTGCAGACAAATACTGGGGTAAAAAGATATAGATCTCCAATACACTTCATTTTTAAATTTTTTAAAAATATTAAAAATGCCCAGTCACATGGAATTAAAATGGAATCTTAAAAAAATACATATGTAAAAAACAACTATTGCTCCCTTGGCAGTTTCACCTACTACTTTGGTGAATTTCTGAAAGGACTCACACAACTCAACACAAAGTCATACTCATGGCTGAGACTTATTACAGCAAAAAGTTCAGGGCAAGAACAGCAGGAAAAAGCTATACATAGATAAGTCATATAGTGGCTTTCTTGTCCTCCCTCTGCATGGATTGCACAGACAGATCTTTCTCCTCAGTTGTGAATTGCAGGAAGAAGTGAGAGATGCCCTTGCCCAGTAAAAGCTTTTAAAGGTAGCTGGTCACATAGCTACCACATGACCCGCCATAGTGCAGACCCCAAAACAGGTACATATCATGAATCTTCATATTTACTCTCAATGTGCTGACGTTTACTCTCAATGTGCTTCTTCATCTTGACCCACTGTTTCTACATATATAGAATAATATCACTACACAGTAACTATGTGAACATTCCAGTAGTTTAGTTTCAGGACTTGGCCAAGGATCATCACCATGGCTCCAGTGATAATTAAGAACTGAATGAAATAGATGGCTACATTAATTGTTTCCCTGCTATTGCATAAGATCATTAATAAGAATGTTGGTAGGACTTTTGCCTGGAATTCTGTTAAATGCCTTTCTTGAAAGAGAAGAAAGTTCAGCAAAGGACAGATCAGGCTAACAGACCAGCCTGTTCAAGATTCTAAGTTTATGAAGCAACATTTAATGTGGTTTTACTGATTCAGCAACATGACAAGCAGTAATGAGACTTCTAAGGAAAATAAACGTGTCTCTGCTAGAGGTGAAGATACAGAGAGGAAAGACTGGGTCATGAATAGAGTACAGCAAACAAGGTTGAGTTCCTGGTTTGGTTTGTTTTTCTTCCTAGTTATCAGCTAGCTAGCCAGACAGATTGACAGATGAATAAACAGACCATGTTGGTGACCTTGTGAACTTATGAAAGTAAATGTGTGTCTTATAAGAACTAAAATAGTTTATCACTATATTTGATGTATTCTTTTATATCTTACACCAGTTCAATATACACAACATATACTTGGTAAATTGATGCATTCTTAAAAATGAATACATTAATATGCATATTTTTTCAAAAATTAGTTTGTTTCTGTATTTATAAAAATGTAAACAGCTCTTAAAATTTTTATTTATTACCAAGAAGGACATTCATTATATGGTCCATACATATGCATTCATTTTGTGCTCTAGGGAATGCTATGATCAAAACACTACCATTTGGGAAAAAGGAAAAAGTTCCACTGCAGATTTTAGTTAATGAGCAACAGCTGCAGACAACAGTCTGCAACTGCATCCAAGCAAAGAGTGAAGTAGCAGAAGTAGGACTCTGACTACAAGAAAAATTTGCCACTAAAAACAAAGCTAAGATAAAAACATAGAATGTTATATTTAACATAACTAATTACATTCTTAAAGGATGCATGTATACACATGGTATTTACTTAGAAGTATATATGAATTTAGCACTAGAGAAGTATAATCAATCCAAGCTATTTGCTCGAATTAAATTGATTTTATTCATTAGTGATGGTCTAGTGAGAGATGATATTATTTCATATTAAATGTAGGCACATATATAAGAAAAATAGCTCTTATTTTAAATAGTTAATATACTATACTGAATAAAGATAATATAAAATAGAAAGGAAACAAAATAAAGGTAACCAATAAAATAACTTTTAAAAAGTGCTTTATGAAGAATATAAATATATTGAGATAAGAACTATAAATAACTTGGAATAGGTTGATTGGAACCAATCATATCACATAAAGAAAATGGGGCTGGGCGTGGTGGCTTACACTTGTAATCCCAACATTTTGGGAGGCTGAGGAGGGCACATTGCTTCCATCCAGGAGTTTGAAACAAGCCTGGGCCACATAACAAGACCTCCTCTCTATTTTTAAAAATAAGAAATATTTTTTTTAAAAAGACATGAATCAAAAATTAATTAATTTGTGTGATAAGTATTTATTCAGCGATTAATATAAGGGCCTATGCTAGATTCTGTGAAGAATGAAAGGATATCATAGTTTCTGTTCTCAGAGAGCTTTCACTACATTATGTGAATAAGAGAGATGTATGTAATTGTAATATATGATACAATATAACAATACAAGAGAGATTAACAAAGTCCCATGAGTTTTTGAAAAGAAAAGGAGTAGTTTTTAGAGATAAGAGGGAAAGTTTTATGAAGGCGATGGCATTAAAGCAGGGTTTTAAAGGGTTAATAAAGCCATTCATTTCACAGATATGTATGGAATGTCAATTTTTCACTGGATGACTAAACTTGATTTTCTGTAGTCTATGCGTTCATGATCTATAAGCAAATGATTACACAACTTGTTCAAAGCCATCAAACAACTGAATGATAAAAAAAAAAAAAAAAAGATCTGAGCCTAGGCAGTTTTGCCTCCAGAGTGCCTACTTTAATCACCCCCTAATAAAAGCTATAACAGTTGAGAGAGAACAATTTTTTTTTTTTTTTTTTTTTTTGAGACAGAGTCTCGCTCTCACCCAGGCTGGAGAGCAGTGGCGCCATCTCGGCTCACAGCAATCTCCGCCTCCCAGGTTCACGCCATTCTCCTGCCTCAGCCTCCCGAGTAGCTGGGACCACAGGCACCCGCCACCACCCCCGGCTATTTTTTTTTTTTTTGTATTTTTAGTAGAGATGGGGTTTCACCGTGTTAGCCAGGATGGTCTCGATCTCCTGACCTCGTGATCCGCCCGCCTCGGCCTCCCAAAGTGCTGGGATTACAGGCGTGAGCCACCGCGCCCAGCCACAGAACATCTATTATTCCTAGAGAAAGTAAAAAGAAAAAAAAAATTATCGGAGACTATTTTAAATATAATATGAAATAAAAAGTTAATGTATGATTAGAGATAAAATGATAACAAAATCATATCAATAATCTATTAAAATTTAGAAATGGACATCAGGATACACAAAAATGGTATGCAACTTTTTTCTTTCCTTTTCTTTTTTTGCACCAGGATCAAATCTAGAGGGACAATATATATATTTATGGATTATACTTTTTCATTTAAAATGAAAACGGTTGAGTGGAATGAGAGAAAATATTTATATTTGTTATTTAAATTACCTGTTTTATTAAAAACAAGAATGCCAACGAGAAAATTGGTTCAATACAAATGTTAATATTCAAGGGCATTTCGAAAATAGAAATGAAGAGGCAGCTTTCTGATTTTGAGTGTGGGAATATATTTCTTGACTGCATCATCTTATGGATCTATCTCATGTGGCTTTTGCCATGTTTGCATGAAGACAAGATTGTGGGACCAGAGAGAATTCTGAGGATACACCAATATTGAGAGGTTGAGCAGTTGGTGGGGCTCAGCAACAGATTATGAAAACTGACAGACCAGAGGTACCAACAACTCCAGGATAATATTTACAAAAAGGAAAGTGAAGGGTGAAAAAGACTGCACACAAGTTTAGTAAGTAGGGAACAGAAACATATTTGACTTCTAGTTTAGGTCGTTATTGATACCTTTGGTGAAAGCACATTTGGTGAAGAGTAAAGTTGAATGCATTTTTGAAAATTATCTATTACTGCACAGCAAACTACCCTAAAACTTAGTAGTCATTTTATTTTTCCTGTTATCTTATGGGTCAGGAGTTCAAAAAGGGCTCAACTGTGTGATTGTCTCTGATCCATCCAAAGGGACATCCGCAGGGTCAGGAGGATCCATTTCTAAGAGGACTTCTTCACTTCTTCACTCATATGTCTGGTGCTTTGGTTATCCTTGCTCTCGCTTTCTCTCTCTCTCTCTCGCTTTCTCTCTCTCTCTCTCTTCCCCCACCCCAAGCCCCCACCACATAGCTCTGCATCTTCTAGCACCTTTTCACAACATGACAATCCCAGAGTAATTACATTTCTATGCTTCTTACACAGAGGCTGGGTACAAAAAGGCAGAAAGCAGATGTTGCTGGGCCAATTACATCCTATGTGTGAAACTGGCACAGAATCATTTTTGTCATATTCTATTTGTCAAAGCTGTTAAAAACTGTCTATGTTCTAGGATGTCATGAAATAGACTGCACTGCTGGGTGGAGGAGGTTGCAAGAACACGTTGCAGAAAAGCATATAGGATGTTGAGGCCATCTTTGGGAAATACAATCGGTCACAGTAGGATTAAAGAAATTCTAAGGGGAGAGAAGGCTATTAAGAATGGTAAGGAGAGTTCAGTATGTTTAATAAACATTGAGTTGTTAGTAGTTGCAACAGAGGATATTGGTAAGGGAGTAGTAGGGAATTAGATAGAGCTGATATCTTAATCCTAGAGCTTTGAAGACCACCTGTGAAGATAGGTTTAATTAAATAGACCAGTCAATTTCAGTAGTGGAATGACATGATCAGAAATTATCTTATCATTGTTGATATTTTTTCTAATGTTTAGACTATTCACTTGAGTTAATGAAAGCAGTATGAAGAGACTAGTAGGTGGAGGCTAATAGGAGGATATTGTGGTAATTCACATGAAGGGGTAGTTTGAAATGGCATTGAAGCAATAGGAATAGACAAGAGCAAACATTCAAAGAATGCTTCAGACGTAGAGAACAGAAGTGCCATCAACATTGTAAGAAAGGGCCATAAAAAATTCAAAGAAATCTTTCTGGCTGTAGGCAGGGCTTGAAGAGATTATTATGTCTTTTCCTTAATTGTCTCCTGGAAAGATATTTTAGAAGTTTTTCAAAAGGTTTCATTTGGGTTTACGTAATCCACATTATAATTGTTGAATGTCTGCATTTCCAAGAGGCTTCAGAAGAAGGTCACAATTGCAGATGTGAGATCATATTGTTCTGGAGAAAGATCTATGTGTACTCAAGGCAGAGAAGGCCAGGTCTCCCTGTAGGATTTTCTTCAGATCTACTGATTGACTCTGGTGAGGATGAAAGGGAAGTTGTATGCATAATATAAATATTTAAGTACAGTATTTATGTAACTATGTGTTATTTATTATTTTATTTCCTCCACTAGTTGGTTTTCAAGTATATGTCTTATATTTTTCTATATTTCAATTTATGTCAACCTTGCTGGTCTTAACAACAAAATCCCAGTCTTATATAAAATTTATAATATATTTTTACTAGTGGTTAGCAGGGTGCTTGGCACATAGTAAATACCCAATACTTTTTGTTAAATAAGTAAGCGAATAAGTGACTGTTCAAGTAATTTTAAGTCCTCAGTATCTTCTAAGAAAGTTCTGCTTCAATCTCTGTGTTAATATGAACACCAATTATACAGACCTATTTGGATCCCTTATCTAATAATGCAGGAAATGGTATCAAGAGAAGTATATATGGAAGGATCATTATAATCATGACATCAACTTTCTGGTCCCCAGAATATTCTACTTACCTTTATCACCTCCTATGGCTAGATAAAGAAACAAACAAAACAAAACCCCAAACAACAGAAATCTCTAACTGCTACTTTAAAATTGGCACTCCTCTTAGGGTAATAAATTTCCAATTTGTTCCTTTGGTACTGTTTACATTTATAACATCCTATGTATTAAAATTTTTTTTTGTTTGTTTCAAACTTATATTAGTTGTTTCAGGAGTGAGGGATGAGTGGTGATGATGGAGAGTCCTTTTGAGATTATCATGATGTAGCCTTATTTCAATTCTGTTCCCTTTATTTTAAAGCTTTTCAAAAGTAAAGATGCTAAAAGGGATACAGCCCTTTTATGAAGTATGGCAGCAGTTTCTCCAAAATCTGGCATCAAATAGAATGCTACTTCATTTCCTTTCAATGACCCAGGCATATTTTTCTAGCTTCTGTCCAGCAACCCCAAAATGTATAGAGGTCCTTGCAAAAGTCTTTAGTCCATGAAAATTCTACTGTAGTCTTTACATTAAACAGTGGGAGTTGTAGGATGTAGAAATTAACTTTGTTTTCTCCCACTGGTCATTGAAACCCACTCTATAGGGATAGGTCAGGTCTCATAGTTTCTCTGGGATCTTTTGAATATAAAAGTCCTCTAGTCACATTTCTTCATTCTGGTTTTTGAAATATCCATTCTTGTGTAATAGTAACCATGAGTTCTGTGGAAACCCGATTGATATTGCCTTTGGAAAACTATGACAATAAGTGAAATCGGACATTTTATCTTGCTTCTGATTTCCAAGCTGTCCTTGGCCATTCTTGGGCATAGGCCAACCTGACTTAGTGAAAGATTTAGATTATAGTTTAAGTTGAAAGCAAAAATGGTAATAGTCTCCTCCTAAAACTAACTCCCTCCTTGCTCAGGGACTGAAAACCACCTTTGTAAGATTAAGAAAAGACCAGAAGAATAAGATCATGGAAGGGACCCAAACTCTGCTAAAATGTTTCTGTAGTTTCTATAATCCTTTACTGCTCAGGAGTCATGTCGCCAAAGGTCACAAGATTTGTGACTTCCTTAATTGCTTCTATTGATAACAACCTTATTATAACACCTAAGATTTTTTAAAAAATATTTTTCAGACTGACCCAACTCAGGCCCATGACTCATGACTGAATTGGTCCTGTGGCCTTACGCAGAGGCTGACTCAGCACATAAGGATTGTTTTCCACGCCCCTATGATTTCATCTCCAACAAATCAGCAGCATTCATTGCCTAGCCTTCTACCCACAAAATTGTTCATAAAAACCCTGAGCTCAAAGCCTTTGAGAAGACTGATTTGAGTAAAATGCCTGATTCTCCCGTGTGGCCAGTCTCGTATCAATTAAACTCTTTACTACAATGCCGTGGTGTCAGTGCATTTTGTCTGTGAAGTGGGCAGAAAGAACCTGTTGGCAATTACATTATCAGTAGCCATCTCTCATCTGTCCTTCCAATAGGCAATACTTCAACCCTGGTAAGTCAATTAGGGTTTCTCATTCATTTGCAGAGCTCCTGGTGGCCTGAGCTGAGAGTCTTTCTGTGGCTCCTTTAACTCAGTGGCCCACTTCATTCTCAGAAACATTTTTCCTGAACCTGTGTGTTCCCTGCTTCAATTTGTACTGGCTAATTTCTAGACCCATTAAATAACTGTCAATCTTGACTCCATCATAATTACCATCTAGAAATGTCATTTGGCTCTCAACTTTTGTCGTATCTCCTGCTTCCTAGATTCTGGGAAGTTTATGCTCTGGGTGGCAAATATCCATCTGAGAAAAAAAAATACCTGAAACTTCTTTAAATTTTTTACTCCATAATACTTGCATGCCATGCATATATAAAGACATAATTAATATTCTGTCATACTGGATTGTGAATCAGGCTAGATACAGTGGTTTTCACTGACAGATTTGAAAAAACAGCTGCAATATTTGCTACCTAGCTATTTGATTTTTTAAAAAGTTTGCTGTGAGGTATGTGTGTGTGTGTCTGTGCACATTTGTGTGTTTGTGTGTGTGTTTGAGGTGTGTGTGACTGATTGAATTTTGGAAGTTTTTATGATCTTCCTTTTTCTCTACATAGTACTCTGAATATTTTTTATTACATGCCTTGGCGTAGATAACTTTTTCCTTACTGTGCTAGACACTTAGTGGCTTTTTCATTTGGAAACTCATATTCTGGAAAATTTTCCTCAGTCTTTAAACATTTATTTTCCTCTCTAATTCCCCCTTTCTTTCTCTTTCTGGATGTGCTCTTGGACAGGTATACAATCCTCAAAATTGATACCTTATTTTCTTATTTATTACCTATTTTGTTTACTTGATACCCTAGCGAGCCTTTCTTCTCAGAGTGCCTGAGACTGGCAATATTAGTATCATCTGCAAACTTGTTGGCAATGTACAGTTTCAGGTCCCACTCCAGAAATGCTGAATCAGAATTTGCCTCTAATCAAATTCTCCAAGTGATTCTATTCACAATGCAATCTGAGAAGCACATCTCTAGAATTACTGTGCACTTGTGCTTCAGTCATTATGTTGAAATTTTAAATTTCTACTGTCGTACTTTTAATGGCCCTATGATCCTTTTTTTGGTCTCTGAATATTACTTTTTATAATAGCATTCTCTTCTTGTTTTATGAATAACATCTTTTATCTCTCTGATGATATAATTACACCATTTGAAGTTTTTTCCCCTACACATGTACATGATCTGTATTTTTCTAAACTGTTTTAGTCTTTTTATTTGTTTTGGTCTTAGTCATTCCTGTTAGAGTTGTTTTTTTAATACCTGATAATTTTGGCTGCTCATTTTAAAGTGAGACACTAGAAAGATGAGTGGTATCTTCATGTATGGTTTGTGTTTGTTGAACTGGAGATAAGGTGAGTACATGACCTTGTCTTATCTATCAATACAGAAAGGTTTCTTTCTCTTATATGAATCATTTTTTACAAAACTTATAAGCCCCAATATTATCAGCATCCTGGTGAATTAGGGGAAGACAGCTGAGAGTTGATAACCATTCAGAATTCAAAATTTACTTAAGCCTGTTTGTATTGAGTAAATCTAAATACCCATATTGTCTGAGTAGTATCCTTAAGCTCAAAGACTATTGCATCAACACATATAAATATTACCTATTAGCATTGGATTGGATACAGAAAATGTGGTACATATTCAAAATGGAATACTACACAGCCATAAAAAAGAACAAACTCATGTCCTTTGCAGCAACAAGGGTGCATCCGGAGGCCATGATTCTAAGTGAATTAATGTGAAAACCAAGTATCACATGTTCTGTCTCATAAGTGGGAGCTAAACATTGAGTACACACGAAAACTAAAAGTGGCAATGGACACTGGGGACAGGAAGAAAGATGTGGGGCATGGACTGAATAACAACCTATTAGATATTATGCTCACTACCTGGGCGACGGGACCATCTTTATCCCAAACCTCAGTAGCACACAATATACACATATAACAAACCTGCACATGTACCCTTTGAATCTAAAACAAAAATTGAAATTATTATTTTTTCATTTTTATTATGATTATATTTTGCTCTTGTTGCCCAGGCTGAAGTACAATAGCAGGATCTCAACTCACTGCAAATTCCATCTCCCAGGATCAAGGAATTCTCCTTCTTCAGCCTCCCAAGTAGCTGAGATTACAGGTGCCTGCCACCATGCCCGGCCTTTTTTAAAAAATATATTTTTAGCAGAGACAGCGTTTGACTATGTTAGCCAGGCTGGTCTCGAACTCCTGACCTCAGGTGATCCGCCCACCTCGGCCTCCCAAAGGGCTGGGATTACAGGCGTGAGCCACCACACCAAACCAAATTTTTTTTTTTGAAAAACTGACTCTCCCATCTGTTGGCATAGAGAAACGATAGAAAATGGTGGCTCTGCTGGCTGGTATGTGGGATCCGGCAGGATTTGCCTCATGTACAAATTTTTCTGGGTTTAGCATCATCTAATATCCTCACCTTGAAATGTATTATCTGCCATCAATTCTAAAATCTTTCTGAAGTTTTCAGAGGACAAAGCTTGCTTCTTATTAGTTTTGCTTCTGAGATACTTAATGTCCAGCTTTCTTTGTTTTTTTGAGATGGAGTCTCGCTCTGTCGCCCAGGCTGGAGTGCAGTGGCTGAATCTCAGCTCACTGCAAGCTCCGCCTCCCGGGTTCACGCCATTCTCCTGCCTCAGCCTCCCGAGTAGCGGCGCTACTACTATAAGGCGCCCGCCACAGCGCCCGGCTAATTTTTTGTATTTTTAGTAGAGACGGGGTTTCACCGTGTTAGCCAGGATGGTCTCGATCTCCTGACCCCGTGATCTGCCCGCCTCGGCCTCCCAAAGTGCTGGGATTACAGGCATGAGCCACCGCGCCCGGCCACGTTCAGCCTTCCTAAATCTAATAAAGCAGTTTCTATCCATATCTCAGCTTTCCAAATTCAAAACTTTTCTTGATGTGTCTTGTATCTGGTATCTTTTCTCTTCCCATTTTTGACCTTGGGAATTTATATTTTCCTCTCCATCTACTGTCATTTTAGTGGAGTATGTGATGAAATAAGATTTTTAAAATTGTGTGTTCTTTTTACCAGGATGTCTATGTTATCTCACTTTATCTTTACAGCAATCCCTCAATGAGGTAAGAAGAGAGTTTCAGAAAGATAACATGCCTGGCCAATGTATTAACAAGAAATAAAAATAAAAATAAAAATAAAAACTTACTAAAGAGTGTGTACTTCTAACAATATTTTCTGACATTGAGTTCCCTGGTGTTTCTACTATTATGTATTGTAAGGCTGAGTCACCAAGCTATAGCCTATATTCCAAAAATGTCACACTGGGTGTTTTCTTCAATAAAGTTTTTGTTGAAACACAGTCATGCTTATTTGTGTACTATTAGCGACTGTTTCCACACTATGATGGCAAAAGTTGGTAAATTTTTTTTTTTTTAACAGTCTTGCTCTGTCACGCAGGCTAGAGTGCAGTGTGATCTCGGCTTACTGCAGCCGAGTAAGGCTCAAGTGATTCTCCTGCCTCAGCCTCATGAGTAGCTGCGATTGCAGGTGTGTGCCACCACCTCAACTAATTTTTGTAATTTTAGTAGAGATGGGGTTTCATCATGTTGGCCAGGCTGGTCTTGAACTCCTGGCCTCAAGTGACCCACCCACCTTGTCCTCCCAAAGTGCTGTGATTATAGACATGAGCCACCGCACCTGGCCAAATGACCATTTTTCAAAGAGACTACATACAATGCCTAAAGTATTTTCTCACCTGTTCAGAAAAAGTTTGCCAGTCTCTACTTTAAATACTTTCATGGTGGCTACTTCGAATCACCCAATTCTACTAACCCTGTCCTCATCTTTGCACATAGTTCCACCTCTGGAACATGTAAATCTCTTTATCTTACTGTACTGTACCTTTGTTTATGGTGAGTGTGTGTGATTTAACCAGGTTTTAAATAATTGTGTAAGTCCTATCATCTCTGACTTTTTATATTCCCCAACTTACTCAGAGGCAATTTTTTTCACTTTGTAATTCATTTTGGTTCATAAAAATATTTATAACTATCTAGGCACCTGGTAGATTTTGGGGAAAGAATATTTGGACCCTGTCTTTATTTACTTAGTCTAAAATTGTGAGTACAATTGGTGACTTTAGAATTTCACTGCAAGCTATATGAACACATCTGGATTTGGTCAGAGAGCACCACATGTCTTTGTTATATAGAAGCATCTGCTATGTCTTTTTATCTTATTAGATCCTAATGTTGGTAACACTGATCTGGTTAAACGTGGAAATTTCAACATATTCTTAGGTTCTATCTCATTAATCTGACAACTCATGTATGTGGATGTTTTCCTATTGCCACCAAACAAGTAAATCTGGACGAGTAATCTGTTGTCACAAATAGGCAATTCTCCAGGATGAATATAGCTACTTTAATATTTTTATTACGTTTTAAATTCATGTCTCCATAATATTTTAAATTTAAGACATGGCTATGATACGGAATTTTTATGTGTATAGGCCAAACCACAAAAATCATAATATTCAGCATGATGGAATTTATTTACTGTTTGCCATCAAAGACATATTCTTTGGAGATAAACTAGCACATGATAAAACTTCACATTCCAAGCTAAAAAATAAAAAGTGAAAATAAGCCAGCAATTTAAGAATACAAGTGAAAAGAATTACCAAAATCATTGAAATAATTCTGTTTAGTAGAACGTTACCAGAAAGATATTTAAGCAGATTTGGAAGGAATAGGCAGATGGTACTATATATGGCATTACATAATTCAAAGATAGGATGATAGAGTCCAAAAATGCCTGAACCTGACATCAAAGAACCTGAATTTCATTCTCTTCTCTGCGTTAATTGCTCTGTGACATTTGCTGTATTCTAGGCATCAACTTCATCATGAAAAGCTAGAACACAAAAATACAGAAACTAGTGGTTGAATGTGGTTTTTTTTATAGCTCATTCAAATTTTAATACTCCACAATACAACTAGAATTTACTGATAGTTATCTTACATACAATGTATTAATAATTTTGCAAGTTTAGTGCACAAAGAAAACTCTTACTTCATAATCTAGTTTAAATATGAGTGAGAAAATTTTTTTTTAGTCTAAAAATATCTGATCAGATTTTGCCTTGTTCTGAACACCCTGAACATTAGTAAATCTACCAGGATATTTTGCCTATGATTATGCTCCACTGAAATAAAATTGTATCTTCTAAAACCTCTCCTGAAAATTCAGATATGCCAGACATTATGCATATTCTGCTGATCTTTGCATACCCGCACCCTGTAGAGTAACAAGCCTAAGCAGCATTTAAATACTTAACACTTTTATACTAAGTCTAAGAAGAAATATTGAAATACAACTTTAAAAAATGAAGCTCACCAAAACATACCAGGACCACTATGTGAATTATTAGCACTTTATTAAGATAATTGTACATATTGTAATAAAGGTTCTACAATAACTGCCTATTACAAAGAAAACTAAATTTGGAAAATAGATAACATTTGGCAAGGGGATGATAGATTAAAAAACAATTACTAACTCACAAAAAGGAGGTAAGATGTTTATGACATCTTCAAGAGAATATCCTAGTATTTTCTCTTTTACTTACACACTGCTTAAAGGGAACTAGAGAAAAGTAACTCTGATGGCAGGCTAATGTAACACAGCCCTAGAAATATTTTCAGTTTCATCACGTCTCAAAGGGAATTTTCAGCAGAGCACAATCCTTACATTTAAACTCCCAAGAAGAATAAAGAACATTTCCTAGGTGAAGTGAAATTAATGAGTCAGAAAACCCAGGAAGCAGCTACGACAAGTTCCCTTTCGAACACAGACCTAAGGGAATGGCTCTGTGATTCTGAGATGCCAAGTAAATATAGTAAACTGAATATATTGAACCTAACTAGTAAACCAAACCTCCTTGTCTGAGACAATGGAGTTCCGATGGGCAGCATATTATTAAATGTCACACGTGTGTAGTAAAGTACATTGAAAATCAGTTTAAATTGTTATGGAAAGATATTTTTACAAAATTTTGGAGTTATACATTGTTCTTCTCAGATACTTAATTCATCCTAAATACCTGATTCTCAGCATTAAGCATTGATTTCCAAAAAAAAAAAAATACAAATGGATTGACTATTTTTGTGGGTTTAATTGTGTCCACCAAATGGTATGTTGAAGTTGTAAATGTGACCCCCACACCTATACATTTGGCTTTATTTAAAAATAGGATCTTTAGAGGTGTGATTACGTTAAGATGAAGTCATAATCAATTAGGGTGGTTCCTAACGCAATGATTGTTGCCCTCAGAAAAAGAGAAAACAGATAGACACGGACTCACAGGTGGGATGCTGTGTAAAGACAGAGGAAGAGACGGGAGTTACATGCAAGCTAAGAAATGGCAAGGATTGCCAGCCACTACCAGAAGCTAGGAAGAGGCAAAGAAAGATTTTACCCAGACTCTCCCAGGAAACATAGTCTTCCTGACACCTTGATATCAGACTTCTGGCCTCCAAACTGTGAGAGTATAAATTTCTATTGTTTTAAGCCCCCTACTTGATAGTATTTTGTTATGGCGGCCCTAGGAACCTAATATACATATGAAGATGCAGTTAGGAAAATTCACATTATCAAACCTGTTTTCCACATAACAATATGTTTGATTAATAATGACTACCTTTACTGCAAAGAAAATAAGGTGACGTATTTGAGGAGATCAAATCTTGAGAGTGAGTTCTTCAATCTCATTTTTTTTTTCCTACAACATAAACAGTTGGTTTCTATAGAGAATATGTAAAACTAAACTGCAAATAATCAGCTGGTGTTTTTTTTTTTCTTTTTTTTTTTTTTTTTTTGGTCTAATAGGCAAGCATATTGATTGGTCTTATTTTAAGTCCAGGCCTTCTTGCCTGGAATATGCCTGGGTTTCATAGGTGAATCTATTTAGGAATTTCTTTCACATTGTTTTTGTCTGCCTTCTGGAAGACATGAGTATAAAATATTTCTGATTTCATGTGGGTACTAAAATTCATTATACGAAGAACCATAAGGAAATTTGGGGTTGGGAAAAGTTTTGCTGGCAGCAAGTTTAATACAAGTATGTTAGTCACACTTGATTGCCTGTATATATAGCTAGATGCATTTAAATATCGATGTTCTGCAAATTTGAGATACTGAAATCCTGCTGGAAATCATTACCAAAACTAGGATGAGTGATACAGGCAGTATATAGTGAATGCATAAGAATAAATATGAATAAAATAGTAGAGCTGCTTGGTAGTCAAGCATCTGGAGCTCTGTTATTTGTAGTGCCTTTAAACAACTGGGATTTTAAGACTGAAATTGGAATGAGGTTACTGGTTTTAAAGCTTTGATATTTCCAGGCTATTGTGAAAGCTCCTGAACCTTCGAATGACACAATGCAAAGAACAATTGCCTAGATAATTTTACTTAGCAAAGTAAACCCCACATAATTTACTGCATGGGGGGTAGGAGAGAATTAACATTTGCTAAATAATTATGGTCAATATAATTGACTGATTAGTCACCAAATATAAGGACTACAATTTTCATGACACACATATTTTCTCCTCTAATTTAATCTCTGTAAGAACATAATGAGATATTTATTCAAACCCCTTACAGATGAAGAAGTGAGGCTGAAGACTGTTCCCAGTGCCTAAGATATAGTAGGGGTACAAGGAATGTTTCTGAAAGGAGGAAATGCTGAAAAGAAGGAAGTAAATAAAGGAAAGAGGAAAAAAGAAAGGAGAAAGGAAAGAAAAGAAGATAGGGAAAGAGGAAGCAAGGAAGGTTTACTGTTAGTAATTCTCAATATAGTATTTCTACACATTAAAGTTACAAGATTTACAGTTAGGCAACTTCCCAAATTCTTATTCTTTTCACTCGAACACATTTGTTCCTTTGGTACTGTTTACATTTATAACATCCTACCAGTCTTTATCCTTCTTATATGCTGAGAAAGAGATCCTCTCCTTTTTTTAGGTATCAGATAAATACTAAGATAATGAATGTTGGCATCTGCCTTTGGCTATTTATATTTTATTCCCCAATTCTGCAGCTATTTTTATATCCAAAAATGTAGCACGGAAATAGAAGGAAAGTTGCTGAAGGAACTCAATAATATAAATGACAGAACTAACACAAAGGATAGTAGGTAAACAGAATTAATCTGTTACAAGCTTTACATGAGGTAATACAATGTCACATCTCAGTAGAGCATGAAAAATTAAGGAAGTATATTTTAATCCTTAGAGAAACTATTTTAAAAGATAATGCAAAGAGGTATATTTGAAAAAATAATAGAGAAATTAAAATAAAATAATACAAAAACATTCAGTTAATGAAAAGACACAGAAAGAAAGCCAAATCCAAGATTATATGGGATCAGTTTAAAAAATTAAGAATCATACTGGTATTTTAAATTATGCTTATTTACATTATATTAAATGTAAATTGATTTAGCACCCAAATTAAAAAAAGACTTATTCCAGCCTGGGTGACAGAGTGAGCTACTGTCTCAAAAAAAAAATTAACATTATATTTTCTATAAAATGAATTTTAAACATAAATACAATTTCAGTTTAAAGTAAAAATAAGGAAAGAGATATACTAAGGAAATATTAAGAATAAAAATGTTGACATACCTATGTAAACATTAGACAATATAAACATTATAAAATTTAAGAGAACTAAAGTGAGAAAAAAGAAATTCAAAATAGAAAATTTATCATTCCTCTTCTAGAGGAAGAAAACAGATTACCAATATCAGGAATGAAAGAGGATATATAACTGCAGTTCCTATTGTCTTAGAATAAAGAATGGCTTAAGTAGTTTTATGTCAATGAATTTGACCACTAAAATTATATAAACAAATTATTTTTAAAACCAACTTAAAAAGATATTATAGTTGGCATAGGCTTATGTATACAAAACACACACACACACACACACACACAAATATTGAATTATCAAAAACCTTCCCCAAAAGAAAATGCTAAGCTCAGGTGGTTTTACTAGTGAATTCTAACATTAAAAAAAAGAAAAAAAAAAAAAAACTAGACATAATATCGAATCATGTATTTTTTTTGGAATATACAGATATAGGGGAGGCAAATAATTTTCCTTATACTCAGCTGAAGCAGACCCCTCTAACAAAAGACAGATTAATAAGAGAAAAACAAATATGAGTGTAACACGTATATCTCATGTATACATGGAAGACAGCCAGAGAATGAGTAATTTTGAAAGAGATGACTTTGAATTAATGCTTATATAGCATCTTCAATAAAGAACAGTGCATTTTTTGAGAAATGACAAGGAGAAGGAAAAGGACTTTGGATCTCTAAGGCATGGCAAATTGTGGGAAGGCAAATAAATAGTAGATAAAGTAGTATTAGTAAAGTTTGTCATGTAGATTCCTCTGGCGTCACCTCCAGGGTGATAAGCTTCTAAAGTTGTCTTCAGGTTCAATTTTTGTTCTTAGGAGAGAAGGCTGGAGGGACACCTTTGACTTTGTAAATTTGTGTTCTGCTTTTAGTCAGTTAGGGGAGACCAGAGAGCTTTGCTTGTAATCTGCTTCTTCTCAATTGCCTTCAGCTTAAAATAACCCTCATACCAAGATGGCACAATGTGAGGTGGCATATTCTGGTCTGCACAGGAAAAAGGAATACATCCTAACTTGTCTTTTATGACTGGCATAAGCTGGAACAAGCATAAACTTGGTAAGACATTACAAGAAATTAAAAATTTAGACAAAATTCTCTAACAGATCTAAACATTCTTAAGAAATATTAATAACTACATGCAATAAATGCGATAGTATACGAAGGGTAGCTCAGCATTAGAAGGTAGAGTTTGCAACAATTCTAAAACAATGCAAAATTTGTTTAACACTGAAAACCATTCGAAGTAAATCAGACATTTACATAATAAAAGTGAAGAACACATGATCAACTCAAAAGAGGCAAAAAAAAAATGAATTTGACAAAATCCAGTACTCAAGATTAAAAAAGAAAAAATAAAGGTGAAAGAGGAAAAGGCCTAAGAAACTACATAGAGCGAAGGAAGTTTGAAGTTCAGTAAAGGGAATTAAAGAAGTATACCTAACAGAAGTAACTATTAGTGAAATACTGAACACACCCCACTAATGTCTGGAATAAAGTTAAGATGTTTGCACTCAATAATTCTGTTCAGCATTGAACTTGGTCATTCTATCTAGTGTAACTGAGCAAGAAAAAGAAATTAAAGGCTGAAAGTTTATTTAAGAAGAAATAAAATTTTGCTATTTACAAATGACAGGATTGATCATACAATAAATCCTAAGGAATATATAAAACAACTACTTGGGTCAATAAATTAATTTAGTATATCACAGGAAAAATCAATTTTATTTCTCATTACTAGGAGCAAATAAATAAAAAGTAAAATTAATGTTATTCATTATACCTTCAAAAACAATCTAAAATTAATGAGATGTTCAAAATCTCCACACTATGTAAATCATCAAAATAAAATAAAAAAGAAATAAATTAATGGATACTATATTTTTTGATCAGAATATTAAATATTGTTAAAACATCAATTTTCCCAAATCAACCTATATATTCAAGATAATCTCAATCACAATCATAGCAAGATTTTGTAACAAAATTAACAGGTTGATTTAAATATTTGTGTGAAAGCGCAAAAAATTTAGAGTAGATAAAAAACCTGGAACAAATTAATAAAAATGGAGCACTTATAATGTATAACTTTGCTTCATAATTAGAGAAGCAATGATAAAGAAAATGTTACATTGGCTTTAAGAGAGTAAAATTGATGAATTAAACAAAACTATGATTCTGAAATACACCAACATATATGTGGATATTTGATTGTTAGCAAAGGCATTCAGTCCACTGAATTATGCAAGAAAATTACTTTTAATAAATAGTGCTGGAACATCTGAATAACCATATGTAAAAAAGAAAAGGAAAGAAAACCTTGGCCCTATCACGTACCACACACAAAATTAGTTTGAGATAAAAGTCAAAACAATAGAGATTCTAAGAGACAACACAGGAGAATATTTTTGCTACCTTGTTAATAAGACACAGAAACCAATAACTAAAAAGCTGATAAAATTGACTTTGTCAAAATGAAAAACTTCTCATCTAAAGATATTAATAACAGACAAGGCAAAGATTTGGAGAGAATATTGTTCAGTCATATCTCACGAGAAACTTGAATCTAGAATATAAACTATTCCTACAATTTGGAAAAAAATAAGAAAAAGACAAAAGACTTGAACAAATACTGCATAAAGAAAGATATAAAAAATGGTCACTAACAAATAAAGAAGTTCTCAATATTATTAGTTTTCAGGGAAATTTAAATTAAAATTACATGGCGCCACTGCACATACACTAGAAAGATTAAAATCAGGATTTCCATGATTACTGGTGATAGTATAAAATAATACAACCACTATGGGAAATGGTAGCTTCTTATAAAGTTAAATATTTATCTGATTATGACCCAATAATTACATTCGTAGATACTTACACAGGAAAATACAAATTTGTTCACAAAAAACTTATATAAGGCCAGATGTGGGGGCTTACACCTGTAATCCCAGCAATTTGGGGCTGAGGTGGGAGGATCACTTGAGTCTAGGATTCAAGACCAGCCTGGGCAATATAGACAGACTCTGTCTCTCAAAAAAAGAAAAAAAAAAAAAAAAAGCTGGGGATGGTAATACATGCATGTGGTCCCAGCTACTCTACTTGGGAAGCTGAGGTGGGAGGATTGCTTGAGACTAGGAGGCTCAGGCTGCAGCGAGCCATGATTGTGCCACTGCACTCCAGCCTGGGCTACAGAGTAGACTCCTGTCTTAAAACAAAAAAAAAAAAAAAAAAAAAAAAAAAAAAAAAAAAAAAAAAAAAACTTATATAAAATTCATGGCAGCTTAATTCACATTAAGCAGCACATATAAATGCCTATAAACAGTAGATAGAATAAACAAAAAAATAGTATATTCATCCTATGAAACACTATTCAGGAATAAAAAGAACAATGTACAATAAAACAGGAAAAAACTGCTAAAACACCCTAGTTCTAGAGAAGACATTAAAGCAAAAAAAGGAAGCAAGTATAGAAAAAGGTGGTTCTCTTCCCAAAGTGGAAAGCAAATTCATCAATGACATGAAGAATGCTTCTAGATGATAGGGAATAGGAGGCTATTCAAGATCTCTGGCAGTGGAGGAAGTCTCTTTAAGAAAATAGTTTAAACAATTTGTTAAATTTTTTCTGTCTTATTTCATTTCTGTAACAGTAGATATCTGGCTGTCCTTTTTATAATGCAGAGTGAGAACTTTCCCTACAGTGTTTGATCAATGTTGTCCAGGTTCCATTGCCAAGAATGTGTTGTCCAAAATGCCTGTTTAGTTTTTAAAAATGGAACTCCACCCTTTGCTTGGTTTTATGTATGTATGGAATGTTATGATGAAATATAGTAGTAACAGTGGTCAGACATGGAAATGGTGGGGAGACAAAAATATACAGGTGAAATAAAACTTAGTATTTTAATACAGTAAAAAAAAAATGATGTACTCATATGTACAATTACATCAGTGAACCTCACAGTCAATATGTTGAATGAAAGAAGTTAGTCATAAAAGAACACGTTATTTGATCTCATTTATATAATATTCTAATACAGGCAAAACTAATCTATGATGGGAAGTCAGAAGAGTAATTACTTTTAGGAGGAAATGAGTCACAAAATTTATAAGGCATCTTTCTGAGTGATAGAACTATTCTGTATTTTGGCAGGGATGTGGGCTACAGAGGTGCAATTTACCTCTGAATTCTAAAATTCCAACTCAAAAATTTACTGAATTATAAATTTAAGATTTGTGCATTTCACTGTATGTCAACTTTAACTCATAAAATTAATTGTATATAAATATTGATGTTTGTTAGAAGTTTGTTTTTCACAGTGATATGGGTTAGAAAAGCTAACCCTCACCCCTGTTGGTAAATGGACAAATGCATTGAGAATAATGGAAGCCAATTTCCTCACTGTTGAGGAGGGAGAAATATAGAAATAGCAATGACTACAATGTACACACTCCTATTGAATCAAAATTAGAACTATCACTATATATCATTATGAAATTATGGATATATAGGAAGGTATAGAAATAACTCTGGATATATACTTATATGTATGTGTATATGTATACATGTTAGTTCTCTCATGTCAGAAGGCTCAGAAGCACACCCACAGTAATGAGCATACTTCGGAATCAGATATTGTTTCATACACACCATTCAACATGAAATAGAACCAAAGCTCCTTGAAGAAGTGCCTGATTCCAGGGCTGGGGAAGGAAAAGTTTTAGATGAGCCTGGATAGTGCACCAAGAATCCAGGGTCATTTCAAAAAGACACTGAAACCGTCGTGAAAGGACTTCCACTGAACAGATCTGGGATAATTTAGGCAATAAAATAAGCAACGAGAGTAATAAATTATAAACTGTTGAGTAAAACAAAAATCAAGACCATACTGATATAAAAATTAATTAATTTATGGAGGGGAAGGGAAAGCTCTTCCTTATAATAGGATGTCACCTAACACATACAGAAAGAACAGTGGAATTTGAAATATGTCAATTGATGCTGAAACTTGTACCGGGAAATTTGATGAGAATCAGAAATTTCTATTATATCAAAGCATTCCCCCACATTTTGGTTAGTGTGGTAACATCACTATAACTAAAATGACCAAAGCTAGCATGACCAATATTGGGATGAACTGACACCATGCTCCTGATATGAGTTTTCCCCATAATCTAATTATGATAAGCAACTCCAAGCTAAGGAATATTCTTCCAAAAAGAAAACAAAAGACATTCTTCTAAAAGTTCAGATCAAGGAACAAAAACAAGCTCAAGAATTTCTCCAGATGTAAAAGCACTAAAGACAATGAAATCCTCAGAGTGATCATGGATTGGATCCCAGTAACAAATTCCTGTTACTTTTCCTTTTGAATCTTTTACTCTATATTTTTATTTTCTATTGATACTTTTTGTTTACAGCTATATTTTAGATGACTTCTAGACTTTAAAAAAAATGGCCAATAACTTGAATATATTGTTCTTTGAATGGCCTTTTTTTTTTTTTTTTTTTTTTTTTTTGGTACCTCCTCTGTTTAGCACTGTAACCTCCTCACTCCCAAATAAGTAGTTTTTCAGCCACTGTGTTTGCTAGGTGCCAGCATGATTTCCTGTTTTAACTGATTTAATAGTCACCATACATTGTATAGAAAAAAAAAGTCAAGCTATAAACACATTATCGTGATAACCAACAAAATTTGCATATGGAATGTTGTTTAGATAATATATCTATGTTAAGTTTCCTAATTTTGATAACTGTTCTTTAGTTTTATAAGGGTGTCTCACCTTAGGAAATAGATGCAAAAGTATTTGTATCTAAATGTAAGGGTCGTTATGTCTCCAACTTCCTCTTACTCTGAAATTGTTTTTAAAATTCTTATATATACATATTTTGTGTGAAATAAAAGAGAAAAAGAGAAGGAAAACAAATGACGAAATGTAAATCGTTAGTGAATCTAGGCAGGTGTATAGGAATTTCTTGTTTCATGCCTATAACTTCTCTATAATTTTGAAACATCAAATTAGAAAGAAACAAAGAAAGAAAGAAAAAACATAGAAGACTCCCACAAAAGTCTTCTGGTAAGTTTAAGGCTACAACTGGCTGATGGATGGGGCTGGATCCTCAGGAGAATGGATTTTTATAGAAGAGCTATTTTTTCGTAGAGCACTTACTTCTGTGCGATCCAGTCAAGGCAGTTTTAAGGAAGCTTATAATGAGAATCCCAAAGCTACCTAGAATTACATTCCTGATAACTACAAATTGACTTTCACTGCAAATAGAGGAAGTTTTCATTCAAAGGGCTGCTCCAAAGCAACTCTTCACACCCAGCTGACTATCCCACAGTCTACCTTCCTAAAATAATTAGATTATTGCAAGCTTAACTCTGTTATTTGCCCCAAATTATCCATATGTCTATATTATATTCAAAACACTCTGAACCATCAGCTATCCTAAATTTTTTCCTGTTTCAGAAAAAAAGCTGTTTATTTTTCCAAATTCAATTTCCATCTTTCCAAGAACAATTCTTTTCCTGGGCCATCGATCTCATACTGCCAGGTCTCCTCAATAAAGATTGCACTGTTTCATCACCCACAAATTCCTGTTACTCTTCCTTTTGAATCTTTACTCTACGTTTTATTTTCTATTGAGACTTTTTCTATTTATTTACAGTTATATTTTAGATGACTTCTATACTTTAAAAAATAGCCAATAAAAAAAGTTTGCTTGAATATATTGTTTCTTTAAATGGCCCCCTTTTTTTTGTACCTCTTCTTTTCAGAATTGTAACCTCCTCACTCCCAAATAAGTAGTTTACAAGTTATTAGGTTTGCTAGGTACCAGCATCACTTCCTGTTTTAATTGATTTCATTGTCACCATTCGTTTTATAGTTCGATGATGCCAATTAACCTCATTTTAGAGAGGAGAAATTTAAAGAAATTTAAAGGCATTAATTAGTCCAAAGTCATGTGGTTAATTAGTGGAGGAAGTGAGTTTTGAACCAGGGTGTTTGACTCCAGAACATACTGTCTTACTCAGTATGTTCTGTTCTGCAACACTGAATTATTTTATCTGTATTCAAACTGATTTCTTTCCTCGGTGCCAACTTGAGAAAAACTCTCTTGAAGTTGACCTTGGCTTTTCTCAGTGTCTTTAGGGCTTGCCATTGTTAAGAAACAGCGTAGCATTGTAGTTTCAAAGCTTAGCCACTAGAGCAGGGAAAAAAAAAAAAAAGTTTGAATCATAATTGTCCTACTTCCTAGCTGTGTGATTTTATTATTAACCATTCTAAGCCAGGTCTTTTGACTGTATTAAACGGAAGTCAGAGTAAAATCTACTTCATATAGTTTCCTTTAAGAATTAAATTAAATGCGGTCATGCATTAGAGAGCATTTATCACAGTGCTTAACACTGTTAAGTTGGCCACGCCTACGTTTCAATAAATGGTAGCAATGATTCATTAGGAGACTTCCCTTGCTTTCCATACACTAGCTTGGCTCATTTACTTCTTCACTATTTCTTTATGACTCCCATGCCCTTTCTACTCATTTGATCTTCAAAATCATCTTTGGCTCTCTCTATATATTTTCCTACATTTATTTGTCTAGAAATACTGCTGCGATTATCACATTATTGTAGGTGACTCTGAATCAGTTTCTTGGTCTCTGAATCCTCTCTAATCTTCAGAATTAATTAACCATTTCCACTAATTCAAATGTTCAAATGTTGCTAGTTAAAAAACAAAACAAAACAAAAACAAACAAACAAAAAAACTTGGCAGCCTCCAAAATGACACACAAATTATCCGATAAATTGTTCTGGTACTCCCCATACCCATCTACCTCTTGGTTCTTTGCCCATCTTCTTACACATCGTTCTGAATTGTCCTTTCATCTACATCCCCATTAAAAAGATCAATGAAAGTATGACCAGTGAAGCATGATGCTAACTTCGGCAGTAGACTGGGCATGTCAAAATTATAGGCAGTAATCAATCTCAGGCACATGTGTGTTAGGAATGTAAGAGGTACAGGGTTTCAGGAAGGCCATTCTAAATATGGAGAATGATTAATTTCCTTTGGGCACATACCCAGTAATGGACTACTGGGGAAAACAGTAGTTCTGTTTTAAGTTCTTTGAGAAATCTCCAACAGCTTTCCGTAGTGGCTAGACTAATTTAGTTTCCCATCAACAATGTGTAAGTGTTCCCTTTTCCTCACAAGCTCACCAGCATCTTTTACTGTTTGACCTAATTTTTTTTTTTATTTTTATTTTTATTGAGATGAAGTCTTCCTCACTCTGTTGCCCAGACTGGAGTGCAGTGGCACAATCTCAGCTCACTGCAAGCTCCGCTTTCCGGGTTCAAGTGTTTCTCCTGCCTCAGCCTCCCGAGTAGCTGGGATTACAGTTGTGCACCACCATGCCTGGCTAACATTGGTATTTTTAGTAGCAACCAGCTTTCACTATGTTGGCCAGGCTGGTCTTGAACTCCTGACATCAAGTGATCCACGTGCCTCCCCCTCCCAAAGTGTTGGGTTTACAGGTGTGAGCCACCATACCCAGTCCATTTGACTTTTTCATAATAGCCATTCTGTCTGGTGTGAGATGGTATCTCATTGTGGTTTTGATTTGCGTTTCTCTGACGATTAGTGATGACTATTTTTTCTTTTGTTTGTTGGCCGCTTGTATGTTTTCTTTTGAGAAGTATCTGTTCATGTCCTTTGCCCATTTTTTAAGGGGCTTATTTGTTTTTTGATTGTTGATTTAAGTTCCTTATAGATTCTGTATATTAAACCTTCGTCAGATGTAGTTTGCTAATATTTTCTTCCATTCTGTAGGCTGTTTGTATAGTCTGTTGATAGTTTCTTATGCTGTGCAGAAGCCATTCACCAAAAAGACACATGCACTTGTATGTTCATCACTGTGTGATTCACAATAGCAAAGACATGGAATCAACTTAGGTGACCATCAGTGGTGGATTGGATAAGAAAATGTGATACATACACATCATGAAATACTATATAGCCATAAAAAAGAACAAAATCTTTTGTAGACATGCTTCTTTGCAGCAACATGGATGTAGCTGGAGGCCATAATTCTGAGTGAATTAACACAAAACCAGAAAACCAAATACTGCATGTTGTCACTTATAAGTGGGAGGTAAACACTGAGCACACATGCACATAAACATGGGAACAATAGCCACTGTGGACTACTGGGGTGGGGGATGGAGAAGGGAGTCCTGTGTTGTAAAACTACCTATTGGGTACTATGCTCACTACCTGGGTGATGACATCCAAACCCCAAACCTCAGCATCATGCAATATACTCATGTAACAAACGAGCACATGTAAGCCATATCTAAAATAAAGTTTGAAAATTAAAAATAAAAAATATAAATTTTAAAAATATGGAAAAGGTATGTACATTATGGTAACAGAGATGCAGGGTGAACATGTGAAGAAGGCAGAGTCAAATGGGCTCGCATAAAGATAGCATCCAAGAGCTCAAACATAACTTGGGAAGAAACGAAATATTTTCTGTAGATCATCAGATAACAATTTGTTCTAATGCTTTTTTATTTTAATTTTTTTTGAGACCTTGTATTCTCTAATCTCTCCTCAATTGACTATATGTCAGATCTTAATCGATTTAGTTTCCTAGAGGGTTGATAATTTTGTCCTGGTAGGTCACTATAGACCTGGGGAAGTACTACATTCTTTCTTCATTCTCACTCTGAGCAGTTTTTCTACCCTGGTTTAGACTTTTTTGTTCTATTTAAGAATGTCGGTGTCTCTAGTAAGGAAGACCCTTTGTTCCTTATTCTGTGGGGCAAAGATCTTTGTATTATTCTGAAGTTTCACATCAAATAAAAAATATAAACATGATCAAATGTCATATACTATGAAATAATACAGAATTAAAGTGAAACTTCCTGCACTCCTCCGAAAACCTATTTTATCTAAAAATATGAGTTGGTCATACTTGAGATTCTGTTTGTTTTTCTTAAACCTATTTTTAATTCAAATATTTTTTAAAATTAAAGGTTCTGGTTTGTGTAACATTGACACATAACCATAAAATGAAAAGGTCAATACCTTTTGAATCACAAATCACTTTTATCTTCAAAATTTGGTAAACATAATTTCAGGTATGATTCGGTATATTACATATAGACATATATATAAAAATATATAATTCTATATACATATATATGGATGAACGGATGGATAAATATGTTTGTAATTGTATCTTCGCATGCGTGTACTTAAACATTACATTTAATTTTAATTGAATTTTAAAAGAAGACAATCTGATAAAAAAGAAAAAGATTTATTAAACTTAAGATATAGGCTTTTCTACTGTAAGTGATATGTATTCATTAAATATCTTAAGAGTTAAATATGTACACAGACCTATCTGAAAAATCAACTAGAGAATTTTTTTAATTGTATGTTTCAAATTAAGATATCATGAAATAAATTCCTGCTATGGAAAATGATATAATAGTAACATACTTTCACTTCACACATACTAATGTTGTTAGTTGTATTATTAATTCTACCTTGACAAATTTTGAAACAGTATTTTTTACAACACCATAACTTTTATAATTGTTCACTTATAGATCTATATTTTAAAGGTTTCAGCATTTATGGCTATAATAATTTCTATATTATAGCATATTTTGTTTAACTGAATGCCATTAAAATTGATTTTGTCTTTATTTGGTTATTTTTCCCCAAATGAAAGCTCCTAAAACCCGTTATTTTTTTCTCTGCAAACCAAAAATGGTTTTCTCCTGACTCTACACTTGAAATTAATACAAAATTATATATATGTTAGATAATTATCTATCTGTATCATATATCCTGTACATATACATGACACAGTTTTTGTATTTCAGAAATCTGTAGAAATTTTCTTCTGGCATTAAGTCTTACTGTGTAGGTATCAGGAGCCTTCTGATTGTTCTTTCTTGTATATTATTCAGTTTTTTTCATCTACATGACTATATACCTCTCTATTTCTAAGATTAAGAAATATTATCAATGTATACCTTTGCTTATTCTTAAGGATCATGAGGTATGTTTTCAATTAGAAGATATAATATTTACTTCAGAAAATGTATTTGTTATATAATTAAACATATTTGTCATCATCTCTATGTAAACTAGGCATGAAGTTTTATTAACCTTATCTCTTTGAGCAAATTCTCATTTCTCCCATGCTACTCCCAGGCTACCACTTGTGATTTATTTAACTTCGCAAATACAATCATATATACTATCAGGTGAATGGTACCTCTTAGTTGTGCAGCATCGTGGGTTTGATGTACCTATGCCCATAGAAATAGTCATCCTGATAAAATATTTGCAGGAACAAACTTTCAGTTCTCTGACACTTACTTTTCCTGAAGGTGATTTATTCATGGAGGTCAAAAGTATATGTTTCTTTCTAGTGCTTTGACTATAATTTTTTTTAATCTCTGAAGATGTATATATATTTTTTTCTTTAGCCACTGCTTTGGCTAATTACATGGATTGATTTTTGAATTTGGGAACAATTTTGCATTCCCAAATTAAACTGCCCTTGTTTACCCTGTATTTTCAATTATATATGTTGGATTCTATTTGCTAACATTTTGTTGAGGAATTTTGAGAATACTTCATGAAAGAAAACTATTTTTCTACAGTTTTCTTTTTCAGTTATGTATTTATCCAGTTTTGTCTTATAAAACAAGTTGAAAATGTCTAATGTCTCATTTTTCTTAAGACTTTATATATGATTGGCCTTAATTTTTCTATAACTGTATGAAAGATATCACAGTGAAGACACCAGTCCTGAAGTTTCTTTCTTGGAATATTTTTTAGCAGCGAACTTAATTTATTTGATAGATAAAAGACTCTTCTTTTAACTGATAAAAGTATCCACTTTTTCTTGAGCAGAATTTGGCCTTTGCTTTCCAAGTAATTTATGCATTTTATCAAATTTGTCAAATTTTCTGGAATGCAATTCTTTACGATTTTCACTTACATAATTTTTAAAATTTTTTCAATTTTAATTTTTGTGGGTTACACAGTAAGTGCATACATTTATGGAGTACATATGGTGTTTTGATACAGGCATGCAGTGTGAAATAAGCACATTATGGAGAATGGGGTATCCATCCCCTCAAGCATTTATCCATTGAGTTACAAACAATCCACTTACACTCTTGCTTAGCATAATTTTAATGTCAGTAGTGATATTTTATTCTCATTCCTAATAATGTTTGTTTTGCCTTCTCTTTTTTCAGTTTGACTGCAAATGTAAAAGGGTCACTGCTCCTGGCAGAACCTACTTTTTGTTTTATTGATTTGCTCTATTGTTTGTTATTTTCTATTTCATTGATTCTTGCATTTAAGTGTATTTTTTTTCTTATTTGCTTTGCATTTAGGTTTCACTTCTTTTCTAATTTCTCAGTGTGAAAAATTAGATCACTGAGATCTTTCTTGTTTTCTGATATAGAGTTTAATGGTATATTTCCTTCTTGGCACTGTTTTCAGTATGTGCTGTAATTTTTTACATATTTCATTTTTAATGTAATTGAATCAAATATTTTCTATTTCACTTTTGATTTTCTCTATGACTCACAGGCTATGTAAAAATGTTGTTTAATTTTCAAATATTTGAGGGTTATCAATATATGCTTTTATTACTTCCTATCTTAATTCCATTTTGCTCACAAAAGTACTTTATATGATTTTGATTTCTTATACTTTGTGAAGATTTACTTTACGGACAAGGATATGGCCCGTCTAAACGAATATTCCATTTGTGCTTGGAAAGAATATATTTTCTGCTGTTTGGGGGTGAAATATTCTATCAACGTCAATTAGGTCAAAGCATTTCATAGTATTGTTCAGTCTTCTATATTCTCAGTGATTTTTCTCTTTATCTGTTTTATTAACTGTTGAAAAATTAATGTTGAAATATACAACAGTAATTGAGGGCTTGTAGATTTTTTCTGTCAGTTCTAATAGTTTTGCTGCATGCACTTTGATGTGTGATTGTTACATGCACAGACGTTTATGGTTGTTATATAATACTTAGTAAATTACTTTCTTTATTATTATGTACTACAACTTTGCTCCTTGGTAGAATTCCTTCTTTCAAAGTCTACTTGGTTCAATATTAATATTTTGCAAGGTATATCTTTCCTAATTATTTTACTTTTCACCTGTCTTTATATTTAAAATGTTTAAAGCACATTTCTTATCATTAGCATACAATTGTTTCTTTATTTTAAAAATATCTTTTGATGATACTGAATACCATTTACATTTGATATAATAATTGATGTAATTTTTATTAAAATGTACTATATTCCTAGTTGTTTGATATTTGTTCCTTTTTCCCTTTGCTCTTTTTTCTTCAATTTTTTTATGATTTGTGATTAATATAAATTTATTAGTGATTCCATTTTATGTCCACTCTTAGCTTATCTGTTGTATCACATTTTCCCTTTTTTTAAAAAAATTTTAGTGATTGCTCTGTGCTATCCAATAAACGTATGTAACTTGCCACAGGTTCATTCTGTCTGAAGAAATACCTTGAACATTTCTTATAGTGTAATACATTTTCTCAGCACTTGTTTGTCTGAATAAATTTTAATTTCCACTTTAATGTTTCAAAGATATCTTCTTCACTGGTATACAATTCTACGTTAACAGGTTTTGCTTATGTGTTTGCTTTTTCCTTTCAACAGTTTAAAGGTGTCACTCCACTGTCTTCTGTCTTGCATAGTTTCTGACAAATTGTCTGTTATAATTTTGATTTGAGTTCATCTGTTTGGTAGTGTCTATTGTCTGGCTTCCTTCTCAGCATTGTTTTATAGATCCATACACTGTGGCCAATTTTTATAAGCTTTTCTCTTTGTATTTCAATTTGGTTAATTAAAAATATTTATTCAAGCTTACTAATTTCTTGTTTCTGTTGAATCTACTCATGAGCCTAAGGGTTTTTGCATCTGTGATTCTTTTTTTATTTATTATATTACAATTTGATTCAGTCTAATTGTTTCTATTATTATACAGAAATTTTCAATCTATACATATAGGCTGTCCATCGTTTAACTAAATCCTTTAAAAATATTAACTATAGGAATTATAAAACTCCTCTTTCAATGTAGCCACCATAATATACTCCCTGAGTTTTCTGAATTCTTTGTCTATAGAAAATGATTATTTTACCTTTCTTTATTTGAATTTTATAATTTTTGAAATCAAATACCTTATATAATGTGTAGAAGAACGTAGACTGAAGCAAACAGTATTAACACCTGCAAATACTATTCTATATGCAGTCTGTAAGAGTGTTAAGTCAATCTTGTCAGGATTTGAGCTGAGTTTGGGTTTGTGATTGCTTGTGGTTACCTTCAGTGCAATCAATGTAGGCTTCAAATTTCACTAAAGATTTTCTTGCACCGGGAGCTGGGGAGCTGACAGGTTTGGTTTTTTGTTTGTGGTCCACCTTCAGCTTTTAGCTAGCCCTGAACATCTGTGCCACAAAAGATTCTCTCTTGAAGCTCTGTTCCTTCAAGAGCAATAGATCCATTTACTACATAGTAAGAGTTTAGAAGGTTAGTGGTGAGAGGCTGAAGAGTTCTGTGCGTTATTGTCCAACCACAGTCTCAAATGAGCTCCATGTGTCTTGGTCTTAGGAGTAGGGATTTTTAGAATTCTTGCTGCTTTTCCCCAAGGCAGGCTAATCTTGTTTTGTATGTGTGGTGGAACTTCTCTGAAAGAGTTTTCTATTTCTCCCCAATAGGAGAGCTTGAATTGTCTTTCTGGTTGTCTTTCTAGATTCTTTACCCTACCTTTTCCTCAGCAGCAATAACTATTTTTCCCCTGTATATGACATGATTTTATGCCCCTCCCTTAGTTCCATATGAGAGAATACAATGTGCAAGGGGTAGAGTTTCATCCTTTTCCTGAAATACAGACTGGTCCCTCCTGTATCTATCAGGGTTCAAACAGAGAAATAGAACCACGAATACATAAATCCAGATTCATTACAGGAATGTGACCTTAATCCATTGTGGGAGATTTTGTCTTTGCATCAAATGCTGGAGCTGGAAATCTATAGGCCAAGCAGTTGGGAAGGGAAGATGGATGAAAAGTACAGAGATCAAGAACATGTTGGAATCCCAGCCACAGGCCAGAGTCTCAATAGGATAAAATAAAACCCAGTCCGTTTTTGTTGCTCTTGAACTTGATGATTTGAGTGTCCTACAGAAGCTGGGCCATTCTTCCCAAAGCTAATTACACATCTGGCCCAGGGTCAGAGAAGCTGAAGGATCCAGGGAAAAATAAGGAAACTTCCTACTGCAAAGGTAAATTAGACTAATAATAATGTGGGTGAGCTGCAAAACCACTGCTGACTTTCTTCCTCTCTCTTAATCTCTTAATAATGCCTCCTGCCACCCTCTTTAACTGGAAACAGTAACAGTAATTCAAGGAAATGTAATTTACCCTGGCCGAGGTGATACAATATAAAGCCTCCACATCCTCCTCTATTTCTGCACTTCTCGATCTCCCACCCTACCTTTAGTCTTATTATATGTACTCAGTGTCATTTCTCAGGGTCATAAGGAGTCTGGAAGTAAGTATAAATGGCACTTGTGTCAGGAGATCCCAGGACTTCTATACTGCCATGGTAGCTCACACTGGCTTTGTGATTCTGTAGCTCATATAGGTTTCTCTCTTTATGAGGTTGAGAGTGGTACTGTTTCAAAATGTATACACACTAGGCAGAAGCAGAACATCCAGTCTCCAGATATTGTCTCACTAGTTCCCAAATTCAACTGTTTTGGATATGGTGTGAAATTATTTAAAATATATTTTCTTCTCCTTTTTGTAGGGGCTCCCTGGAGTATCTTTCCTATTGGATACAAGTTTGGGTTTGAAACATTTATCAAAGTGGTATAAGATGTAACCCTGCCTATTTTTAAATAAAGAAAGTATCTTGTCATATATAAGAGGGTGCAATAAAGACTTTAATTAACGACAGTTCAACAATTCCTATAAGGAAAAAAATGGATGGTAGTTTAAGTTGAATACAAATTCAACCGATGTGACTGTGAAAATAAACCAATGTGTGTTCCAGTCACCTTAACAGAAGAATGTTGTCAGGAATAGATATTGACAATTGGGAATGAGTTAAAGAACAGGTGAACAGAAGGCCTAAAAACAATGCCTTAGGAAAAATAATTATGGTAATTAAGAATATGATCCTTTGAGAAAAAGAAGCTTGGGAGAATCTCAAATATATATAGCTTGTCATAAGGAAGACAATCTGTTCCGTCTAACTCCATGGGAGAGAAAAAATGACTAAAGAATAGTATTTACAATGAGGTGAGTGTTGATTCAGTATCAGAACTAAAAATATCAATTAAAGTAGGCTAACTTGTGAAATAGTGCAATACCGCTGGAAATGTTCTGGCAAAATTTGAATGCTGTCTGCTTCAGTTATTCAGCCTGGAGTAGGATAGCAGCTTAATAGATATTTATGTGAGAATGGCCTGGAACATGTTTTAGAAATACACAAACCTGAATACCTAATAAGAGATACTGATTTAAATAAGTCTAGGGAGGTTACCAAAAACTGTATCTTAAATTTTGTAAAGAGATTCTGAGAGCCTTTCCATGCAACTCTCTGGAATATGCAGCTAGGAGAAATAGGTAAGACATGGGTTAGTGGTTCTAAAATCTGCCTTCACAATAGGATAAATCAGAAAGTTAATCAAATATACTGTTAGTGCTTTATATCCTAGAGATTCTGATTCAATAGAGGTAGAATTGGGCTTGGGCATCAATATATTATTATTATTATTATTATTATTATTGAGATGGAGTTCTGCTCTTGTTGCCCAGGCTGGAGTGCAATGGCACGATCTCAGATCACTGCAACCTTTGCCTCCCTGATTCAAGCAATTCTCCTGCCTCAGCCTCCAGTGTAGCTAGGATTACAGGCACCTGCCATCACACTCGGCTAAATTTTTTGTATTTTTAGTAGAGACAGGGTTTCACCATGTTGGCCAGGCGGTCCCAAACTCCCGACCTCAGGTAATCCACCTGTCTCAGCCTCCCAAAGTGCTAGGATTACAGGCATGAGCCACCGTGCCCGGTGGGCATCAGTATTTTTTAAAATTTTTTTAGATGAATCTAAAATACTGTCAAGGTCAAGAATCAGCAGACCAAATAATCTCCAGGATCAAATAAAACTCTCTACTTCTGGGATCTTTTAAGTAGACTGAATTTTTGTTTTTAAAATCCAAAGATACAATATAACTCCATTCTGTTCACATTCTTCTTCTGAGGTTTGTAAGCATAAAGGTAAATCAATAAAACCATCTTGCTTTGATCCATTTTCTGCAATTGTCCTTTTCCAAAACTGCTCTTCCATTTACTTAGCTGAGTAACAATTACTGCCCCAATTCATCCAATTCTGTAATTCTTAATGGCTGCTCTAATCCTAACTTTCCTTTATCCCTGTGATCTTCAGTCATGTGGTTTCTTGTTCTATATATTCTTTTGAAGCATACTCTTTATCTGGTTGAATGTACCAGTAGTAACAGCATTCTGTGTGGCTGAGTCATTAACCACTAAGCATTTCCTAACTTTCATTTATGTATCAGTTATAAATCCTTTTATCTTGAGCAAACAGAGATACTTCTAGAAAATACACTTCATGATAAAGACATATTTCTCATCTATAATAAAGACTCACAAGTGGATTTATAATTTTTACCCAAATTCTGAACATTTCAACTGTCACAAATTGCTAATGATCTACCATCCCACTTATTCTCTGTAGTTACCTCCTGCTACTTTTCCCATCATTTACTCTACTCCAGGTGCATGGGCATTCTTGCAGTTCCTCTTGCTTACCCAGAACACTGTTCCTCTCTAAAGTCTTTGCTCATGTGGTTCTTTCTGCCTGATTCATATTTATTAAAGAATTACAAAACACTCTTTAATGCTTTTCTCTCTAACTATATGTGACCCAGTTAGTGATTCCTTCCCTGAGCAACCTATGTAAAACATAATTCTCTTCTCGCTATCCCTCTTACTCTCTGTATTTTCCTTCACAGCACTCATGACGTATACTGTGACTTTAATTAATTAATTAATTTCTCTCTATCATCCTCTAACTAGTAGATAAGCTCCAACGAAGGCCGGATTCAGTAGGTTTTGATTGCTGGTTAATCCCCAATGTTCATATCAGTGCCTTACACATGGTAAATGCTCAGTAAATATTTGTGGCATGAATGAATAAGTGAGAGAATGAATAATGAAAAAATTTCAGTCTGGGAGTTTATGATTTGCCAGTCCATCAAGGACTAGTATTTGAGCTAGGTCTGGAGTGTTCAGGACTCCTCTTTTTCTCTGTACCAATGTCACAATGAGAGAAGAGTCAGTATGAGGAGCAGTAAAGGGATTTGAAAGTTAGAGTAGAGCTTTAGATTTTTCAATATTTTAGTAATGGTTGTGAAGCTGTGTACTAGTTAATTTAACTCATAATAGAATACACAAGAGAGTCATGGTGGAAAAATATGGAAGCATGCAAAACTACAAGTAATAGGAGATGTAATTTTCAGACTACGCACCACAAAGGTGCGTGCTGTGTGGTGCTAGACTTTCAAGGTAGAATATTATCTTGGTTATCACAAAGTATTTCCCTAAAGCAATAAACATAGTAATTCAATTATCTGTTCCGTTTAATTACTGGGTAATATGCTTAATTGATATACTATAATTCCAGTCCTGTTAATGTAACAAATCTCTGGTGTAAAATAATTTTAACAATCAACATAAAAATAGTGAGCACATTAGTGTAATTTTATATTCTGCATAAACCTTTCAGTTTAGCTAAACCTATAGTTAAAGCTTATATTACAAATATGAATGGTTTGTATACATAAGTGGTTTGCATTAAAACAGCTACACTTACAAATACATTGTAAAGATATATTTATCCGGTAAATGAACTTGACTTCAACTTTCTCTGGAGAACACAATTCAAATAAAAATGTTTGAGCCAGTGTGTCTCTATCTGTTTATGGATTTTTTTAAACATTGCTACTGTACATGTAACGTATTTGCCAATGCTAGTTAACCCTTGTTAGTTTCTAGCATCTCTCCTAACTCTTTTCCATAACCCTTTGTTAAAAGCATTGGCCTTAGTGAAATGCTTTGCCATTCTCTATATGATAAAGTAATACATCAACTCTTATAAAGTAATATATCAACTCATAAAACAAGAATTTCTTGTTTTGACTCATTACCAAATTTTGTTTCAATTAGACATATAAAAATTTTATATACATAAAGACAATTGACATGGCCAAATAAATATATAATCAACTATTCCTGAGTATATCTAAGCCAAGCATACTTGAAATGCAATGCAGTGGTGTAGATAAAAAAAGTAGAACTATGTTGGACCTTACTTTGTGAACTAAATTTAAAATCATTTTTGTATTAAATAAGTCAAGCACATTAATATTTATTTATTTATTTATTTATTTATTTATTTATTTATTTATTTTTGAGGCAGAGTCTCGCTCTGTCGCCCAGGCTGGAGGGCAGTGGCGCGATCTCTGCTCACTGCAAGCTCCGCCTCCCAGGTTCACGCCATTCTCTCGCCTCAGCCTCCTGAGTAGCTGGGACTACAGGCGCCCACCACCACGCCTGGCTAATTTTTTGTATTTTTAGTAGTGATGGAGTTTCACCATGTTATCCAGGATGGTCTCGATCTCCTGACCTCGTGATCCGCCCACCTCAGCCTCCCAAATTGCTGGGATTACAAGCGTGAGCCACCGCGCCCGGCCACATTAATATTTATTAATATAAGTTATATGCTTGGTCTCAATTCTGTCATATTTTAAAATCAGCATTATTATATTTAAAAAAAGAAAAGAAAGAGGAAGAAGAAGAGGAGGACATTGAAAATGTGAATTCCAATTATACATTGGAGCAAAGGTGAGAAAGTGATGAATTATAATACAATATCCAGTGCAAAGAGACACAGATATATACATATATTGATAAAGGGGCGGAAATGAGTCAGTTGCAGGACATGGAAACTAAAAAACCTGTTTTAAGTCCTACCGCAACTTTAATTTTTCTAAACCTCAGTCTATTCATCTGTAAAATGGTATTAACAGTATTTGTGCTACATGCATTACTAGGCTATTTTTAGAGTTCAGTAGGAATTGAATAATGAAAGGCTTTGTGGTTATAAATCATGAGAAGGCTACTGAATTGGCTGTTTGATATTCTCTCCCTCGGAATTCATCTCAACTTAACCAGTCCTTCGACAGGCACAGGGAATCAAATTTTACAAAAGATGGACTGTGTCATGGCAACGTATATGGCTTGAATCCTGATCTTGTCTTCCCTCAAGATGCATGACTGTTCCCTGCATTCACATTTCAAACTGCAGCCCGTTTCAAGCCTTCTATGTCTCTACAGTATACATCAGATAGTTTTCTTCAAATCATTTTCTAAGCCTATTTTCAGAGTCTTCAAGAAGATACCTAATGTCCTACAAATTGCATGCATTAGTTTAAGTTAATACAGCTTATTTTTGAGAAAAGTTGTAGGTCTACAGAAAAATGGAGCAGAAAGCACAAAGTTTTTATAATCTCCCACCCCACAACATACACAGTTTCCCCTATTATTAATATATTGCATTAGTGTGGTGCATTTGTTATAAGTGATTAAGCAATATTGATACATTTCATTAAATAAGTTCTATAGTGTGCATTAGAAGTCACTAGTGATGTACATTCTATGGGTTTTGACAAATGTATAATGACATGTATCCACCCTTATAATACCACAGAGAATAATTTCACTATCCCCCTAATCTTCTGTGTTCCACTTATTTATTTCCGCCTTCCTCTCTCCCCGTACCCCCACACACTTGGCAATCATTTATTTTATTTTTTTACTGTCTCTATACAGTTTTCTCTTTCCCAGAATATCACATAGCTACAATCATATAGTATGTAGAGCTTTCACTTTACCTTCTTTCACTTAGTAATAGACACTTAGGTTTTCTCTATGTCCTTTTATGGCTTGATAACTCCTTTCTCTTTAATGCTAAATAATAGTCCATTGCTTGCATACATAACAGGTTATTTATTCATTCACTTATTGAAAGACATCTTAGTTGCTTCCATTTTTTGGGCAATTAAAAATACAGCTGCTATAAATGTTTATATGCAGGTCATTGTGTGGGCATAAATTTGAAGTCATTTGGGTAAATATCACAGAGTGAATTGCTGGATCATGTGGTAAAATCGTTTAGCTTTGTAAGAAACTTCCAAACTGTTTTCCAAAGCAGCTGTACTATTCTGCAATCACCAGCAACGAGTGGAAGTTCTTTTCGCTCTACATTCTTGTCAGCATTTGGTGTTGTCAGTGTTCTGAATTTAAGTCATTCTAATAGGTGTGTAGAGGTGCCTCGTTTTTGAATTTTCAGTTTCCTAATGGAATATAATGCGGAACATCTGTTTATCCTTGTTTTGCTTGCCATCTACTTATCTTCTTTGATGAGATGTCTCTTCAGATCTTTTGCCTATTTATTTATTGGGTTGTTTGTTTACTATTGTTGAATTTTAAGAGTTCTTTGTACATTTTGGATAATAGTCCTTTTTCAGGTATGTGTTTTGCAAATATTTTATCTCATTCTGTGCCTTCTTTTTGTAAAGCTCTTAATTCATTGACTTTTTACTCAGAAAAAGCACTAGCCTTTAAGTGAAATATCAAAAGTGAAAAATATATTGACTGTGTCAGGCATTGTGCAAAAAACATAATGCTGAATAAGACAATCTTTTTATTCAACAAGCTCAGTAAACAAAGAAAGAGATAGAAAAAAAATCCCAAAATGTGATTACTGCATAATGTGCATTACAACAAGGATGATAAACAGGGTATATTCAAGGTGAACATAACAGCTCATGGAGAATCAGGCAAGGATTCCTGGAGGAGGTGCCTTCAGATCTGAAATTTGAAATATGTTTAATAATAGGTAAGGAGTAGACTTTGCAGAAAATGCATGTGTTATGAGGCAAAACATTAAAAAGAGAAACAACATGGGTTGGAAAGGGTGCCACTTGCCTTTTGGTATTTGAGTCAGGGAATGGTGAGCAATGAGATTGGAGGGCTGAGATGGAAATGGATTGTGGTGAACCTCATATTCCCAATTAGAGAGACTGAACTTTATCCAAGAGGTGTCTGGGAGTATTTAGAGAAAATGAAACCCTAAGTAAAATTGGGAGTTCTCCTATCAAGAAAGAAAGGCAGAGAGAATAAAGCATAGATGACCCCTTCCTCTGTTTATGTTGCTATACAAGAAAGCCTAAATCTGGGTAATTTATAAAGAAAAGAGCTTTATTTGGCTCATGATTCTGCTGACTATACAGGAACCACGGCACCAGCACCTGCTTCTGATGAGGGTCTCGGACTGCTTCCGTTCATGGCACAAGGTGAATGACAGCCAGTGTGTAAAGATCACATGGCAAGAGAGAGGAAAAGTGGGAATCCACCGCCATGACCCAAACACCTTTCACCAGGACCCACCTCCAACTTTGGGGAACAAATTTTATGTGAGATTTGGCAGAGACAAATGTCCACACCATACCAGATAACTGGTAACATCTGCCACTATGCTTCTGTTAAGGAAAAAGGCAAGATAAAAAAAAAAAAATAGTTTGTGTCTTAAGGGATATGAATAAGTTCACCAGCAAAGCATGGATGCTTAATCTGGTAAACAATAATAAAAGGAAAGGAAAAGTAAGCATTCATATGCAACTGAAAACTTGTGGAAAAGGCAACAAGTTTAGTTCAGAAAAAGGATGGCTTTTCCTCTCTAGCTTTCTGAAAAAAGCCTACTGGCTAATTAGCACAAACATGCATTGATTTTAATATCCAGCTCTGTCCATGATTTGACTATATAATGATCATAGTAGAAATTCTTCTTTCCTTACCATTTTATATTATTTTACAAACCTCAAAGTTAATGCCAGAAAATATTTCTTCAGGGCTCCACAATGGTTAAAATGGAAGAGAGAAATTTGCATTTAAAAATTTCAAGACACTTCTGCCAAAGCTCACCTTCACCGAGTAGCTCATTTACCTCAAGATTATTTATTTAAAGAAAATTGTGCTTGAGAGCATCAGAATTATAATGTGGTCTCATTAAAAACCTCAGCATAGCTAAACTCCCACTGAGGATAGAGGAAACTGGAAGAGGCAATGCTTTTATTCTAACCACAAGAAAACAACAAAATCACAAGTTTTCTTGAACCCATCAGAAAATTGGCGTTACATGACAATCAAACAGACTAAAAACTGATGAAAGATAGGAGTTCTCTGAATGAGACAGGACATGAGCCCAGGATTACTTGGCAGAACACTAGAGGAAGACATGCCAGTTGGGCAACAAACCAGTAAGGATTCAGCTCCATGTTCCCCAGATTTCTAAAGGGCAAGAAGAGGCTCATTAAGAGCATGATGCCACATCATCATGTGGCTCTCTGGGAGTCACAGACACAGGGGAACTTAACTCACATTCACAAGCTCTTCTTCATGAACCTCCACTGGGTGCTTGCCAAAACGACTGGGACCAGGCGAAGAGGCTCTGGTGGTACATGCCCAGCAAGACAGTTTCTTATAAAGTTAAACATATACCTGAACTACAATTGAGCAATCTAACTTCTCTAAGTATTTACCCACGAGAGAGAAACCCTTTTATTTACACACGGTCTTATATGTGAATCTTTATAGTGGTGTGAGTCATAACTACCCAAAACCAGAAACACTGTAATAATCCTAAATAGTAAATGGACAAACAAACTGATGCATCCGTACAATGGGATGCTAGTCAGCAACAAAAAGAACTAAACTTTTGCTGTACTCTGCAGCATGGATGAATCTCACATTCATTATACTAAGGACAAGAAGGCAGAATGGAAAGGTTACATACTAAAATAATTTCATTTATATTACATACTGGAAAGACAAAAGTATAGAAATGGAAAAATAAATCAGTGCCTTCCATATACTGGGGTGGGGTTATGATCTGGTTGCAAGGGAGCATGAATGAAGTTTTGGGGTGATGAAATTAAACTATTCTATATTTTGGTTGTGCTGGTGGCTACACAGCTTTTGCCAAAATCAAGAACTGTGCCCCCAGATGAGTGAATTTTACTGTATGTAAGTTATGCAAAAATAGAAATAAAATAATATAATAAAGACTCATCTTCTTTGAAAACAAATTGCAACTGTACCTAGTTTGATGAGTGAAAGGAGAAGTATGCAAAGTAATTTTAGTTTTAGAGGTCAACCAAGCTCCAAATTTACAGTTCTAATCATCATTCTTCTCTTTTCTTTAAAACTGAGCCATAAGTGGCTAACAGTCTATTTGGAAAGCCCAATTCAAAATAGCAAGTTGAACTGGTTGGGAGTGCAATTTGGGCCTATATGTTTAAATTTGCAGCAATACTCTAGAAATACTATGAAAAAATACAAAATACTGTGAACAAAATATTACATATTACTTTTAATTAAAGGAATCAGAATTCTATATTGTTTTTAATTAGCCTTTTATTTTCAGGACAAATAAAGACCTGCAATAAATGCTGCTCCCATGTAATTAAAAAAAAAATGTTGTTGTTGTAAGATCACGTACGATTCAAGCCAGATAGGTTATATTTGTGTGTGTGCACGTGTGTGTTTGTGATTAGTTTACATTTTCATAAACCGTTAACTGTGACAATACCTCTACTACAAGTTAAATTTGCCAGCAAATGCAAAACTAGGCAGTGCTCTTAGTCACCTCAAAAATAGACACATATGCTATCTCCAGTTTTCATTATTATTTGCATGAAGGCAATGCAACTGGGCCTGTTGTTTTGAGTGACAAAAAAAATAAAGATTTAAATTATGTAGTTTTTGTTCAAACACTGCAGAAAATAATAAATATCTTTGTTCCTAGTCTGGCACAAGGAAACGCTATTGACCACCTGAAATCACAGATGTCATACGGGGCCCAATTGCTTTCTCCACAGTGCATGGACTACTTGGCAGACTCTTTCAGGAGCAGCTGGTGAAACTAGTAGCTCTTGAACTGCCTTGAGGGCTGTCATATGCCTTGGTGGTTGTTGAATTAATGATCCTCTCAGCTCTCCTGACCCCAAATTCTTTCCTGAGTTTATCAAGCTAAATAAATTAATTAATTAATTAACATAAAATAAATGTGAAATCATTTTACAATTTCAGTGGTCTCATGAACTTAAATGGCAATCATTTCCAGAGTCAATAGTTCATTATTGAATAAAATAAAGCAAGTAACTGAAAGTGAACAGTTAACTTGCTATTTAATTTAATCTGGAAAATTTCTTAGTTGCTCATTTATGAAGCATGCATTATATGCCAGATATTTTAGTGGGCACTGAGTATACATCAATGAACAAGGTACAGATGTTGCACTCAAGAACTCAAAGTCTGATATGCAAGACAGATGTGTATCAAGATTGGCATATTGCCATCCAGTGGTTTTAGAGGTGCATGAACAAGAAATTATGAAATACAAGAAAGAAGCAATTTAGTCTGCTTCAAGGCATTGACTAAAGTTTAAAGTTTCACAGAGGTTGAATACCATTGATCTAAGTTTTAAAGAATACATATAAATTTGCTACATGGAGACAAATAAAAAAGACATTTCAAGACAAAGAAATACTCTAGCACGTATGAAAATAAGCATATGGGAAAGGACATTGTGTTCAAGGAAAATGGTGTGATATTAGGAATGGCAAAGAAGAATGAATTGTAGAAGGTCACAGGATATAAGAACAAAGAGTTAGACATGGATTAAACTGAGACACGTTGTGTATGCTTATTCTAAACATTACTTTTTTTTTTTTTTGCAAGACATAGAGAATCCTAAATGGAGAAACTGAAGTAAAGATAAATCTCTTAAGACAGAAGGATACAAGACAGTAGAGCTACACCTCACATGTACTGAAAATCCCACAGGAATCTGGGTGTTCTATTCTTTTCTCAGTGACCACAGTTTCTCATCTCTGTTTCTCTCTGGGATTATTCCATTATTCTCTTCTAATAGACCCAGTTCCTTTACGTCCTCATTATTTCTTGACATGATCTTAAAATAAGCAACTCAATTCTGAAATCTAAATGAACCTTTATCTCCAGTCTAGCCAGCTGGGTGATTTTTCCTTTCACTCCACTATTTGTTCCTATAGGATGCAATATATACAGTTTATTTGTCATTTCCCATTGATTTGAAATCCTTGAGGTAGTCTTTCAGCTCATAGATTTCTTTTTCTTTTCTTTGGCTGTTTCTGTCTCCATTCTCTCTCCTGAACACCCATTAGACACTGCTAGAAACGCTGAATCAATTATCTGTACATATTAGCTCCTTTTTTTTTTTTTTTTTTTTACATCATATATCTTTGTCATTTGAATTTTATTTTGAGATAATTGCTTAGGTCAGTTTCCTATTGCCTCATTTTATATTTTTGCTGTGACCATCCTGTTAAACATATCTATTGAGGTGAGACATGTCTCCTTTTTTAAAAAATGAGCAGTAGTCAGGTTAGATTATGTTATTCTGTAGTAATAAATTAATCCTAGAATGCATAATTTATTGTTGACTCAATAATTTGATACCAATCAGGAAAACTTCCTCTACTTTTTGGGCTATGAAATGAAAAGCTGTAGACTTCAAGGTCAAAATGGAGCAGAGAAGAGGCTGAATGAAAGCATCAGCTATTATTAAAGGCCAGGTGTACATTACTTTCACTCACATCCCATTGTCTATAACTCACACACTCAACCTAACTGCCAGGAAATTTAGAGAATGAATTCAGAAAAAGGAAAAAGAAAAAAATATTTGATTTTTTACAAAACACATAGTTTTATCTCTGTCAAAATTTTAATCTCCAAGATGTCTATATATGATGTCATTGGGAAAATTGCTTAGATATTACTTACATTTATCTAACATTCTGTTTTCTTGTATTGAATATATTTTCTTGTATTAAATATTATAGTATCTGCTATAGCAATTGGTCCCAAGACCATAATTGATATTCACAGTCTCCCTTTTCTAGTGCCTATTCTAGATTACCTTCATCCTCAGCCAACAATTCTGCCAATCTAAGGGCCGTATTTCACCTTTGGTGGGATAACTCAGATCCTCACCCTGCTCATCATGATCTTTCCAATCATGATTGCCACAATTATTTATCTGTATTTATCATGATGCATGAGAGAAAGAAGAGGAATCTCAGTAAACCTCTGAGTTTCAGACACATTCCTACCTACCCCCACAATAATATAGGAGCAATCCTATGGCCTCCATATAATGAGTCAATTACTTCTGCTAGAATAAAAATGTTTCTCTTTGCCTGCATAAGAGTAGCATAAGAGTGCACAAAATGGCCTATAGTAAATAGACCTGTAGGCTTAATGGAGCCATTTTCTGTCCACTGGTAGAGTCACCCTTTCCCTAAAACTAGGAGTCTATTCATGCAGAGCCAGATCTTCAGAAGAAAGAAACTAAATATTACCCAAGTGGGTCAATGGCCATGAGACTGTTCTACTCCTACCTTCTTCTCTGAGAGACATCTATTCTATCCATTGAGGATTCAGCAGCATCTAATAGCTGTTGGCCTAAAATATATGCTGTATCTTATAGAAAATTACTCTAGTTCCACAAGGATTCACCCCCAAAGCTTAATTCAGATATATATATATATTTTTTGAGATAATTCTTGCTCTGTTGCCCAGGCTGTAGTGAGATCTTGGTTCACTGCAACCTCTGCCTCCCAGGTTCAAGCAATTCTTCTGTCTTAGCCTCCCGAGTAGCTGGGATTACAGGTGAATGCCACCATGTTCGGCTAATTTTTGTATTTTTTTTTTTTTTTTTTTTAGTAGAGACAGGGTTTCACCATGTTAGCCAGGCTGGTCTCAAACTCCTGATCTTGTGATCCACCCATCTCAGCCTCCCAAAGTGCTGGGATTATAGGTGTGAGCCACTGTGCCCAGTCAATTCAGATGTATCTTTTATAAGATTGTTCTAACATACTAACAGAAAACAGTTTCTAGACAATACAGTATAACATAGAATCAGTGGTCTCATGGCCCTATATTATTATACTTTGCTCAAATAGGCCCATTAGCCCAAGGTCATATTATAAAAATCCCATGATCAGTGTGTGAACCTGGGATAGTGAAGCTGGCTAATACAGAGAAGACAAATGCATACCAATAAGGCACACTAATCTCAGTAAAGACAAAGCACTTCCTACTTTTAAGTGAAGACATCTGATATAATCAACTTGCCACTGAGAGCTGGTTACTGTCCTCAAGGAACTATGCCATATTGAGGGCCCCGTGTCGGTCTCCAGTGCTGACAGGGCATGTATTCGTCATTAACAACAGCTATCCCAATCTTGGTAAGAGGAAGCCCATGATGTTGTGCCTATGCCCAGTCTTGATCCCTGCCACCATAACTAGCCCATTCATTGAACTATTTTGGAGGTAGTGAAGTAGTCAAGGAAAAACGCTGCCTCCCTCACTCTCACTGGAAAATTCATTATATCCATTTGGTTCTTTGGTGCTTCCTCTACAGTATTTGCTTTCTTTCAAGTGTTACATTTGCTATCTTGTGTTGTATAAGAGATTATTCTCAAAACTTAGCTGCTTAAAACACCATTTGTTGTTTTAAAGTTTATGTGGGGCAAGTAAGCTGCCATGTTGAGAGTTTTCCTACTGAGAGGCCCATGTGGCAAGGAACTGATGTCCCCGGCCAACAGCCAGCAAGCATCCGAGGCCTGCCAGCAGCCACATGGCCACTCCTTCCTGCAGACCTAGACATTTTAGTGGGATGTGGATGTCCAAGGTTTTAAAGAATATCTTATGTTCCTATCTCATATTTAATAATATAAGAATATTAAGAACATAAGAATACCACTCTTATGTTCCTATCTCATATTTTAGTGTCTCACTCTTTATCACATCTTTACATTTAATATAAGACTTTTTGGGGCTATGAATTCAACTCTATATCTATCATATCAGATTCCAGTCTAATTTTTAGCTCAATCTCCTAGCTACCTGCAGGAGACAATTATTTTGTTGTATTTAATTCCATAGATATCTGTTGTTTCCACATCTTACACTAAGTTGCTCATTATCTGACCCAAGCCTATCCTTTTTCCTATTAATGCTTTATTGCCAGTTAATCCACAAACCACACAGGCTTTAAATACCATGGTCCTCATCTCTCTTAAATGCTTGATAGTTTTTATAAGCCAACTGGAGTGGGCAGAATAATATTCCTCCAAAGATGTCCACATATTAACCCCTACAACCTACAAATTTGTTAGTTCACATGGCAAAAGGGAATCTGTGTGTGTGTGTGTGTGTGTGTGTGTGTGTGTGTGTGTGTGTGTGTGTGTAAGTGGTAAGGTTATTTTGGATTATTAGGTTGAACCCAATCTAATCACATAGGTCCTTAAAAGCAGATAGCCCTTCCCAGTTGTGGTTAGACAGAAATGTGACTATGGGAGAATGGTCTGAGACAGACAACATTATTTGTTTTGAAGATAGAAGAAAGCCACCAGCCAAGAAATAGAGGTGGCCTTTAAAAGATGAAAATGCCAAGAAAATAAATGATCTCCAAGAGCTTTTAGAGGGAACACAGACTTCTCAACACCTGATATGAGTCTAATGAGACCTGTGCTGAATTTCCAACCTATTGAACGCTAAGATAATAAATTTGTGTTGTTTCAAGCCACTAAATTTGTGGTAATGTAAGGCAGAAAGAGAAAACCAATAACTCTGCTGCCATTTCACACTGATTTGGCCCCAGTTTTCCTCAGGTGAGAGCATTAGTAATTCTCTAACCACTTCAGTAGAATCAGTGTTGATACATGCTTAGAAACTGGTTCATTGTTAGTATCTCACCCTGAGGATCTATCTGACTACTTCTAGTGTATAACTATCAATATTTCTGGTTTCCTAGAAGCAGATCTTTAAAAAATAATTAGAGTGCAAAAATGTATTTGGGAAGTGATTCCAAGAAACATTATTGGAGAGAAGATAAGTAATATAATGAATGGAAGAAAGCCAATAAAAAGTATTTACAGCTGTGGGCACCTGAAGCTTAACCCAATGGAAGAATTCAGGAAACCAGGTGAATTCTACATACTTGAGAATTATCCCATCCAGGGGACAAGGGAAATGGAGCGAGGATTCAGATATTCTCATTATCTATTGTTTGAGGGATGGATGATCCCAAGGGCCATTCCTTCACCAGTGCTTCTGGCCTATCCCCTGAGAACGCATAACAGACTCTGGTGGTCACAGAGTACCCTGTCACAAAGAATCAGAGGTGCTGGCAGTTGGAAATTGGGTCAGAGTGCAGGGAAATGGTAAGTGCCGAGGAGATGGATGGATCACTTAGAGTATCTGTTGTGATCATCAATTCATATTTATTCTACTACAAGATATCTATCACATCTGCTATGTAATACCCATGCCCTTTGCTACTGTCCTATTTAGTATGCTTGTCACATCTCATCTGGGCTCCTCTAATGAATTAGTAATTCTTTACCCTGATTCTACTGTCTTTCTTCTCCCCTACTTCACTGCAGTTTTCATAACACAAATCTAATTATGCTGTTTTTATTCTCACAATTTTTAAATGTACCCTCAATTTGTATTATTCCATCCAAGGATTTTTAATCTGGCTTGAAAACTCTCAGGATGTTACACCACTTTTTCTCTATTTCTTTTGTATCAGGTGCATCTATATATGTATACATTATGTCAAACATTAGATGTACATTATGGCATCAAACTTAATTTTCTGGTCCTACTTTCTATCCCTGAGCGATTCTCCTTTTCCCCAACATACAACAGGCTTTCCACTCTCCCATCTCTTTGCTCCTACTGTTTTTTTATGACCCAATTTGTCTTATACCTCAAGGCCCAGCTCACCTGTCATCTCCTTTGTAATAATTTTCTAATTTCCTAGATAGAATGAATTATTCCTATGCCAGTTCTTCCATAGTATTGCTTATTCTTCTATGTGTCTGACTTATATTAAGCTCTTGTCTCTCATCTCTCCCAATAAATTTTGGGCTTTTTTTGGTCATGCTTCCAACTAAATGCTTTATACATAGTAGACATCTAGCAAACAGGTCTTTGATAGCAATCAATGAGAATCAAATTAACTGGTGTACAGAAAGGGGTGAGATGTGGTGTTAGGGTTTATGATTGTCATTTCATAAGAATAATATCCAATCAACCACTCTCAGGATTAAATATATTTATCTTTAGTAATTTTTTGAAACATGCTACCAAAGACAATAAATTAAAATAAATAAATATTAGGATGATAAATTTTCTCATAACCCAATTCTTATTTTCTTCTTTCATTTTATTTCAGGCACTGCATAGGAGTTTGATTTACCTTATTCTTAAAGTCCTTCAAGAAAGAGAATTTTTTGAGTGTGATACAAATGGAAGCCAATTATCCTATTGCAAAAAAAAAAAAAAAGTTACTGAATTGCTTCTAAAGTGTTGGCTGGCATCCAACCTCGGTGACTGGCTTGGCTCAAATATTGCATAGTCCATAATCTACCTTACATTTTGAAATAGCATTAGAAAACAAGATGGAACAAAAACCTAAAAGGGGACAGCAACAAGCAACAAAAATAATTTAATGGATAGAATTAAGCCCATGTGAGAAAAGGTTAATGGAGTAAGAGTTGTTTATTAAAAGAAAAAAAATAAGGGAAACTCTAGAGTGACTAATTAACTATCTACAATATATTAAAGCATATCCATTAAGTGAGAATGCTGACCAGTTGAGCTCCATCTGAATAACACAAAATGAGAAGTAAATTTCTCTGATAATGTTTTTAGTTATAAGTTGAATATGATTGATTGCTAGAATGATTCATTTTTCAGATAAACTAGAAATGCACATTTAGGCATGTGATGCCTAGAGAACTTTCAGTATTGCTTTTCAATGAATATATTAGACATTTACCTGCCTAGAGATGTAAGAATGGACCCAATGTCCTTCAAATTTTAAATTTTATTTTTATAAAAGTTAATTTGGATCTGATATCAGATCTCCAAGGTCATAGTGGGATACGGCATTGAGCTACTAATAATTTCATAAATGATTTGGTATGAACAATGATAGTAAAAACATCAGGACACATTGGCCAACACTTGAATTTTAGATCGCCTCTTCATGGAACTTCTAAGCAGAGTTTAAGGTATTTTGAGGCTGTTTACATTAGAACATCATAAATGCAAACAGTTGGTTTATTTTATTAGTAATCTGTAAATTTTATGTGCATAGATATTAAGTAGTTCAGATGTAATTGTGAAGAGATTACCCCGCTGAAAGATAAGAAGTAGCTACGGCAGGATGCCTGCTGGATGGTAAGTATGTAGGAAACTGCCAAGAAGAGTAAATCATCTCCAATTTATTTTAAACTGTGATTATTTAGAGAGTAGAGGAAGGCAGGAAATAAAATACCTCCCAGTAAGAAGCAAGCTATGAGAATACTAGCAGAGTGATTACATCAGCAAAATTTGGCAAACAATCTTTTAAAAAATAATTTATTTGAAAAAATTCTTCAAGCAACAGGGACAATGAGTATCATGGGGGCATTAGAAACTACAGAGTAACTGTAGGATAATGTGATATTGCAGGTTATTGTAATTTGCACATTGCATAGCAATGTGTATATGAGTGGGTGTGCATTTATTTTTATGTGACAAAAGGAAAGGGAGATTTATATCTACCCTATGTTTATTATACAAACTACTTTCTATTTTACATGTTGAATGAATCTTTTAACCATGCTGATTTTGTAATAGCATGCATAAGTCATTTGGAAATTTTGGTAACTGAATTAAGATCTTCCTAAAGCTTGATATATTCTTTTATATAACACACAAAAAAACCCCACATTTCTTAATATTACTACAAATACCAACAGAAACACCAAGTCCTGGGAAGTTCTCAAATTCATGGTGGCAATAAAATTTTTCCAAAATTTTACTTTTGTTTGAAAGCTTAAATTGTATTCCATTATTATACTATCAGTTTTCAGAAGTGACAGATTTGCTTTATATTTTCTTAAAGAAAATATTGGGAAAACATCCAAGCTTCAATATCCATAGTTTGTGAGTCTGTTGAAACTTTAAGTGAAATAGAATAAAAGGACTAGTTCAGGTAGCAATTGAAACATTCACACAATGGCTTTATGTAGAGACAAATACACTTTGGTGTGCAGCAGAAGCGCTTTCTGCAAATTTCCCATTTTGTTACAGAATATTAAAATGGCATGTACTCAAGGGTCAAGATTTAATATTAATCAATTTCATTGCTTTATCAAGGACACTCATAAGTAAAAAATGCATTCGTGTGTGTGTGTGTGTGTGTTACATGACAGTGAAGAATGCAGTGACCATAAATAGAATTTGTTGCCACTGTCTTGATTTGTGGTAAGTCCCCAGCAGTTTTACTCGCTGTAGTTTTTGCACTGTCAGTGAACGTGACAGCACAGTAAAAAAAAAAAAAAAAAAAAAAAAAAAAAAGAGAGATGATGTCTCAATGATATTATGACTGTGACCTTGTGGAGTCCCTGAATGACTGCCAAATTCTAGGGCGCCTCTGCAGTAAAGGGAGATTGTATCTTCAGTTTTGACCCATTAGGAAGTGTTGCTGGTTCAACATGTTTGTCCATGTGTTAAAAGCCACCAGCACTAACATAAATACTAAACAATATCACACTGAGATGTATCTTACTCTATTCTTTCAGTGTCTTTGGTTAGTAAAACGTACTCTTTCTCTGTTTATACTTAGCCTCTCTAGATTGAATACTTAATCTATTCATTCTGCACCTCAGATCTCAGCTTTTTTTCTTGGTTACCCTTCTTAACTTTCTCTTTTTGCCTGGCAGTCACATGAACAATCTTTTAGGTAAATTTCCAGTTCGTCCTTAAACTGAGATTTCTCTCAGCAGTGAATATTTCTCACGAGATATCCCGTATTGAAGAAAGACCTAGATTTGTGAACAGAAGACAGAATTAATTAAATGTCCACAGTTTATTAGTAGTAATTTTCCTTCAGGAGAAAACATAACATTATCCAGTACTTTAAGATACATAGTTTTTGTCAATTATTAGTTCACCTAACAAATATTTTCAGAGATTAATGTCTTGTTGAAATTCAAATATATTACCTAGGTAGCATTTCCCAATCCCTGAGTACAAGAATCATATCAATAATTTAAAAAACAAACATATATATAAACCTATGATACGTGTTCGCCATCACTGATTCTCTTTTGTTTTTTTTTGTTTTTTTTTTTTTGAGACGGAGTCTCCCTCTGTCGCCCAGGCTGGAGTGCAGTGGTGAGATCTCGGCTCACTGCAAGCTCCGCCTCCCGGGTTCACGTCATTCTCCTGCCTCAGCCTCCCGAGTAGCTGGGACTGCAGGCGCCCGCCACCACGCCTGGCTAATTTTTTTTTATTTTTAGTAGAGACGGGGTTTCACTGTGTTAGCCAGGATGGTCTCGATCTCCTGATCTCGTGATCCGCTTGACTCGGTCTCCCAAAGTGCTAGGATTTGCGCCTGGCCCACACTGATTCTCTTTCTAAGGAAGAACACCACTGTTTTTCAAGGCCCATTTTCTCTCATGTACATAATAACTCTATTTTACTCTTTTAAAAGCCAGGAAAACAGTTTCTTAGTTCTAAAATTCTAATATTTTTCTTATATTCTATAATTTTGAAACATTAATTCACTGAGGTTATCTCTGAATTTTCTCCATATGATACAAATTTATTCTTTGGCCTAGGATACTGGATTTATGTTATCCATCCATGATTTTTCCTATAATAAAATCCTATTTCTGTTTAACTATTTCTTGTTATTTTATCATTATTTGTGGTGTAAAAGCCTACACAAAGAATGCCACTTGGTTAGTCTCATCTTTTTAAACTGGGGAGAACATAAAGAAGATTTTAAATAAAGTATTAGAATTTGTTCAGACTCTTTGACTAGTCTCCAACACTAAGAATTATGTTTGATGATCTTTGTATCTTTGGCAATGCGAACAGTGCTAGACAAGTAACTATTAATTTTTAAAAAAATATTGTTAGCCTGAACTATAACTTTAGGTAAAATAGAAGCAGTATTTTATTTCTCATCATCATGTGTGCACATTGGTCATCTGCCTCAAATATCGGGGTCATGCCTTCACCGAAACTCACTTTGCACATAATAAATTTTATAAATGCCTTTTTGAAATTTTTGTATTTTGTCAAGGCTTATCTCACTCTCAGTGTTAGAATTCCTAACATATTTTACAAATATTAGCCAGTATCTGGTATTTACCTGTGTTTCTTTCTCCTTTTTCTCCTTTGTCTTTGTTTTGTTTTGTTTTTTGTTTTCTGAGACAGAGTTTTGCTCTGTCGCCGAGGCTGGAGTGCAGTGGCGCGATTTCGGCTCCCTGCAACCTCCACCTCCCGGGTTCAAGCAGTTCTCCTGCCTCAGCCTCCAGAGAAGCTGGGACTACAGGCACCTGCCACCACGCCAAGCTAATTTTTGTATTTTTAGTAGAGACAGGGTTTCACCATGTTAGCCAGGATGGTCTCAATCTCCTGACCTCGTGATCCGCCTGCCTCAGCCTCCCAAAGTGCTGGGATTACAGGCGTGAGCCAGCGCACCGGCCTCTCCCTTGTCATTTGTATGTGCCTCATCAGGGGAAGAAGAATAAAAGAGACAGGGAAGGCAGATCTTGACCTTCCTTCGATGGCTAATGCATTTGATAATTTGATCTTAGCAATTTTATTTATATAAAAGAAAATATGATGGCATCATATATGCTTAACACAGATAATCTCTTTAAATATCTTAGTCAAATATGGAGAAATTATTTAAAAAATATGATCACCCAACTAGTTCTGAACATTGGTTATGGTTTTATTCTAGTCATAGACTTCCCTTACTCTGGATGCTTGTGTGAAAGTAGGGAAATTCTGTGGCTGAATTTTCAACATTATTCCATTGCCTGTGGAATTAAGAAAGACTTTCTACCTGATTTATAATCTGTTCTTAAAATACTCATCAAACATTGTGTCCCACCAGAATCACTCTGGGAAAGCTGGTAGAAATCGGGCTCCTACTATGTTCTCATCCTCCAGCATGATTGAGCCCTTCATAGTATTTATTCCACTTGCCCTAAATTGGTAGACTGTGACAAAAGGCTCATGAAATATTGACTGATCTGTACACATCCCTAGGGTGTTGAGTCGACTATCAGCTCCACAAAAGACATAATGAGTAGCCTGCCGCTGTTTCCTTCCCTTATTTCATAACCTTAAGGTTTAGATTTTAACATTTTTATTTGAATAATGACAATTTGGATCTTTTTTAAAGAAATTATTTGCAGGAAACTGAAATGCAGGCTAAAATTTCTCAAACCATGGTCCTTGAATTATCTGCACCAAAATCACATGAAATACTTTTTAAAATACAGATTCCCGAAGCCACTCAACTTCATGAAATCAGTGTCTCTGAGGGTATCTCTGAAGAATGTGAACCTTTCACAAGAAACTGACTGTCATGTTCCAACCTGAGCTGGGGTTGGAGGGAAGCTGGTAGACAGGTGGCAGGTAACTGAAAGAACACTCGAGGGACCATAGGCAGTTGGGACATGACTATTCTCTCCCCACTCTCTCCTACAGAGTCAGCCGTGCAATTATATTTTTCACAGACAACAGTGGCTCAAAGCCGGATATGAACTCACACAAACAGGTTACATTAACACGGCTACATAAATGTGATTAGTGCACAGAATTGTGAACCTGTGTTCCAAACCCTCTGTGTCATACTGTACCGGATGTCTACCTCTGCCTACTCCTGACTGAAGTACAGTCATTTTGCTTACACCGACGTGATTATTTTTCCAACCAAATGTTTGAAGGCTTCTGCTCTGGCTTGTGTTCCTGAGGCTGAGGATTTTGTGCTTTGTAGGCAGAGGGAAATCAGACTTCCCTTTTACAGGAGAAATCAAGAGTAAATCTTTATAGAAAATCTATTAAGGGATGTTTTGTGTGTGTTTTGAAAGTAAAAATAGCAATCTTAGGCAATATCCTCCATTTAGATTATCTTGACATATGGAAAAGGGAGAAGAAATGGAATTGATCTACCTTGTTCATTCGAATTGCATTTTGTCACTGAGGTTGCTTTTTTTTGGTTAAGTTAATGTGCACCCCTGAATCCACTCGTCCAGGGAAAGATAGGAAAGAGGAGGAGACTGAGATGAAGTAAAATAAAAAGCAGAGAGGCTGTATCTGAGAGGTTTGTCCCACTTAAGAGTAAAGTACTGGGTTAACAGGCTCAGAAAAGAGCAGAAATACTCATTGCTCAAAAGAAATATTAATAATATGATAAATAAAGTCAAATAAAATAAAACACTTTCATATCAACACAAGAGCAATCTTGCCTGATGCCCTTATATTTATCAGAAGTCATAATGCAATTGTGTCAGAAAGGTAATGAATTCTCTCAGTAATGCTAAATGTAGAAAATACAAAGGAAAAGGAAAATTATGTTATAAATTATATAGAACATTCTAATGTGCCAAACAGCAGGCAATTTTAGGCAGATTAATAATTTTGAACTGATATTAAAGTAACAGACAAGAAGGTATGTCTTTACATAAAAAGAATGGGGTAATTTTATAAAAGCAATAGCATTTACTGCAATGTATTTCCCAGAGCTCATTCTATTAAAACATAGATTCATATTGTTACCAAAATTACTATACACAATAAACATTACAGATTAGCTCACATGATAGGAGATTTGGTTTTCTTTTCTTCTGTTAGCTCCTGAGGCTGGAAAACCATGATTCCCCTCACTCCAAGCTGAACTTCCTGTTTTCACATTTGCACACATTTTCAGTAGTAGCACTAATAGTGAACACATTACTATTTCCTATGCTAAATGCTTGTAATGCTAAGAATCTTTTCCTTCCTAAAAGTTATTCTCAGGAAAGTGATGATACAAGATATTCAGTTTCAGTATGACTTCAGGTCAATATGTATTTCTCTAAACTGAAACTACTCATTTTAGAGTTGAACTTACATTATAAATAAGTCTTCAGGTCAGGTGCAGTGTCTCGCACCTGTAATCACAGCACTTTGGGAGCCTGAGGTGGGAGGATTGCTCGAGATTAGGAATTTGAGACCAGCCTCGGCAACACAATGTGATTCTATCTCTACACAAACATTTTTTACAATTAGCTAGGTGTGGTGGTGCACACCTGTAGTCCCAGCTACTCCACAGAGGCTGAGGTGGGAGGATCACTTGAGCCCGGGAGTTCCAAGCTACAGTAAGCTATGAATGCATCACTGCACTCCAGCCTGGATGACAAAGGGAGATCCTATCTCAACAAAAATAAAATTAAATAAATAAATAAATAAATGTCTTCATATTTGTCATATGCCAATAACGTAATTTCAGAGACTCTGGGACAAATGGATAAAATGTTATAAAATATTAACCAAGGTGAATTTCAAACTTTAAAACTATTAACTTTAGGGATTTGAAAGGATTTCTGCATTGCAACAGGAAATTGTGGACCTTATTTTGCATAAATACTCAAGAGGTTGAGGCGGGAAGATCGCTTGTATCCAGGACTTCGAGGCTGCTGTGAGTTATGATCATGCCACTGCACTCCAGCCTCAACAACAGAGCCAGATTCTCTCCTTAAAACAAAAATAAAATGAATTTAAACAAATAAGATGAATATTTACAATCTTAAAATGAAAGTTTCGAATACTTAAATTCTAGTGGCACCAGTTAAATTGAAGAATGAATGAGTCTATTCATTCTGCAAATGTTACTATGTTAACGTCTATTATAAGACATGTTTTACTCACTATTGTATATCCAGGTAACTGGTACTGTTTCCAGTACTTAATGGATGTTCAAATATTCCTTAAGTATTGCATAAAAACATACCTATTTATTATATTTTAGTTTAACATACATTACTGTATTTGTTAGTCAAAAACTTTGTAAGATGCAATGAAGCCCACTGCTTATAATATAATATTGATTTTCAAAAACAGCTATATATTTAACTTTATTGTATGTGAATTTTCTATTGGATTTGGCTTAATTTGAAGAGACCCATTAGTTTAATGAGATTTAAAAAAAGTTTTAGTTGCAGTGACTGACAGATTACCTGCTCTAAAGATAAGACCTTGGCCTAAATGAAGAAACTTGAGCATGCAGAGGCAAGGTAATTTGTGCTAGGTCATGCAGCAGCTGATGATGGAGTAAGAATTGGATCTAGGTAGTCAGAATTCTATGCCTGCCCAACCTTTAGATTCCATGAGAAGAAAACCAAAAGAATACAGCTGCATGCAATTTAGAGAAGAAAGAATTTCCACAAAGGAAAGAGAATGGGAATTATAGTTTCAACATAGGAAATTCAACAGAGTATCCGAGGACAGTGAGGGCTAAGAAAAGTCCTCACAGATATTGGATATGAACTCACTTTTCAAGCAGTTAAAGTGAGAGTGAAAGGAAAAGGAAGACCATGAGAAGAATTTTTTTTTCCCGTTCTTTGACAATAAAAGAAAGGAAAGAGAATGGCTACTTAACTAGGTCACAAGTAGACCATTTTAAGAGGAGAAACTTGTATGTGCAGGGAAGGTAAAACTTCTAGTAGTGAGGGAGAGATTAACTGACACAAGAGAGAAAAACAAAATGATCCAAGAGAAAGGAAAGCATCAATGAAAAGTTCTCAGAGGAAGGAACGAAGGCACAGGTGGAGTAGGTGGTTTTGGAATAGACCATTTGTGTGAATCTGCCGTTTAATCACTAGAATAGAACTGATGCCTGCAGCCTTTGAAAACCTAGATATTTTAAAATACAACAGTCTGTGTTTATATTTCTTGTTGGTTTCAGAACATCTTGATATAGCTCCTACTTATATTTCCAAGGGTAAGATTCTGTTTTTAAGCATTTCGTCTACAACATTTGACAGTACCTATAAACTTTATTTATGTACAGTGGAGTTAGAAAAGAATCATATCAATGTGAATAAAGTATTGATTTGATGGAGTGGTAGAGTCATGAAAAATCAACCTATTTAAATGTAACCCTAAACATTTATCTCAGAGAATAAAAGAGGTACTGAAATATTTTTTAGCTTCATGTCTTTTTGATGGTTTTTACGGGGGCAAGAATACTCAGATTGTTATCAACACAGAAAATTGGATGACTCAGTTTTCCCAAAATGTATTACTAAGATCCACGCAGCACATAGTGAGTGTATATGTTTAACCTTTACAAAGGAAGCTTGAGGAAAAGGCATTTTTTTAATACTTCAGTTAAAAATCATTGAAAATGTGCCTTTTCCAAAAAAAAAAAAAAATTGATGCAAGTAATATTGCTGAACTAAAGAGTGACAACATACAGATTTATAACAGAGTAAGTTCTCTGTGTTTTGTACAATTTATTGAATTTGTTAATACGTAAGATTAAGAGTAAATACAAGGAAATTAAGTGAACTTAAATTAATATTTGTCTTTGTATCATAAATGCCCTAAGAGATTTAGAAGTATTGGGAAAGAAGAACATTATACAATATTTATATGCTGTTATAAATTAGAAGAGAATGTTGTATTTGCTCTGCTTTATGAATAAATAGTTGTATTTTATAATGGACAGAAATTTTCTAACAAAGAGACTCAAACTAGAAAGGAACTGGATTTTTCAGACTGTGGCTCTGAAATGGTATTATAAAGAAGAAAGTGATATAAAGTCTTTCAGTTGGAAAAGGACATTAGAAACCACCTTGTCTAACTTTCCACTAATGGAGAATTTTCTCCACAGTTGTCCATTGCAATGTATATTAAGCATCTACTCTGCAACAGCCACCAGGTTTGTAAAGATAAGCTATGCTTCCTAAATAAGAAAAAAGATATAATATATAAGTAGTAAAAAGCAGATAAATAAATGATTTGTAGGTAATTAATTTAAAAGTAAGATTTTTTTTTTTCTTTTTTTTTTTTTTTTTAGTAACATAGGAAGAACAACATAGAGAAGAGTGTAAATAATTGATATGTTATCGGACCAATGAAAGCTTCAAGGGAAAGTAACACTAGGTGAGTATAGAAGCATTTTATGAGTTTACATAGAAGACAGCAAAAAGCAGGGGTCAGCAAATATTGCAGGCATGACATAGAATGCTATGTTCCTGGAAAGAGCTTTAGAGCTTCTGAATGGTAACACTCTTGTATGTACATACAACAATAGAGACAAGAGAAAAGTTGATGGGAAATTAGACTGGAAAGGTGGAGAAAGGCCAGATCAACTGAGTTCTTATTTATTGCATCAAAATATTCCAACCTCAACCTGAAAGCATCGAGAGGGAGAGGAGAGGATTAAGTGGTGAGTAATATGATCAGATTTGTTTTTAGTGAAGTAGGTAGACAGAGGACAGGTTAAGGGCAGGGTGGTTACAGGGGAAGTCATTATAATAGTCTAGAACAGAAGAGAAGGGTAGAGTTAAGAGACATGCATGAGGTAAGATTCCCAAGATGTGGCCTTTGATCAAATATGGGGGTTAAAGGATGAGCTGAAGATAATACTTAGATGGGTGACACAGGATAATTTAATTGATACTAATATTTATGTTATGCTTTACCCCTGGATGGAATAAATGCTTTTAGCCATTGGTGCTTAGGGTTCTGAAAAAGACTATGAGCTGCCACTAATGAGTATAAACCCTTCTGTGACAGTTTTAAGACACTCAGATGTCACTTACTTTGTGGTGATAATGTCCCAGGTGCCTGTGATTAGTGAGCATTGTCTTCTTCATAGCCCTTTAGCTGCCACATAAATCAGCAGTGTATGTGCTTCAGTGAGCACTTGTAAATAACTTACAAATTAATTGCTCCTAGTTGTTCAGATAACTCTGCAGAAGGATGAATTAAATTAAAGTTGCTCTGTGCCTTATTTGAAAGAATGGAGGGAAATTGAATTTTCTATTAACTTATGCAAAGCAGGACATGTATGTAACATTTACAGTTATCATCATCATCATAATTAAGAAAAAATCCCTTTGATGTTTTGGCATACAGCATTTGACAAAGTTAACTCTCCTATATCAAAACTATACCCTTGGATCATTTTACAAATGAAGATATTATATAGAATGAGGGGTAGCTTTGTTGATATTCCTTTCATTGAGGGATCAGCACAGTTTAATTTACAGTTAGCCTATCCATGCTTATACCATCCTTAGGAAGAGCTTTGAAGAAAATGATTATTTGGTTCTAATGTTAAATTCTTTGTGTAACTGTCCTAGGATCCGTTGGTACTCATGGCTTGGGCCAGGAATTTAAGTTCCTAAGAAAAAAAGGAAATGATCCAAGAAGCTTTGAAATTTTATCAATACATTTTCTGCATTTGAAAGTTCAAACTCAGTTTTATTAATGAAAAGTTGTCTCATCTTAATTTCTATTAATGTATTTGCATTTCTGATTTTCTAATGGCCTCTGATGCTTATCTGTATTGTATCCTGAAAAATGTGGAACTCATTCTTCTAATGTATAAGTTGATACGGTTTGTCATTGACAATCTAATTACTGGAAAATTAAGGATTTTATATAAAAGCAAAAAATCATGAAATAACCTGGATAGTCTATCAACAGTTTCCCAAATTTAATGAGGTATAATTTACATAAAATCAAACCTTTCCATTTTAAGTATACAGTTGATGAGTTGTGACAATTTTATAATGTTGTAGAGGCACTACCATAATTGATATGTGGAACATTTATCTCATTATAAAAATGTCCCTCCTGTCCATTTTCCATCACTTCACTAAACTCTTGGCCTTAGGCAAACACTGATTTGCATTTCGTTATAATAGTTTGACTTTTCCAGATTTTTATACATACAGTATGTAGTATTTTGTATTTGTCTTCTCAAACTTAGCATTATATATTCAAGATTTATCCTCATGGTTGTATTATCTATTGCCGCATAGTGTTACATATTATGGATACACTATAATTTGTTTACTCATTCACTAGTTGATTGATATTTACATTTTTTTAAATAATTGGACTATTATGAATAGTGTTGCTATGGTTTAACAGGGGACGAGACTGTGAAAACAAGGGGTTGGAGTGATGTTGGAGAGAGTCTGTGAGCCACAGAATGCAGGTAGCTTTTAAAAGCTGAAAAAGACAAGGAAATGAATTTTACCCTGAAGCCCCTGGATGGAATGCAGCCCAGCAAACACCGACCTGCACAGTGAGAGAGGGTAAATTTGTGTTGACTTAAACCACTAGGTTGTGGTAACTTGTTACAATGGAGATAGAAGCCAATACAGATTTCGATTTGTTCACATATGGTATAGAAAGGTGTTTCCATTTTTCTTGGATAAATATGTAAGAGTGGGATTGCTGAGTCCAATGGTAAGTACAAAGGTATCCTTTTGAATAACCAGATCACCTTAAAACCTACCTTGTGCCAAGGAAAGGAAAATTTTATGGTCAACCTCCAAGACTGTTGTCGTATGTGATTTGCCACTGAAATGTATTAGTACTGTATGAATTCATTAATTTTTGTGGCTAAAACTATAATCACGAGAGTCAAACAGAAGTAAGTTTTAACACTTATGTAACCTCAGAAAGTTACATATCTTCTTTGTTATTCAGTTTCCATGTATGTATGATAGGAGTATTAACATAAGTGAGAAGACACATATGAATCAAATAGTAGAATATGGCACAAAGTTTATATTAAATATCGTGATTGCCAATATTTGACAATTCCCACAAGGACACTCCATAACATAATATGTATGTGTACATCTCTTTTAGTGTGTGAAATAGCCAACTAAAATCACAACAGACGAGATTGTGAATAAAGTTAGTCATAAAAAAAATTGCAAGTTTAGATTCATATATGGTATGTCCAGCTCAGGTAAAATCATTCATAATATAACTTTTAAAATATATATTTTGAAGTTTTATTGGTGAGTATATAAAGAAGATAAGAACACATTATCAATAAAGTAAACTACCATAATTCAAGGGCCTCTGAATTTAACCACTAATTTGCAGTTAAAAAAAATACAGAGGAATAAGATATTTTTCTATATCTATCCATCACAAGACCCAAAACTACTTCATAGATGGTGTTGTATACTTTCATAATGTCCGGCTTTTCTTGATGTCATTATTTTGATGATTATTGTCTAAATCTACTAATTCCTTGGAGGTTAAAATATAGTCATGTCCTAATTCTATCATTCTGCTCTCTGTTAGTACTATGAATATTAACATAAAAGATAAGGTTGGGCGTGGTGGCTCACACCTGTAATCCCAGCACTTTGGGAGGCCGAGGCGGGTGGATCATCAGGTCAGGAGATCGAGATCATCCTGGCTAACACGGTGAAACCCCGTCTCTATTAAAAGTACAAAAAATTAGCTGGCTGTGGTGGCAGGTGCCTCTAGTACCAGCGTCTCCAGAGGCTGAGGCAGGAGAATGGCGTGAACCCGGGAGGCAGAGCTTGCAGTGAGCCGAGACTGAGCCACTGCACTCCAGCCTGGGCGACAGAGCAACACTCCGTCTCAAAAAAACAAACAAAAAAAGAGATAAATGTCCCCTATCAGCTACTTGGTTACCCTGAAGTAATTTGTATATAAATGTCATGATAAACATTCCATGGTTTTCCAAATATTCAGGTGAGTTCCTGGCATCTTTTTAAAGTTATGCTCCCACCTCCCCACCCCACTGGATCTTGATGCCTAATGTGAAACCAGTATGCCATTATTTGGGTGGTGCCTGGTATAAATGTATGAAAGAAACTATCTTAAGGAGAAAATAAAACAAAACTTCCATTAAAATGTGTAAGTGGTAAGGTTCATTTTATTAAGCAGTTAGTTAATTTAAGTAGTAATAAATTATAAAATGTTTTATATACTGTGTTTTCTATTTTGGTGGTAAGATAAGTATTTAGAAAGATGACTTAATTATTTAAACAATGTTCTCCATAATAAGTCTGCCTTTTGTTATATAACTATCAATAATTGAAAACAATAAAAATAACAACAACCCCAAACACCCATAAAAATTTCAGCACTTATCTCTAATAAATAAGGATGCTTAATGTGGTACGTACACACAATGGAATATTATTCAGCAATAAAAAATGAAATCCTGTCATTTGCAACAATAGGGATGTAACTGGAGGACATTTTGTTTACTGAAATAAGCCAAGCACAGAAAGACACATACTGCATCTTCTCAATAATGTTCATGAGCTAAAAAAGAAATTGAAATCATGGAGTTAGAGAGTAGAATTATGGCTACCAAAGGCTGGGAAGGAGAGTGGGAATGGGAGATAAAGACAGGATGGTTTATGGGTATAAAAATACGGTTATATAGAAGGAATATGATCTAGTATTTAGTAGCACAATAGAGTGACTGCAATAAATCATATTTTATTGTGTATTTCAAAATAACTAGAAGAGTGAAATTAAAATGTTCTTAACACAAGGAAATCATAAATGTTTGAGGTGATGAAATAACCCAATTACTCTGATTTATTACACATTGTGTACTTGCGTCAAAATATGACATGCACCCTGTAAATGTGTATAACTAGTATGTATTTATAAAAACTAAAAATAAAAACAAATTACTGTTATGAGATCCACTTTTTAAGATACACTTTATCATAAACAGAGAATAGATTGGGGATTACACAAAGCTGGGGGGATTTTAAAATAATAAAAAATATATAACTGTCATAAGGCCCAACAAAGTTAATAATAATCTCTTAATACCATCTAATATTCAGTCAATGTCAACATTGAAACAGAATAAATTGAGGCTTGAAGGCTCTGTGTGTTTGGGGTTTTGATGTATGGTATTTATTTTATAATAAGTCTTGGCTTAAGTAAAAACATGGGAGACATAGATGAAACAAGATCAACAAATATTGTTATTTGTGATCTATTCTGCGATAGACACATAAGGTTTCCGTGTACTACTGATAATTTTGTGTATGTTTGAAAACTTTCATAGTAAATGTATAAAATGATGATCATGGACTTCTGGTTTCACCTCTGCCATGTAAAGAGCTCGGATGCCATCACTACTCTCCTCACAAGAAGAAAAAAGCAGAGCAAACTGAAAATCAACCACCTTTCTTGCACCCATCAAAGAACTGAGGTTACAAGGTAAACCAGCACCACAAAATCTGAAGAGACAGGGAGAGAATCATAGCTGAGATCTGCTTTATGAAGAAAAAGCTACTGGAACCTTATATTGGTAGTTGTACCTATATGGTGACTGTGATGCTTCGCTGAAGGCTGAGTGTGGACTGGCTGAGAGTGAGAACTCCTAAGGGCTGAGTCCTAGGACAACCACACATTCATGGGTTTTATCTCTAGGAATCCCACTAATTCAGGGAAAATTATATTTCTAGCAAGAAATATAATTACATTTCTAGCAAGAGGAGGAGAAAGCTAACCATTTTGAAATACTCCCAGAACATTTTCCATTTTAAGAAATATCTTCCCTGCAAGGAAAAAGACCACCAAATCCTTATACAACTTGGGAAAAAGAAATCATCCAACTCCAGTCTCATCTAGGCTTCTTGTCTCACCGAAGGGGAGGGAAAATTGATAAGAAACATTTGTGAAAGTCACATCCTCAGAACCCAGGCCCACTCAAAACAACTGACATTGATTATAACATTATAGAATACTTCCTTTGTCCCATATCTCATCAACACATCAACAAAACTTCAGTATAACAATAATAGGTTATAGCTGAAAGAACTGCAAGACACAGAGTCTATTTAAGAAGAAGCTCTTTGTTCGCTTTTGCCAAAGATGATGGGACACTAAAAAAACCTAAGCCACTGACACTAACAGCTAGAGCAAACATTAAACACAGTTCAACTCCTAGCAGGATTAGCAAAAGAACTTACACTAAAGACTTGCTTACCGGCTGGGCGTGGTGGCTCACGCCCATAATGCCAGCACTTTGGGAGGTCAAGGCAGGTGTATCACCTGAGGTCAGGAGTTCGATACCAGCCTGGCCAACAGATGTCAGGAGTTCGAGACCAGCCTGGCCAACAGATGTCAGGAGTTCGAGACCAGCCTGGCCAACATGGTGAAACCTTGTCTCTACTAAAAATACAAAAATTAGCCAGACATGGTGGCTGGCGCCTGTAATCCCAGATACTCGGAGGATGAGGCAGGAGAATCGCTTGAACACGGGAGGCAGAGTTTGCAGTGAGCTGAGATCATGCCACTGCACTCCAGCCTGGGCGACAGAGAGAGACTCCATCTAAAAAAAAAAAAAAAAAAAAAAAAAAAAAAAAACAATAAAAAAAAGACTCATTTACCACAGTTCCTGACTCATTATGTCTGGCTGTTTTCAACAAAAAAAATTACAAGGCAGGCAAAAAAGGCAAGAAAGAACAAAATTTGAATACTTCGACCCAACACAAAATAAAGCGCTTATTTTGAATTAAACTTTTTAACAAATTTCTAACAAAAGATATGATTAATAAATATTTGCAACATTCTAAGTATAATGTATATTCTTGTTTCTTTTAATCACAAAGCATTTCTAGGACTTTTTTGCTGACATCTATAAGAACATGCAAGAGTACATTTTGTAGTTAAATAGCCACAATTCAAAAAACCATTCATTTTTATAAAATTGCAGTAATTATGCCTAAGACCATATCAATTAAATTGATTCTTTAATACTCTTAGGAAAAAATCTGAACCTATCATTCAAAAGAAATTTTTTCTGTAAATAAAAACAAAGAAAGACCAAAGGCCATGGCTATATTGTTCATTCAGTGGCAAAACTCTTATTGACTGTTTTGAGGAAATAACATCTGACAAGGTTAATACAAGCAATTCATTCCAAAGGTGAATGTTATCTCAGTAACTGTAGAAATGTCCCAAAGAAAAAACAAAGAAAAATAAGAGCCACTATGGATAAATGAACAACCTTAACTACCACGAATAAAAAGCAGTCGCAGAATATATATTTGATAATGTGAATTTGCTAGTTTCCTACACTTGTATTTTTCGAAGTTTTTCTCAATGTTTCACATTTTTTTTCTGACACTGAAAACATAAATGTATTCTATCATCAGGATGTCAAGATTTTCATTCATGTATTCATTGTTTATTTATTCAACATCAACCATGTACTTGGTAGAAAGCTCTGGATTTATTATGCTTTTCCTCATTCCAACCAAGAACTTAAAGAGGAAGTACAAGGACTGATGGAGCTCATCATCAGACTCTAAAGAATAGCAGAACAATGACAACGATGCTGAATTTGTAACAATTATACAATATTCCCCAAACTTAATAGAGAACAAATGAATAAACCCAAAGTAATCAGTAAACTGGCAGAATAATCAACAATTTGTTTTCAAAATTTTTGCCAACCAGAGCCACCTGCATCCAGCCTGTGCTCTTCAATGACAGGCAGAATTTCACACATTGGAATATTTATCTGATCATAAGGTCAGAATACTTCCAATTTTTGCTAGATAAAACTACTCAACTTTCTGCAACTTGCATACCATTTTCTCTTCATTGCTGATGTTTTATATTGAAAAAATGACAAATATAATCCACTTTATCGTTGGCAAAAAAAGGAAGGTGAGAAATTCAATAATGAGTTGCTGCTTTGCTCCCTCAGCCCAACTAGCAAATCTGCATTATCAAAGTCATCAATCAGCATTTCCTGTTTTTTTGCTGAGCATCAGAGTGTTCTCAGTAACATATTTCAAGCAGAAAACTCAGCTACAATATACAGATTAATTATTGATAAATTTACAGTCACAAAATTTTACTCTGTCAAAATTTAATGTAGATACCTGCTTGCTGTGTTTAAGACTCCCTCGGTCTATTGTATAAAACAGACCCCCTCTCCATGCTAAAGTCTTATCTTAAACCCCTATCTAGAACTACTCTGGAAATGATATATTTCTGTTTTGCAAAATATTTTATTTACTTATGAGTCATCCCATCTTCTCAGTACCACCTTAAATCCAACTAGTTTCCAAGAGCTATTGAACTTGTTGATTCTGTTATAATATTTGTCATGTCTCTGCTTTGCTGTAGGCCCACATTGTTTCTCACATGGATTATGGCAATAACAATGGATTTGTCTTTTTTATTCCAGCAGTGACCCCACATGTCCATCATATAATTGTTATGTGTTAAAGTGACCTTTCTAAACAATGTTATTGTCATGCGATTTCCTTGCTTAAAAGCCTTCAATAGTTCCTGCTGGCTTCAGAAAAAATATCTGAACAAGTTATCTAAACTAAGATAATTTGGAATGTTAGACTTTTGATGACATCATTCCCTGTCATACCTTCACACAAATCCCTAGTTTTGGCCATTGGTCTTAGCCTTCAAAATGTCATTTGTTGTGCTATTGCTCATAATATTCTTCCATCTGCACATATTCAACTTTTCAAAAATGTTACTTTTTTTGAATCAGTTTCATTAAGGCCCTTGTTTTGGAAGCTTATCATCCCTTCCCTGAACTATCCCAGGTATATATGTTTACCTATGTATTTCTAGTAGCCCAAACATATCTCTACCTTCACTTTTACACATTATACTTTGTCAGTTCTGTTAGTGGATTTTACACTAGATTGAGTTTCTTATGGATGGGGAATTTTGCCTTAATTCTCTCTATATATTTGTATTGAATACTCTGAAATGTAGTAGAAACTCACTGGTCAGGTGTGGTGGCTCATGCCTGTAATCCTAGTGCTTTGGGAGGCCAAGGCTAAAGGACTGCATGAGCTCGGGTGTTTGAGGCTGCAGTGAGGTGTGATCATACCATTGCACTTCAGTCTGGGTAATAGAATGAGACCTTGTGTGAAACAAAAGTGAAAAAAAAAAAAAGACAGGAAGAAGGAAAATAAAGAAATTCACTAAATGTTTGTTAAATAAATAAATAAATAAATACCTTATAATAATGATAACTGTTTCCATAGAGGCCTCCTTTTTAATTCTGTCCTTCACTCTGATTTCATATTAATTTTAGAAAGTAAATCTTTGATCACTTTATCCCCATTTTAAAAAATCTTTAAACATTCTCCATTACCAATGGAATAAACTCCAAATATCTCTCAGATAGGTTCATTGTTTACCTTATTTCAAAAGCTCCTTTTAGATACCGTGTATCCTAGCCAAGTAGAAATAATTACTCCTTGCTCCTTACACACTCCATGTCTATCTTTGCCTCCACACCTTTGATTAGGCCTCCTTGTACCTTTAATTTTTTCAATATTTAAAAGTACAGTTTTTTACTTAGAAAAGAACATGGACAACCTTATAATACAGAATTCTATTTCACTCTGCACTCTAATACTAGAGTAATGTTCTTATTTCTTCTATTGGATTAATTACAAGCAGGGACTATAGGTTATTATTTTTCTTTCCCATAGTATCATGAATATCACAACTGATCAATAAGGCTTTGTTCCGTGAAAAGTGAATGAATGAATGAATGAATGGAGAATAAATGAATGGTGTGTGTGTGTGTGTGTGTGTGTGTGTGTGTGTGTGTGTGTGTGTATATATACTAAGTTGATTACTGTGACTGAAACATGGAGATTGTGTCCTGCATTTCCTGAGCCCATTTTTTATGAAGGATTTCAGTTAAGTTGATCACATAAAGAAGATGACTGTATAATAATTAACCGGCAGTTAAGCTATTTTTAATGAGTAAAAGTAATTACTCCAAATCTTTTAAAAATAATGAGAAAGCAAAAGCTGTAGCAATGCAGAACAAAGTTGAAAGAATTACAGATAGTGCATTTATCATTAAGTTCAGCATATGTGTGCTTTGTTCAAAATGCTCATTTCAAACCTCTAGAACTTATACAAAACTAGAAGGAAGAAGGAGGAAAAAGGAATAAAGAGGAAAGGACATTTTGAATAACTTTCTGACAAGAAGAGAGAAACTGACTTAAATCAAAGCAGACCCATCTCTCAGGGGCATGAAAACTTAACCCAACAGTAGTTCTAATTAGACTATTTTTAGAGCATGTTAACACCTCGTTAAACTGAGTAGACTCTGACCTTAACATGTGAGGCATTTTAAAAATTACCTTGAGAACAGCAGAAAGTTTCCTTCTCTAACTTAAGTGTTTCTCTGAATTTTGTGAAATATCAGATGCCACTATTTCATTTCAAATTCAGTGTTCACAAAATATATCCACCAATATGTTTGGCCATGTCAGAAATGCATCCAGGTGATCAGAGGAAAGATGGATGGGTGACTGCATTCCTGTGAACTATTATTACGAGTAATTATAAAGCCATCCTATAGGCCGGGCGCGGTGGCTCAAGCCTGTAATCCCAGCACTTTGGGAGGCCGAGACGGGTGGATCACGAGGTCAGGAGATCGAGACCATCCTGGCTAACACGGTGAAACCCCGTCTCTACTAAAAAATACAAAAAACTAGCCGGGCGAAGTGGCGGGCGCCTGTAGTCCCAGCTACTCGGGAGGCTGAGGCAGGAGAATGGCGTGAACCTGGGAGGCGGAGCTTGCAGTGAGCTGAGATCCGGCCACTGCACTCCAGCCTGGGCGACAGAGCGAGACTCCGTCTCAAAAAAAAAAAAAAAAAAAAAAAAAAAAAAAAAAAGCCATCCTATATAGTAGAATCATTACTGAAGGAACATTTAAAACGCAGACATGATAAATAAGTCTTTTCTGGAGGTCAATTTAGTACTGCCTAATAAAAAGTAATTCCACTTCTGGGCATTAAAGGTAAATAAAATATATAAAGATTCCCTTAGGGGGATGATCACTGCAACACTGCTTATTATTTCCTAATAAAGGAAAAAAATTGTAATCAAGCCAAATGTTCAACAATAATAATGCTGCATTAAATACTAGGCAGCCATTAAGATAGTGAGTCAACTTATAATACTCAGTTGTGTAGCTGTTCACCAATGCAAAATATAAATACCCTAACAGTACATAAGGTATGATTACGAATTTGACAGTGTAGCAGTTGAGAATAGGGACCAGGCCTTGATGTCCACACATAAGGCCCTATGTCCTGGATTCATTTCTTATCAGTATGTCATCAAGGTGGGTTGTTTAGTCTTTATGGGTCTAAGTTTCCTCAGACGCAAAATGGTTTGCCTTATAAAATGGCTTTAGTTGCCTAATATATTATGAAATATTTTTACTTCAGTGTTAGATACAACCAAGAAAAAAATCTATCACTTCTCCAACATACATACATCTGTAGGTCTACTCCATTTAGTTTCTGGTTTATAATAGCCACTAAGACATGAAGTAATGATGTGGAGCACACAGTTTATATGCTCACTAAATTTTGTTACTCTGAGCATGTATTTGGGGACTAGAATGAAAGCAAAAGTATTTTCAGTTATATTATTATCCAAGATTATGCAAATGTTAGTGATATTTAAGAAGAAGCAATCTTTCATTTAAGAAGAAGCAATCTTTCATGTTCTGAAAAAGATACAATTCATTATTAAATTTCAACTGCATTAAGTCTTATATTAATAGCAATAAGTTGCCTTTTCACCATGTTTATATTTCTCCTACAAAATAAGAAAAATGTCTTACAAAGGACAGGGTCTTATGCATAGAATCTGTGTCATTGCCTAACTGCATAATTATTTCAAATATGTCAGATATTTTGTTTATTTTCAAAGGCACTCTGATTCAAAAATAATACTTAATTTTCTCTTTGCCTTCTAAACCTGTGTTTTTTGGAACAGCTGCAATTATTAGGAATGTGCTGTTATGCTAACCCTAAAAACCTACCTTCTCCACTTTCCCATTCCTTTTTTGCCTTCTGTATGGCTGCCCTAACAGTTACCACAGATTTAGGAGCTTAAAACAATACCAATGTATTGACTTATAATTTTGGAGGTCAAAGGCCAAAATGGGTCTCACTGGGCTAAACCAAGGTGTCAACAGGGCTGCATTTCTTCTGGAGCCTCTAAGAGAAAGTTTATTTCCTTTTATTTAACAGCTTCTAGAGGCCACCTGCATTCCTTGCCTCATGACCTCTTCCTCCACCTTCAAAGCCAGTAGGATAACACCTTCAAATATTCCTCCTCCCTCTCTTTCTCTTCCCCCCGCCCCCCATTTCTGTGTGTGTGTGTTTCCGTCATCACATTCCATGCTCTGCCTCCTGTCTCACTCTTTTCCTTACAAGGGCCCTTGTAACTCTACTGGGTCTTTGTAATTATATTAGGTCTTCTGGATAATCCAGGATGTCTCCATGTCTCAAGTTCTTTAACCTTTTGTCATGTAAGAGAATATATCCATCGGTTCCACAGATAAGGACACTGACACCTTGGGGACTCATGATTCTGAGTACTATGCCTTCTCTAACAACTCATTACCACCAGAGTAGTTTTGTTTTCTGATCATTGCATTTACTTTTTTAGTTATTCTCCATAAATTTCAGGATAAATTTTGATGTCCTACCATGCAAGGCCCTTCTCCATCCATAGATCTCCATTTCCCTCTTTAACTTGCACTGATCCTCTACCATACCTTTTATCCCAGCCATATGGATATTGTTCTGTACCCTCCTCTCTGCATATGGCCTCCTCCCTTGGTCTAGATAAGAGGGAAGATGGGAATAAGTAAAGCAGTGACATGATAAACAGAGTAAAGAGGACACCTGAGCAACGTATTTAGGAAGTAGAATTAACTTTGCTTAGTGATTACTGAATATGTAAAGTTTGAGCTGAGGGGTATAAAAGGGAAAACTAGGAAAACAAAATTATGAATAAACAATGATTTGGGATAGAGGAAGATTACGGATTCAGGTTTGGACTTAGAGATGAATATATTAAATGTTAGAATAAGAAAATTATTAACTTTTATGGATCTTCATGCAAAATTGGAGATTATTTTAATGTCTGTGACTTAGTGTGTATTTTAATTATTTATATCTGACAATATAAGGAACTATTGCTGTCAAAAAATACTCCTCCAAAAGGGCCCACGGGTGTTCCTTTTTGACTCTTTTCACAATCCTGCAACACCCTCAAAAATTATACATGATAAAATAATTTTTGATTTGCAGACTAGTGCCAAGCATCTTGTCAGCAGTAAAAGACAGTTGGCTCACAATCTTTAGATGCTGTTCAGTGCTTTTGATTTAATTCCAGGACAGGCTATGAATAGCTAACTTGGTGAGATTTGTCTTTAGTTTGCTTTCAAAGCCTTATTTGATGCTGATTCATAAATTATACTTGCTGCATTACAGAATCTCATTATCCTTCATTAGAAAAAGCATACTAAAGAGAAGTTAGTATTACATGTCAGGCACTGCCTGTGGGATGAAAGAGCCAATGAAGGAAATGGCATTGCAGTTTCCTGGCACAAAGAGGCAAGAAAATGCAGGCTCTAATCCTCTCATCTTTGATATGTAGCATAACATAAGTCTAATAATACAAGACCAAACTTAGGCTAATATCTGATTAATAGATAAAAACAATGAGTAAATGCTTAAGTGAGGAGATGGTTATTATATTCTACCCTCCCACAAAGTATTGTGGCTATCCCAGTGCCTGGCACATAATAAGTGACTGATCAGTAGACTTTGATTAAACGTAGATGGCAACTTTAATTTTTCCATGAGTGAAATGAATTGTATTTGTTAATCAGAAATTTCAAAATCTTCATAAAGGGGTATTATTATAAATATTCTTTACATAGCAATTATTATAAGGTTTACAATGTTTTTTTACTATTTCCCTACACACATATACAGAGCATAATAAACCAAAGAATCAACACCAGTATGTAATGTTTTCCCTTATTTTGTTATTTGTTATAACGTTGCAAGGTACTTTAAATTGTCAAAGTATTATAGAAAGCACTGTCCCTTTCCTCAAAGAGCTTACAGTGTACTGAGGATGATAGAGCAAATATAATGGGACAAATCAGAATACTCTTAATAGTCAAGTCACTCATTTCAGATACATTAACACCATTATTAAGATGTGCATGCTAAATATCTAAGAACTGAATAATAACATAAATCAAAATTTTTACTCAAAAATTTTAAAACAACTTCCGAAAATAAAGAGTATTATTTATTGTATTAGTCAGGGTTTTCCAGAGGAACAGAACCAATAGGATATATACAGAGAGTTTTATAAGAGGGGATTTACTATGGAAATCGGCCATGAGATTATGGAGACTGGGAAGTCCCATGCAAGCTGAATAACCTGAAAGCCAGTGGAGTAATTCAGTCTGAATCAAAGGCCTGAGAACCAGAGGAGCCAATGGTGGAAGTCTCAGAGTTCTAAGGCACAAGAACCTGGAACCCTGATGTCTAAGAGCAGGAAAAGATGGATGTCCCACCTCCAGAAGAGAAAGTGAATTCACCCTTACTCCACCTTTTTCTTCCATCTGGTTCTTCAGTAGATTATATTATTCCACCACCCCCCACCCACATTAGTGAAGGCATATTTCTTTAGAGTCTACTGATTCTGTATATGCTAGTTTCTGATTCTGTAAATGCTAGTCTCTTTCAGAAACATCCTCACAGACTCACTCAGAAATAATGTTTTAGCAGTTATATGAGTGTCCCTTAACTCAGTCAAGTTGACACATAAAATTTAGCAGTAGAGTCATTTAGATTTTTGAGAAGCCTGTTTTGAAGAGGTTTAGAAACATATAGAAGTCAATGATTCAGAAAACACAGGGCATTTAATTACAGCTGGACAGAACTTTGTGACATAAGGCCCTCTTGGTATTACCACTATTATTATTAGCTTAACTGCTAAGTCAAAACACTATATAAAATCAGATGTACAGAAAGAATGAGGAAGATAGGATAAAAGGCCACATGTAAGAGGGCTGGAGAGATTTTCACATAAAAGTCAGATCTTTATGGCATTTTAAATTGTTGGGTCATGGGGTAAGGCGGTGGGGAGAAGGGGGAGTTAACCCACAGTCATTGAGTTGTATAAAGGAGTAGGTGTGTGTGTGTGTGTGTGTGTGTGTGTGTGTGTACATACATATATATTCTTTTCTAGGGCATTTTCTAAATGAGTAGAAATTTCTGATTGGATTGTCAGAACATCATTTTTCTGACTAAATGAAAAGAAAATTCATTCAAATTCAAGTAAAGGAGCAAGTACTAATTTTATTGTTCCATACCTGGTCTACTTTGAAGATGAAAGAATTTGAAACAATGTAACCAATTCAGAGGAATGAATGCATTCATAGTTGGCCAAATCAGATTTCCACAGGGAGTCATAATAAATGAAACAGACTCAGGATCAATGTGCTGAAAAGGTGATCATGATAGACCTATGTGGTTCACTTATGAAATGGAACTGGAGAAAGAGAGAAAGCAGAGCTGAATTTCATTCTTCTCCAGTGTGGTAACTATTAAAACGGAGTCAGAAAAGAAAGAAGAAAAGATCCACAAACATGCAGCCTCTAAAACAGTATTATGATTTTTCTGAAGAAATACTTAATAAATGAATGTTATTTTAATAAGGGCAAATAAAAAGATCATTGAAGAAGAAAAGAACAGGATGCATGGGATTTTTCAAGGATCCTCTTATAAAAGACCTTTTTATAAGATAATGAAGGAAGAAAATTTAAATGACAGCAACAGTTAAAAGTTAAGTCACTTTTTTATCTTTTCAACCTGATTTTTCACTCTTATGCTTCATTTTTTCCTGACGGCTTATGGAGGAAACAATCTTTAGTTCTTTCATTTACTCATAGAGAGCTGAAAATGAATGAGCTTTTTGGCAAGTATTAGTAAATCCCCGGAAATTGCCATATTCAATGAAAACTGAAAGACTCACTAAACTCATTGCAAATAAAGGAAATGCTCCAATAGCTTAATTTTACTCTAATTAAATATTTATGTGAAAGAGTATGATGTATCTCAATAAAGAAAATGCATCCTATTTAAAATAGTTGCAAAACATATTGTCACCTTGATTTCTAGCAAGGAGAGATTGCATACAGCATTGCATTCATATTGAAATACAAAACACTGTCCTTTGTCCTGATTTAACCTGTCTCCTTTATTCATCTAGATTCTTATTTTATCACACAAATTTATTCGGTCTAATTTTTTTCTGTGTCAAATTGAACTACTTAAAAATTTCAAGTTTAGTGTCTAAAACAAACATTTAACTACTGTAAGGCCCTCATTATGCATGTTGTTTTATAATATTGCTCTACTTGCCATCCACTTGATCACCCGTGGTCGATTTTAACAAAAGCAAAATGCTTAGATCAGCTGAAACCTGACTTGCTGCTGCTGAATCCTAATTTATTTTTAGAGTTTCCAAGAAACTAAATTGTTCAACCATGTTCACCTCTGCATATAAGATGTACTGTCAACTCAGGAACTGTCTACATAAAAATTTTCAAGATCACAAATACATTTCAAGGAGAGCACCCTGGGTGGCCCTTGCTTTTAAGTCTGGCTTTAAATATGCATTAAGACTGAAAAATGGTTACAAAGTAAGAATTCTTTGAGGTCACGATTTGGAATGCCTCCGAAGAAAATGTAAATGTCATCATTAGTAGCTGCATTTCTGGGTGGGGAGGTGGGTGAATGGAAAGAAAAACCCCCAACAGCTTCATTATAGGCTTTGCAGAAACTGACACTTCATTCACTTAAAGAAGTGGAAATATTTTAATATACTATTCCAAATGGATAGAAATAGCTTAGACATTGCAGTGGTAATTGGAGCCAAGCTGCCTCGTGCTGCATATTGAAACCTTCCTAATTCTACCTCACTTCCATGGACAAATGAATGTTCACTGCTTGTTTTGCCTCAGGGTCATCAGTTGCTAAGGGAAATATCCTCCACATTTTCCCGTAAATGGGAATGATTCCTGTCTGATTCCATGACACTTTATTACATTTTGCATGAAATTGACAGCCTTGCCTGTTGCACATTTCCAAATGGGAGGTGATTACTGAAAGATTTTCCCCACTAATTGGTTTTGGTTTAAGATTCCCCACATTCACATGTTTACTACTGTTATACATATCTCAAGTATAAAATAACTAAAATTTTAACATTATTTTGTTAATACTTTTATTTTTCCATTCCTTTATGTGAAATAGTAAAGTAATTTAAGAGAAGATTAGTATAAGTCATGTTACTGAGCCCTGGAAGAAAATCATATTAGGTTATTTTCTCATCCATAAACAAAACGGGGGTCATGCAGAGGTCTATGATTATAATATTGCCAGGTGAACTCTTAGTGGCTAAGATTTCCCACATAGAATGTACTAGAATAAAACTTATTTATTTATTTATTTATTTATTTTTGCTAAATGGTGGAGATAAATTGCTTTTAATGTTCCATGTAGGTAGATTATATCTGAGATCTTCAAATGAAAAGTTTCTATCCAATATAAGCCATTCCCCCCAGTATTCAATAAATAATTATGCTGAACTATCTGGCAGACAAAAGTGATTTTAGAGCTGCTATAAGTGTAATGTAATTTTCATTCTGAGCATGAAAATGTGGCCTCCAGAATTCGTAGTTAGAAAAAATACTGTAGGTATTGGATCATGTGTCAAAATGGTTCGCAATATTGTATAGTTTCAAGTTTTCAAGAAGTTAACTTTTATATTAAACTCAATAATGCCTATGTCTTTATACATAAGGCAATCTGTGTATACTGAAGTTGCATATTCAAAAAGTTTACTGAAGGGAAATGTATTTTAGCAATTTAAGTTATTATATTCTTGGATTAAATGCTTTACAGCAATTGTAAGGTAGGCCTTTGCCTATTTTATTCTGTTTTAGATACTTCATTTTTAGAAGGAATCTGGAAATTAGTAAGCATTCCATGGAAGTTCATTCAATGAGGAAGATAATATCTTTATAAAACCAACATTGTTCACATTTCATTATGAGTAAAAATTAAAATGGATCCCTTAAAGTCAAAAACTATTATTAATAAGTAGATAAAATTGCAATATCCAGTTTAGGAAAATAACACAAACAATTTGAGAATAACATTTTTAAATACACAATAAAATTAAACTTTATTGGCAAACAATCTTAAATAGAGTAAAAGTTGGGATCCAGTTCCTCTGAGCTATGAATATTACTTGTAAATTTCACCACTAAGCACTGAAGAAATATGAAAGGAAAGTGCATATATGAGCTGGGAGTAGTTAATGGCCAAATATGTTTTAGAAATCATATACAATTTATCTCTCTCTCAAGTAGTCTTGCAGCAAAAGTATATATTTAACTTTTTAACCCCCTGTACTCCAAACTTATTTGACTGTGGAATCTTTTATTCGAAGGACATCTATTAATACCTAGAAGAATAGCACTCTAAAGAAAACAATTTTAGGAAATTCAATACCATTGCATAATTGCAACTATTTCTCAAAATAACTTACAGATGCAGCTTAATGCAGCTCTACTCATGATCTAAAGAATTTTTGGTGGTAGAATGGGGTGTTATTTCAATCTCAATTCATCTATTTCCACGTTGCCTAGAGTGAACATAAAGAATTTTATCAGGGAAAAAAATATTTTAAATTCTAGTCAAGATCTGTAACTTCATGATTGGAGGCGACGTCTCTGGTCCCAACACCAAATGACTATGAAATGAAATTACTGTGAAAATGTGTCTTATGAAGTACAATAATAAGAAAATTAAAAGTATATAGCCTCATTCAAAAAGAAAAAAATTATCTGTACGGAGTAGAACTGAGAGGAGAACCAGGGTAAAATTTATGGCCTCCAGGAGGAATTGGCCTGGGATTGGTTTCAGGACCAAGTCAAGGATTAAAATCATTACATGTTAAGAGGGAAACAGAGCAGATGGAGTTGGGCTCCTTCAAAAATGACAATCTCTAGGAATTAGGGGAAAGCACACTAAAGCACACATGAAAAACTGCTTCACACTCATTTATTTGGCAAAAAGCAGAAAACAAACAAAAACATCAAATCAGGCAATTTGAGCTACTAGTAAAGAGAACTTTTCTATGCTGCTGGTGATGGTTTTGATAGCTAATGTTTATTGTACACTTAATGTGTTGCAGACACTCTTCTAACTGCTGTATATAAATAAACTATTTACTCTCTACTGCAATCCAGTAAAGTGGATAATACTGTTGTGTTTATTTGATGAATTAGAAAACTAGGTAAACGAGAAATATTTTGCCAAGGTCATACAGCTGCTTGCCAGGGAATCTGACTCCAGAATCTATGTCCAGAAACAACCTACTGTAAGCCCTGAGAACATAAAATGGTACTGTTACTTTGGAGAGCAGAATGGAAAACTACAGTAAAAGGGAAGAGGTATACACCTGAAAACCATACATTTCCACTTCTGGATATCATTCCTATTCTACATAGAGTCAGAGAGGTGAATACAAAAAGAACCCTTGCAACATAATTGATATTAATAGTAGACACATATAGTATTTATTTTGCCTAAGAACAATTGTTATATTTATTGGCCATACTATTCTCTACAAAAGTCCCTATGAAGGAGTTTCTATTAATATCTCCACTTTAAAAATGAAGAGGCACAAAGATTGATGTTTATAATAGCAAGATAGTTGAATCTACCTCAATGCTCATTAAAAAGAAAGCAGAGTTTTAAAGCCTAATACATATAAGGAAAGCTTTAATCAGCCATACAATGAATAGTCTATACCTAAATGTAAAAAATCTAAAAACATAAACTTTCTAAAGCTTATTGATTCTAACATATTTTTAAAGCATGAAAACATAAGAGAAATATTTTTCATGTACTTAGAAGATTCCCTTTAAGTTGAGAGGGAAAAAAATGGAGTGGAAATTGTTCACTAATGACTGCCAGTATCTATATTGATTCAAGTTTTAAACAATATAAGCTCTGAAGTTAATATGGACAAATATTAAATTTTTTTAAAGCTGAGGTGTGAGTATACTACTGTTTGTTATATCATTTTCTATATTTTACATATGATTATTATATTTTATACTAAAATGTGTGACAGCAAATTGAAATTGTTTTTATCATGTATTAATCAACTTGACATTAACTTTATTAACCTCATTAAAAACTGACTCGTACAATTAGACAAGTTATCATGAAAAAATAGCTAATAATATTTACCATTTATTGGAAATGTATTTTCTGAAGCCCTATAAGTTTTTATATTACTTCTTCATTTAATTATTTTTAAAATTGTTTTAAATAGATATAACTGTTGCTGAAATTGCTTGCTAAAGACAAAACTATTAACGTATTGAGCTGGGACTATTATAAAAGTTAGTCTGTTACCCACTTCCATGAAGCCGTACTACATCTATCAGGATATAGTTACCAGTACTAACTACTGAGCTCCCAGAGTAATTAAAAGGAGATGTGTCTGGCCTCAGTAACCTTGTTGTCTGGACATAAGCCTGATGCAACTAACTGAATCATCTGGACATGGGTTCAATGCCAAAAACGCTTTAATCAGCATAGTCCCCACGATTATTGTATCTTCACCTTTCTTCGTGTGATCTGGATTATGCCTGGAGGTTTAGAGTTGGCAGAAAGATGCTGTGCACTGGAAATAGAAAAAGTTCGGGATAGTTAATGAGAAGAAAGGAGTTCATATGAGTCAGTTTCAGCAGAACAAATTTCTGAAACAGTCCTTAAAAGTATGTAGAATTGTTCTAAAAAATGACATCACCTATGCATAATTTGTTACTTTTAATTATATTACGGTTTATTTCAGCTTAGTTTTTTTATTCTGAATAGAATTACTCCTAATATTAATAAACACAAAATTTTAATATTTTTCTTATAATTCATTTTTACCAATATGAAGCTACAGCTTTTAAAACTGTTGCTAATCAATGATGTTTTACATATTATGTTCATAACTCTGATGACATTGAGAATGAAAAATCTAGTCCTACAATTCAACATCCAGTGTTCCATAAAACACAAGGAATGTGATAGGACTTTCGCAGTGGCTTCATATGGCCAATCTACCTATTGACTTCAACAAACTGAGACCTTTAATTCTTACCTTCCTCTATGTTGAACATTTTCAAAAAATTATAAAGCCACCATTGTGATTAAATTGAACTTTGTGTCATGTTTAGTTTATTTAACTCATCTGTCATCAGTTTTCTCATAGACAAAATACAGTGTAGAATATCTCCAAAGTTAATTTAATATGCAAAATTGCACCTTTGTTTTTTATTATATGTGATAATATAATATATATTTTCAATCCTTATATATACAACCTTTCCATAAATTTTTTCTTATAATTTTCACCCCAAGCCAATATCCTGATGATTATATTACTGTCCTGTGTTCCAGTGGCCTATTGATATGTAACAAAAGGAGTTTACAAGGAAAAAGAAACTTATATTTTGCATGTCCAGATTAGTCAAATGAAGAATCGAAGAACATCTTTAAAAAAAAGAAAAAGATGTGAAAGTTGTAGAAATTATCAAGGCAGGTTAGAAAATGGAAAGGCTGGAGCGACTAGAGATAAACATTGCTCATTTCATAAGTTTGCCTACATGCCTACATATCACTTATGGAAACTGAGCTCCTATAAATGAATCTACAGTTATTTCTGAATTAACATATTAGAACCCAACACTAATTTCACTTTGAATCAGCTATACCTTAGAGTCGAAAGCTGCTAGATCTAAAATTCTTTCAAATCCTAAGAGAAATACATCATTAAAAGGCTGTGAAAAAGAGATCAGCTTAGCTGTCATTTCCTGTGGCTCATTTCCATATACATTTTGGAAAACAGCTCATTTCCATATACCTTTTCAGGCCCTGTAGATATTTTAGATACTAAATTTTAATGCATGCGAAATCACTGCACCCTGCAATAAAATTTTCTCATTTTACATCAACAAAGACTTAAAAAAAAAAAAAAAAAAAAAAAAAAAAAGAGCATCAAACTGGCATTTTTCCCCCAGGAAAATATTTAAATTCAGTTTTCAATTAGGCAGATAATTATACATTTGAATGAGAGAACGCTTTATCAGTAAACTTCTTTTAGACTGAGGCTGGATGGGCTCTGTGTATATCTATCTCACTACATCTCATTTTGTCTCTCTGGCACTGATGATAATGTAGTAAAGAACATGAACTGTTTTCCTTCAGCTCAAATAATGAGTCAATGGGTCTGCCAGATGAATACCAATAGCATTATTCATTATCTTGTGACAGTTACCTTTTTTGAAATATCTCATGGCTTTGTTGATCTATATCTAGTAATTCTTCAAGGGTAATTTCCCAACCTTCAAGAAAGAGTGCATAGAGCAACACTGATTCTGGAAAAATAGGACAGATCTTATTTGCATAATCTATCAATGATTTTCTGAGTACCTACTGGTTACTCAGATTTTTCCTAAGGGATATGTAAATTATATTTATCATACTCAAGAGTAGCCCTTTCTCTTTTGATTTAGTGAGGGGAAGCAGACTCTGCCTCCCACAGGAAAGAGGCTGGAAGAAGTAGCTTCTTTTAAAGAGCACTGCCATTTTCTCCCGTATGGGTTCTCTCATTTTATCAAGTAGATTTGGTGAAGCAGTGGTGGAGTATACATTCTATGATGGTACCTTTCAGTTATCCCTATGGAAGATGGCCAGTCCAAAAGTTGAATCTCTGAATTTAAAATATGAGGTACTTAGAAATTTCTATTTTTAGCTTTGGGTCTTAGCATCAATTGTAAAACAACAGAAAAATCTCACTCAAGACACAATATCTATTTACATGAGAATAAGTAAAGATATAGGTATGGAGAAGGAAGGAAGATAAATCAAAAGAATTGGTATGTGATAGTTCCTGTGTGTGTGGGAAATAAAGTTACACGGGGGATGAAGATAGCTGGTTTGACCTCCAAAATAATTGTTTGTATAACTATTGGGAAATGGAAAATGAGTGACATGAAACACACTTTAAAGACTTGAGTTGAGAACTTATACTCTTATGTGAATCAAATCAGTATATTTATATAATTTTCTTAAAGAGCATTTGTTTATTATCCAGGCTTGATTCTGAATTGAAGAACTGAAGAAAAGCTATGGCTGAAGTCCATGGGGACCAAGGGAATTGAAAAAACTTGGAGAGTATGTTTTAAATAATTGACCTCTTAGTTAATCTCCTTGAAGCAGGGTATTAGAAAACCAAATCTTGAAAACTAGTTGTTTTGAGAAACTGAATAGATCTCACAGGCAAGGAAAGATTTGTGTGTTAATCCAATGTCATTCAAATTGAAAGAGAAGAGCCACAGTTGTGAGATAAGTATATGCAGAATTATGAAAAGGAAGTCAAAACCAAGACAAATAGGCTAGCAAATGATAGGGACTCAATGTAGGATAGTTAGCTTTAATTTCAGAAGCTACACGATGGTTTCATGCACTATGTTCAGAAATAGGAAAAGATTTTTAAAAACTGGCTAAAAAAAATGGTGTATTGTTCACTACTAGAAATGCCGCCTTTGAGTCATCATAGATCTCCAGGTAGATATGTTCAGTGGATATAGGAGTTGTAAGGTTAGGGAAAGATCAGGGTAAAATTTGGTAATCTAAGTATTATAAACCAAATGTCTGTGTCCACCCAAAATTCACTTGTTGAAATCCTAATTCCCATAGTGGGGGTATGGGGAAATAATTCGGTAATGAGGGTGGAGCCTTCATGAATGAAATTAGTGCCCTTATAAAGGAGACCCTAAGAACTCTTTTACTCTTTTTCTACCATGTGAGGATAAAACTAGAAGTTGGCGGTCTACAACCCAGAAGAGGGTCCTCATCAGAACCTTACCATGCTGGCACCCTGATTTCAGACTTCCAGTCTCCAGAATTAGGAGAATAAATATCTGTTGTGTCTAAGCCACCCAAACTAAGGTATTGTTTTAGCAGCCCAAACTAACCAAGACACTATGCATGTAGACAATTGTTAAACACTTGAGAACAGAGAGATTTCTCAAAGAGAACAAAGAAATAAGATGATCAGTGGGTGAAAGGTGGAATGACAACTTGTAAAGAGGCATAAAGGGGTGGAGGAGGAATAGGAGACCTGATGGAGACTTGAAAAGGAAGAGTTAAAGAGAAAAGAGAAGAATTAAGAGAATGAAGGTACAGATTGGTAATCACATCTAGAGCCATTGTAGCATTTTTGAGAATAATTGTATGAGTAGTTTGATTCTAATAAAATATTTAGCTTAATGTCTCAAGTAAAACTTTCACTTTTTCAAATTAATTTTTTCTTATATAAATCTGACAAATAATCATAATTAATGATCAAATATTTAAAATTTTAAAGAATAAGTATGAACTATACTAGTTTTATGAATATAGAATGATCTTATTCAAAGTATTTTAAAAATTAATCATTTTGAATCTAAAATTAGAGATCTAGAGAAAGAGTGAGATAAACATAAAACAGAGAAATTATTCATGGTATAAACTTAATTTTTATGATTACTATTGTGGGAACTAATTCCTTTTTCCAAATGAATGTTTGCCTCCAGGCAAGGTCAATAATTTGGAAAGGCAAAAGTTCTTTTGTGAGTCCATTTATAACTCACATAAAACACATTCTTCTAAAGGTTATATTTTATCTCATTGACCTACTATCACTTTATAATATATTAAAATATTCTGATCCTGCCTTTCCTGGTATCACTGTGCTCACTGTATCCTGGTTCTGCACTTCACACTGATTCCCATGTGATTCCCATCCCTCTGCGACCTGGTGACTTCCTGTATTGGAGTGAATACAAAAGCAAAGCATTTTTGGTCTCTCTGCAGTTGTTCAGGTTCAGACTTGAAAGTGTTCTCTTCATGAGCTATGTTTCTATCATTCTAGCTATTTGTTTGGATTTTCTTCTGGCCACGCAGATGTCTGTGATAGCAGTACTTACCAATATTAACTTTCCTTCAGCATGTCCTCTGCCCAAATCCCTGCCACAGTTGTGTGAAATTGGTTTGTCCCTCTCCTCTGAGATAGCAGAATTGGGGTTATTTAGACTGTTCTGACTCTTGGAATAGGGAGGAGTAAAGGGATTTACTTTAAGATTAAGTATGGCCTTTAAAAAAATCTTTCTTCAAAGCATTAAGAAAATCCTCTCTGGCTATATTTTGTATTGAGCTAAAAATTGCCTTAGTAATAAAATCAACTCACTTAATTCTTAAGATCTCCATAAAGTAGTGCTTTCACTCTTATTATTCCCATTTAAGACGCAGGGACTGAGGCACAAAGACACCCAAGGTCATAGAGTTAGTGAGAAGGAGTCAGGGCACACGACCTGTTTGTTTCTCAGTATGTATGCTTTCTCCTGTACAGCAAGTCTCAACAAGGATTGGAGAGTGGAAAGACTGACGTGATGCGCAGAGCTTTATGCCAACTTACTTGTGCCTGCATAATACTACATAATGTGCTCACCAGGTTTCTGACAACCTAGCAGAAAGCTAACTCCCTCCCAGATCTCTGAGTTCACTGGGCAGACAGAGAGGAATGGCCTGTCTTCCTACCTTCTTTCAGATGGTCAACATTTCCTGATGCATTTCTTAGAGTAAAGCATAGTGGGCCACCAATGATTTTTTTCTACCACAAGTGCATTATCTTTAGAATAACTACAAATTTATTTTAAAATATGACAATCTTTTGACCTTTAGTCTTGATCCTTTATATTGCAACTATTCTATTTTTCTAAGTCATTTTAGATATTTTAGTGCAAGATTGAAACACGGCTGCTTCAAGGTCTCCCAGAGAGGTTTCCTTGTAGCTGGGAATCTGCCATTAAATGCTCTTGGTGATATGAGTGACAGCATCACAGCTGTGTCTTTGAGAGACTTATCTGGCAGCAGTTTGTAAGATGCATTGCAATGGGGTAACATGGATTTTATAAGTAGTATGTTCGTGTATGCATGAAAAACACTGACATCGAATTTCTTCCTTCTGAGCTAATACTGGTTATAGGGACTTCTTGGAGTTTGCTCCAGTCGCTCCAAATAATATAGGGTTGTATGAGAAAAATCTGGCTGGCTAAATGTTGACTTATTTAACTAACATTAAGCAATCAGGAAGCTCACCAATAATGCCATGTTGCATTTTTTTAAATGTTTGATAATTTTAGCATTACCTTTTTTCTAGGCATAAAATCACTTTGGGATAACATTGCTCATAAGATTAATCTAGTCTTAAACCTTGATATCCCTTTAGATCCATGCATTTGCACTCTGACAGAGAGGTGAAATAAAAGATGTTATAAAGACTAATAAAAGACTATGATAACCAAAGACACTTTTTGGTAAAAGGAGACTGTCCTAGGTAGACATCAGAGCTGTAAATCAATAGTTAAATAAGATATAACATATTGTTTCTATATGATTACTAGTAATAACTTTTTTAGTTATATAAACAAATTTAATAATACTAGGGCAACCTGGTAGTTTTTGGAACTGACAATATTAAGTCTTTCACGTTTTAAAATTCATTTAATATGTCTCTCATAACTATAAAGTTGTAAAATTTCTCTTTAAATCGTGGGTCTCTGAAAATAATAGGAGAGATATTTAACAAACATGCTTCTTTATGAATTATTTTGAAAATAACTTTTTATGATTGCAGTAGAAAAAAGCCTTTGTAAACTCTTTTTTCCCTCTTTTTCATAGGCTGCTGCCAAGGGGAAATGAATGGTGTCTTTGAGATATTCACAAACATCCGGTGCGGATGGGGAAGCTCACTTTTGAGAGCCAGCGTTTATTCTATTTTCTGTATTTGATCCATTCTCAACAAAGGCCGTTCCCAACCCTATCTTTCACAGTATCTTTCTGCTGCACCAGATGTTGGAATAAATCTGTATTTCTTTATCAAATGCGCATTCTCCCTGTGTTGCTATCACTTGTTCTCTTATTCTAGGACCTGGGGATATTGAGACCTGAAATGTGCCCTGAAACCTCAGTCACTCCTCCCAGATCCAGTACAAGGGGAGGTCCTGGGACATATAAGCAGGTCAGCTATAAAGTATTTGTATGACATGTGCTTCCTATGAAAGCCTTGTGTACTAGTATGTATGCAGTCTCCCCAAGGGTGACCCCATTGGGTTAAACCAAGAGTGAGCTTCAGGAATATCCTCCTAAGTGGAAATTTTCTCCTCCTTCAGGAAAAAAAAAATCTCTTACTGGAGGAAGTGTAAACATATTGTGTAACACCACTTCCCCCTCCAGTCATTCTTTTGCACACATAGAACGAAGAAGAGTGAACCTTTCTGCTTCTTCCCTCCCTACACTTCACGAATGTGATATGTAGCCTATAGGAGTTTTCTACGCTATTTTAATGGCCCCAATATAATTTTCCAGAAATACAGACATACAAATATTATTATAGTAATACTTTTCTTGCAACTTCTAATTAGTAGTAGCAATAACATATTCAGAATAAACCATGCCCATCAAGTTTCCATAATGTCAGCCATTCTATTTATCTCAAGGCCTGCCTGCAGCCCCTCATAAGAGAAATAACGATGTTTCTCATGCTTGCTCTGCAGTTCCAGTGACATTCTCCTCTTACTCTTAGCCAGCAAACTCTTAAGATTTAGGTGAATTCCTTTTCAGTTCTTCCTTCCCCAGTGGGCTACTGGCCTAGTTCTTCATTGAGTTCTACCTCCTTTTCTCAAGTGGAAGCTCTCTCTTTAGTTAGTTCCATCCTGCGCCAAAGAACCTAGTTCTTACCTTGTTATTACACTCTGTAAAATTTTCAGTTCTCTGAGGAATACCCTTTCCAATATTTTTCAGCCTTTAGCCAGTTTTCAATGTCATAAAACATTACGTGAGCTGGCAGCTATGGTATGAATGGAGATTTCACAAGATTGGCTCATGTATGATGGTCTAACTGGGGGTTTAGACAGTGAACACAACTAGAAGATAATGAGGACATGAGAAAATAACATGGGCCAAGATTTGTCTTTAGGTCACATTTTTCTAATATGGGAAGGGGGCAGGGAAGTATGTGCTGGTAGAGAAGTGTGGGGTCTTTGGTGAGCACTCTACCTTTGAGTCTATGCCCATGGAGTTAAGTGAGGACAGACATTTCGGTTTTCATGCCCAAAAGCTTGCCTTTTGGCCTACCACACCCCCCATCCTGTGCGCATTTAAAGCTGAGACTTTAAGCAGGCACAGACAGAAGCAGCTGAGCAACAAGAGGCGCAGAGGAACAGAGCAGTGGAAAGTGCTGAAGAGTGTGGCAGGGCGGCAGGGCAGAGAAAGAGAAAGGAGGTATATACCCAGTAATGGGATTGCTGGGTCAAATGGTATTTCTGGTTCTAGATCTTTGAGGAATTGCCACACTGTCTTCCACAATGGTTGAACTAATTTACACTCCCACCAACAGTGTAAAAGCATTCCTATTTCTCCAATTCCTCTCCAGCACCTGTTGTTTCCTGACTTTTTAATGATCGCCTTTCCAACTGGTGTGAGATGGTATCTCATTGTGGTTTTGATTTGCATTTCTCTAATGACCAGTGATGATGAGCTTTTTTCATATATTTGTTGGATGCATAAATGTCCTCTTTTGAGAAGTGTCTGTTCATATCCTTCACTCACTTTTTGATGGGGTTGTTGGTTTTTTCCTAGTAAATTTAAGTTCCTTATAGATTCTGGATATTAGCCCTTCGTCAGACGGATGGATTGCAAAAATTTTCTATCATTCTGTAGATTGCCTGTTCACTCTGATGATAGTTTCTTTTGCTGTGCAGAAGCTCTTTAGTTTAATTAGATCCCATTTGTCAATTTTGGCTTTTGTTGCCATTGCTTTTGGTGTTTTAGTCATGAAGTCTTTGCCCATGCACATGTCCTGAATGGTACTCCCTAGGTTTTCTTCTACAGTTTTTATGGTTTTAGGTCTTAGGTTTAAGTCTTTAATCCATCTTGAATTAATTTTTGTATAAGGTATGAGGAAGGGGTCCAGTTTCAGTTTTCTGCATATGGCTAGCCAGTTTGATTATAACTCATTCTACTGTGAAGACACATGCACATATATGTTTATTGCCGGACTATTCACAATAGCAAAGACTTGAAACCAACCCAAATGCCCATCAGTGATAGACTGGATAAAGAAAATGTGGCACATATACACCATGGAATACTATGCAGCCATAAAAATGGATGAGTTCATGTCCTTTGCAGGGACATGGATGAAACTGGAAACCATCATTCTCAGCAAACTAACACAGGAATAGAAAACCAAACACCACATGTTCTCACTCATAAATGGGAGTTGAACAAGGAGAACACATGGACACAGGGAGGGTAATATCACACACCAGGGCCTGTTGCAGGGTGGGGAGCTAGAGGAGGGATAGCATTAGGAGACATACCTAATCTAGATGATGGGTTGATGGGTGCAGCAAACCACCATGGCACGTGTATACCTATGTAACAAACCTTCACGTTCTACAAACACATCCCAGAATGTAAAGTATAATTAAAACACACACACACACACACACACACACACACACACACATGAAAGAAAGAGAGAAGAGGAAGGACTTCTGGACGCTGAGGAGAGTTCAGCTAGGGGCAGTCAGAGAAGACTTCAGTAGCTGGGCAGCCCTACTTCAGGGGAAGATCACCTTCCCACTCCATCCTCATCCTCCAGTTCCCCATTCATCTCACTGAGAGCCACCTCCACCACTCAATAAACCTTGCACTCATCCTTCCAGCCCACATGTGCTCTGATTCTTCCGGTACACTGGGCAAGAACCCAGGTTGTCACACTGGCCCCTTTTCTTCAGATAAGGCAGAGGGTCTAATTGAGCTGATTAACACAAGCCATCTGCAGACAGCAAAACTGAAAGAGCACACTGTAACACATGTCCACTTGAGCTTTAAGAGTTGTGAACACTCACCCCTATAAGCTGCTATAGGGCCAGAGCCCCAAAACGCTCCTCACAACCTATGCACCTGCCTGTCTGCATGCTCACCCTATGGGTTTGAGCATCTGGACATGGAAGAAGCCAGTCACACCCAAGTCACATGCCCTGCCAGGGGGATAAGGTTACTTCTCTAATTTCAATTTACTTTCCTCAAAATTTAGTCTATGCTACGCGTCCACCCTGTATTTGTCTTCCTTCTCAACACTTAATTTCTTTTTCCCTGCCCCTTTGACTCCAATACTAATTTGCAGTGCACTTCAACCTGGGGCAATGACACAAGATTTTACATTTGGAGTAAGATACTAATAGAGCAGCAGTGAAGATGCGGCGGAAGCCAAGGAGACTTACCTTCATGTTAGGGACACCATATGTGGAGTCATTGCATCCAGATAAGTAAATCCACCCATTCCACATGAGTAGAATCACTATCTTAGAAGAGTGGCTAGTCTGGCTTCCTGCCACCCTCCTCTAATATCTACTTTTTCTTCTATCAAAACAACTAGAAATGCAATGATATAGAAGTTTCCAAATCTACTATAGGAACAACCTCCTTACCAGTTCCTAATGCTTTGGCTCTCCCTTTCATTTCCATTGTGCTAAACTAGAATCATGTTAAACAAACAAAAAAGCTTCTTTATCAGAGTGCAAAGATAAAAAAACAACCTAATAAGTGCAAATAATTTTTTTACCATGTTTTTCAGAAAGAAATGCCCAGACATTAAAAAGTTTGAATCTTACAAAATTAGTTGTGAATCAGGTACTAATTAATATATGATTAGACATTTTGAGATCCAAAATCAAATGAGAGCTTGGTTATCTTACCCTGAGACAGAAGAAATCACTGAAAGGCAAATCTAGAGAAAAGTCTTTGAGCAAGAACAAATGCCTGTGAGTGAGAGCTCACTGGGAGGATCGCCTAAAAGCACAAGGAATACCTTATGGGAGTTTCTAAAGGGCCAGATATTGGTATAGCTGCTTCACAAAGCTGTCATTTAAACCCAGTTTGGATATGGCCTGACTGCAGATATTGTACAAATGCAATCATGTAAAAAACTCACAGAACCTTCGGTTTTCTTCTCAAACAGCCATTTCTGAAATAAATCCCAAGAAGTCAACTCCAACATGGTTCCTAGGGAAGAAACAAAGCAGCTTCAGTTTTCACACTTTGTTTTCAGTTTCCAGGTGCTTATTCTAACCTGTTGAGGAGGTTCATTTTCATTAAACACTATGTATTATAGATATATGTATACAAATATAACACACATACTCTATATACCCATAGTGTGTATATATGTGTGTATATATATTATATATGTGTATATATAATATATATATATTTTTTTCTTTCTCAGATACTTTTTTTTCCTATATAAAATTGTTGAGATTTTACTGGATGAATGGGTAAAGAAAGAAAAATGTTAAATTTTGTATTTCATTTTTAACCAAGTATTTGTTGAGCATTATACCCAGTTGTGACATATCCTAGATAAAATGAAGAAACCATGTCATCTAATAGCTCAAAGCTAAGTAGGGAAGACAGAAACACAAACATAATTACAACAGACTCTGAAAAGTGTACAAATTAGTATATGCATGAAGTATACTTGTGACCGATATAAGGGGTTTCGGCTAAGTATTCACAGACGGAATACTTGGCCAACTCTTAAAGAATGAGTAGAAGTTCTTTACATATAACTTAAACATAAAACTACCTCAACCTTAAGTACTACAGAATGCATAAATGAGTGCTCTAACAGGGAACAGACTCAAAAAACTTGATATGACCTTGTTTATAAGACTAGATCACCTTACTGATAAACTTAATAGCTCCTTACATATATTCCTTTTTTTCTGACCCTGCATTAGAAATACTGAAATGCATTCTCTCTCTTTGTTCAGCCTCCTTGAACTTATCCACTCTATATATGTATTGAATCAAGAAAACAGTTGGGAATTTCCCTAGAGTTGCTTTCTTTTCAGCATTTATTATTTTCCTTCCTTCAAATAATATCCCATCTGCTTTTGGAAAACTACTAGTTTTGCATTATTGGTTATGCAATTTTGATGATACTGCCTAGGGTTTATTCGCACAGCTCACACTCTTGGCCACAGTGATTGGGGTCAAAGAAAGGTTCCAACAGATTGATTATTTATTGGATGAGTTCACTAATTAATGGATGTATGCAGGCTTAAGCCAATAGGTACATTATATTTTCCTGGCCATCAGGATTGCTACAGGTATTGGCCAATAATTTAGTCCAGTCCTAAAAGTGTGATCCTCAGAACAACTGTTAGACCTGTGAGACAATAGCTTCTCTGAAGTGGGTAGTAGAAGAATGTAAAGGTTGCTGCTTGCTGCTGCTCTTGTACATCCATTGAGAGGCACTATTCAAAGGGTTGAACTAGCCCGGAGAGCAAGGGACAGCATAAAGAGAAATTCTAATCATTAGAATTAGAGTCTCTAATTAAACTGAACTGCTTGTTTACATTATAGCCAATAATACCTCAGTTTTATTAATCCAATTTAAGTTGAATTGTCAATCACTTAGAGCAGAAAGAGCCCTGACTGATAGATACCATCATCTTTCTGGTCAACTTGTTGCAATTCTTCATTTGCATAAGTTGGTAAACTTTTCACTTCTTAACAGTTGGGATCTCACCAGTCTACAGAGAGGCAGTCTATTTTTATCTATTTTCCACTTGCTTCACAAAATCAGGATGATCCAGGAACTGCCATCTCTGTAATTGACAGCATTTAAGTGTAATACTTTATGATACCTTTTGTCACCTTGTTTCTTTCCTTTATGTTATCTCTTTACTTTTCTGGTTCAGAAAGTCAATTTCCATTTTCACAGGTCTTCCAATGGCCTTCTTTTCCTAAAGCACCTTATTTTTATACAGATATTTTAGCTTTTAAGAAATTGATGTATACAGTTAACATACAGAGCACATTCATAATTATATTCCATGCTGTTAGGTAGCTACTAAACCGATTTATAGCCTGTCAGAGCAACTATCTCTGAAACCACTTTACCAAAGTTTAAAATTATGTGAAAATAGTAAATTAAAAATAATTACCTGGAAAGAAGTATTCTAACTTACCAATGATCAGATTCACAGGATTGCCACAAATTGGGTACGAATATCTAAAAATAGAAAATGTAATAAAATATACATAATATTATGTATAAAACCATATTACACATATGATAACTTCCAAATTTTTTTTTTCTGAATCACAAAGTGCTTCAAGGTCATCAACAAAGATTAATTACCATGTTTCTGTGAATTTGTACATGGGCTTCTTGTTTCTTAGAGATTTCTGGTTGACTGCTTGATTGATAAGTTTTATCTTACTTAAATTGACTATGGTGCCATCAGTTTTTTTTTCCTCACTTAAGTTCTACACATACATATGCATAAAATGTTGGTTATTAGTTATTCCCCTTGCTTTTCCTGCATCATTTATTTTCTTCAATAAGTGGCTTCAGGGAAAAAATAAAACACTGGCTAAGGATTAAAAACAGTTACTTGTTCTCATCCAAGTTACAAATTAGTGTTTATAATTAAACTCCAACCTTAACAATTTCTTTGTTTTGAATCCATCCTGTTGAGTGGTTACAGAATTGTCTAAGTATATTTCTTCTAACCTAATGCTAATAATGTACTGGCTTCTACACCTTTATAATTGTTCATTAGCTTCAAGCAGTATGTTTTGACTTTTATGTCCTTGAAACTATGAAATTATGTTTCTACAATTCAGTTTTTCTAATGTTTCTACTTTACATATAATGTATTATGAATCTGAGATCTGAGGCATTTTTAGAAATTCTGAACTGGAGATATCAGTGTAGTCAGAATAGTGTCAAATGTGTAACCCAAACAACATAATTGGTACTTTGAGGTTGAGGTTGATGTGACATTCTCTTGAACATATTTTAATACTTATGCATATTTAAATTAAAATTTTAACCTCCTGACATTCAAACCAACAAGCCAATCACTATCCAACTAGAGAGACATGTCTTACAAATAAGATGACGCCACAAAAATCATTTGTCTTGAGTCTATGTTCATAGAACAAGAGATTTGAAAAAAGACTAGTTGTTTACTAATATTTTGACAGTGAATTTTTATATTAGAATAGCTTTTCCAATGGATTATACACCCAGAAATCATATCAAATATGTTTGTCTTTATATTGAAAGGCTGCTATCTAAAAATGATGGTATGGCATGTGTTCAAGCATGACATTCATTTCATTTTACAATTTTATCTTTTTATATAGCAGGTAGGTTTCTGGCTATCCCACACAATATAATGTTTTGTTTCCAGAAAGACTGGATGAGGTAGGCATCTGTATTAGACATACACTATACCTCCCTATCAGAATCTACCTGTCCAGAAGTAGTATTATTTATTGTACCCCTTTTTGATCCTTGTTACCAGCGTCAAAGTAGCAAGGCTTCTGGAAAGAAGCTTAGCTTTGATCGTGGCCAGAGCCAGGTTGGCAGGTGAGATGTTAAAGTTTGTTTTGCCCCAACATGATGTTGTCATGACCCATTTTGGTGCCATACAGCTGAAGGTATGTTTTGGTTGAGGATCCTAACTTCCAGTGAATTAACGCACAGCTGGATCTTCTTGGGAAAAAGGATCATCTTTCAACCCTTCAACAGTATTTTCTACTTACAATTTCATTTAACATTTATCAGAGTGCCAGCTTTGTAGTAAAATGCTGAAGTGAAAATTCTTATGTTTAATAGCAGGCAAAAGTGAAAATTATTGTATCTGATTGAATCTGTGTTTGCAGTGAACAGTTGAAATTTAAATTGGGAAGGTGCCAGAGGCCTATTGGCTACCTTCCATAATTGTCAAGTTCCATGGAATGGAGGAAGTTATTTTATTCCAAGTAACAAGAATAAATTTGCATCCTGAGATCCAGTGCTGCTACTTAAAACCAAAATACACCAACATTTTATGGCACAGAAATACAGAAGATCCTTCTTGCCAATTGCCTCTATGTTTATTTACTTCAAGTCCCAGAAGAACAACCCAGATCAGTTTTGCCACTGACATTATAAATAGCATAGCAAATTCATAACGAGTCTTTTCTTCAAAGAACGGAAATGAATCTGAAGTCTGATTAAACTCACAGTGTCCTTGTGAGGGAGATGGGAAGAGACAGAGTATTTTGTCTAATTTCAAGTTCAAGAAAGCAAGGAACACAAAAGTTAAGTGGCTGGTGTCCATTTATTCAAGTAAATTTATTCAGAAGTTGAGCCAGAAATAAAGATCAAGTCTCCTGGCCCATGCACTAGGCCCCATGCTGCCTCACAGCTTTCAAAACCATCATTTTCTTGGGAAATGCTAAAAAGCTTTCCCCTACCATACATACTAGATTCAGACACACTGCCATCTACTGACCCACCAAAGGATGTGCCAGCATAAGACATCCTGACCTTCAAGGGAGGGAGGAACACCTTGAGAGGAGTTGAGATCCTGCTTTCTCTTCAGAATGCCATCTCCAGGATGCCAATGGGTTGTGTCTACAGTACTATGTAGGAAAGTGCTGCAAGAGGTAAGTGAACTTAGAACATTTCCTCCCCGATCAAGGGATTAGTATTTTGGCACTATTAATATTTATATAATGATGTCACAATGCACTATGTTGTCTATATGTGGGACATCCTTGAAATAACCCCTTTCTCTCAGTACTCTTATTTTGACATATTCGTCTAGGGATTTGAATCGTCTAAGATAGTTTTTCTTTTTCACATAAAACAGTTTGAAGAATGCCATATGATTTTTGTGTTCTCTATTTTGTCTTTCACTGGTGTCCTATAAGATGTGCTAGTTATCCTACATGATGCCAAGAAAGGCATAATAGAAACCAAGCTAAATAGCCCCAGTCCTGTGCTTGTAGAAAAATATCATAAAATGTCCTAAAAGAGCTCTAACAATAGGAGAACTAGGCTCCTAAGTATATATTTTCAGCAAGATTCTTTTTTGTTCAGAGCCAAGGTATTTTTTTTCCCAGAAAAAATATCAGTGTCTTTCTTGCCACATCAACTCTTTAGAGCTTGCCTGCATTCTTCCTAGAATAAGAGTAACATTTTCCAGACTTGATCAAGTGATGATGAATACAATTACTGTTTTTGTTCCATTTTTACAGCCAAAAATTAAAGTTATGATGTTTGTCTATTGCTTGTGATTGTACTTAGTTCATTGCCTCTAAGACAGAAGTTAAATTTAAGTATGTGGACCATATATTTCTTTTTTGATGAGCATAAATGGATAAAATTAGTATTTTAATATATAATCAGTGTCTATAAAACAATCCACATAGTAGCAGAGAAGCATTTGTGCCACGCTGGTTACTTGTCTTCATTTGCTTTAAGATCTCAAGAAAAGTTTATCTCCCAGGATGGTGGTTCATAGGCACTGTGATTGAGGACTATACATAGAAAACTTATTGTGAATATAGAACTTATTTCTATTCTTTCAGGATATGAAATTTTATGTACATGAAAATTTAATTGTTTTTATAAAAGAATTGGTTTGGTGTTACAGTTAGTCAAGCAGAACTTATCCTTTGAAGTTTACAGCTTGAAACTCAATTTGAAGAAGACCATTGATTTAATTTGGAATAAATGTCTGTATGTGTCCATCCAAATCTTTACAGAAATACCTTATTTTGAAGTCTTCTTAGACAGAAATAAGAAACTGTTGTTTCCAAATTTTTTAAATGTCAAGAGGGTCTCTAAAATTATGACAGAGGTGAGGGATACAAAGAGAGATACATTAAGAATGGAAACATCTGGGAGTTTTACTGACTCAGTGAAACTAGGGCATTGTGAAAACTTTATCGAAAAAATCTACAGAGAGAAAAGCCCAGTTCAGAAATCTGGCCCTCACATATTCAGTCCTTAGTAAAGGCTTATTAGATGTTGCAAGATGAGAGTGAGGTCCAGGAATGGTTAAATGGAAAATGAGAAGATAAAAGGTTATGAGGAGAGAGAGAAGGAATAATAGGAGGGTGCCAAGGCATTTGAACATCTTTGGTATGAGCTTGAACAAGGTGCTAGACATTTGGGAAGCTTATCTGAGTTAAACTGAACTACCAAACTTATTGAGAAGCAGTAACAAGAACAAAATGTTCTTTAGCTTTGTTCCATTTAAAGCAGATGCACGTATATCAATCTTTTACAACATGATTATTTATATTTGATTCTTCTCGTAAAATCATCACAAGACATCAAATTGTCAGGATAAATAGATTTTTTAAATGTTCGCAAAAACTGTTTTCCTGACACTGGAATGGTGAATTAATTCAAGTGTTATCCATATGTTTCTTCTGTTATTCTTTCTTTTAATTTTTTCTGTCCTTATATATTATATAATAACATTATAATATAAAAGATATAACATATATTATAAATAAATAATATAAGAATAATTTCACACAGAATTAAAGGTATTTGTACAAATTAGTATGTTTTGTTTTAGATGAAAGATTAAATAATTGGTTAAATCTCCTAGACCTAGGTGAGCCAGAAGAAACACAGGCAGAGTCTCGCATTCTTGTAGAGTTGAGGAGACAGCTGAGAGTTCCCAGACAAAAGCAGCTAGGGTTCACAGAGCATGAGAGAGGTGACAGCTGCACAGGGAGAAAACTCTGGCAATATCTATCGGGTCTTTCTCAAGTATTTCAGGAGAGAACTGATCTGCACATGTGTGGGTGAAGTCTACTCAAAACTGAAGAATGAACCTCTGGAAGGACCAAAGGGAACAATTCTTGGAGCTCAGGTTAAGCCAAGAATATTTTATTTTTCTTCACCATCCAGAAGGGTCAATTCATCAAGAGGATATAATATTGCCAAGTATTTATGCAAGTAGTAACAGAGCTTCAAACTACATGAAACAAAAATAGATAAAGCTGCAAAGAGAAAGAGACATATCCAAAAAACAGTTGAAGGTTTCAATATCCCGCTCTCAATAACTGATAGAAAAAGTTACGCTAATTCTATACAAACTCTTCCAAAAATTGAAAAGTATGGAATACTTTCCTAATCAGTTAATGATGCTAGCATTACTCTGACACCAAAACAAACAAACAAAAAAAGCATTATAAGAAAAGAAAACCAGCTGGACACAGTGGCTCACGCCTGTAATCCCAGCACTTTGGGAGGCCGAGGCGGGCGGATCACAAGGTCAGGAGATCAAGAACATCTTGGCCAACATGGTGAAATCTCATCTCCACTAAAAATACAAAAATTAGCCAGGCGTGGTGGCACGCGCTTTTAATCCCAGCTACTCCAGAGGCTGAGACGGAAGAATCACTTGAACCCAGGAGGCGGAGGTTGCAGTGAGCCGAGATCGCACCATTGCACTCCAGCCTGGGCGACAAGAGTGAAACTTCGTCTCAAAAATAAATAAAATAAAATAAAATCAGAGATCGATATTTTGCATGAACATAAGATATAATAATTCCTAACTAAATGTAAAAAAACACAGAATCCAAAAATATGTAAAAAGCATAACGCGTCATTACCAAATATGTATTAACCCAGAAAACGCAAAAGTGGTTTCACATTTGAAATTTATCAATATAATTTACCATGTTAACAGATTAAAAAGAAAAAACATACAGTAATCTAAGTAGATGCAGGAAAAAACTAAGACAATCAGATTGAACATCTATTTCTGAAAAAACTCTCGGCACATGAGAAAAAGACAGGAACTTGATAAAGAAAATCTACAAAAACCTACATATAATATCATATTTGTGTTAAGGATTAAATGCTTTTCTCCTAAGGTAAGGAACAAGAAAATTTCATTCCCTTTTTTCAACATTGTACAGGAGGATCTAGTTAGTGCACTAAGGTAAGAAAAATAAATAAAATACATTCAGATTGGAAAACAAGTAATTTATTATTATTATTATAATTTACGTTCTGGGATAGATGTACAGAACGTGAAGGTTTGTTACACAGGTATACCATGTTATGGTGGTTTGCTGCACCCATCAACAGTCATCTACATTAGGTATTTCTCCTAATGCTATCCTTCCCCTAGCCCCCCACCCACAGACAGGCCCTGGTGTATGATGTTCCCCTCTCTGTGCCCATGTGTTCTCATTGTTCAACTCTCACTTATGGGTGAGAACATGTGGTGTTTGGTTTTCTGTTCCTGTGATAGTTTGCTGAAAATGATGGTTTCCAGCTTCATCCATGTCCCTGCAGAGGACATGGACTCATCCTATTTTATGGCTGTGTAGTATTCCATGGTATCTATGTGCCACATTTTCTTTATCCAGTCTATCATTGATAGGCATTTGGGTTGGTTGCGAGTCCTTGCTATAGTGAAGAGTCCGGCAATAAACATATGTGTGCATTTGTCTTTATAGTAGAATGATTTATAATCCTTTGGGTATATCCCAGTAATAGGATTGCTGGGTCAAATGATATTTCTGGTTCTAGATCCTTGAGGAATTGCAACACTGTCTTCCACAATGGTTGAACTAATTTACACTCACACCAACAGTGTAAAAGTGTTCCTATTTCTCCACATCCTCTCCAGCATCTGTTGTTTCCTGACTTTTTAATGATCACCATTCTAACTGGTGTGAGATGGTATCTCATTGTGGTTTTGATTTATTTTTTTTTTTTTGTTAAGACAAAGTGTAACTCTGTCACCCAGGCTAGAGTGCAGTGGTGCGATCTGGGCTCACTGCAACCCCCGCCTCCGAGTTCAAGCAATTCTCCTGCCTCAGCATCCTGAGTAGCTGGGATTACAGGCATGTACTATCACATGCTGCAAATTTTTGTATTTTTAGTAGAGATGGGGTTTCACCATGTTTAACAGGCTGGTCTTGAACTCTTGACTTCCAATGATCTGCCCACCTCGAGCTCCCAAAGTGTTGGGATTACAGGCTTGAGTCACTGCACCCAGCCGGGAAACAATCAAACATTTTATTTCCAGATATGATCATCTACGTAGAAAATCAACTGACATCTACAAAATAACTATTAGAAATAATAAGTGAGCTTTGCAAGTTTGCAAGGTGCAAACTTTATATACAATAAATAAATTCTATTTCTATATACTAACCATAAACAATGTGAATAGTATTTGTAATAATATACATAAAAATGCCTACTGATAAATGTAATGAAAAATGTAAACAATATAAAGCATTAATGAGAGAAATTAAATGAGATAAAAATAAATAGGGAAGCAGTCCGTATTTATAGATGAGAAGACTCAATATTGTTAAAATAGCAATTCACAAATTGATCCATATTCAATCTGATTTCAGTCAAATCCCAGCAGTTTGTTTTATAGAGGTTGGCAATGTAATTCTAATATTCATATGGAAATTCAGAGAACTTAGAATAGCTCAAATAACTTTGAAAAAGAACACAGTTGAATGACTTACACAAGCTGACTTCAATGCATACTATAAAAGCTGCATTAATCAAGAAAGTATGATATTGGCATCAAGATAGACAAATAGATAAATGGAACAGATTGAAGAATCCAGAAATTGATTTTCAACAAAAGTACAAAGACAATTCAGTGAAGATAGAATAGTCTTTTATAAAAATGATGCTGGATCAATTGAATATTCACATGCAAAAAAATAAAAGAACTTTATACCTTGCATCATGTACAAAAAACTTAAAACTATTAAAATTCCTAGAAGATAACAGTTATCTTGAATTAGGCAAAGATTTCTTATATAAAGTCACTAAAGCCACACATATATGTGAGAAAAAGATTAATAAATTATATGTCATCAAAATTAAGTATGTTTGTTGATCAAAAGACACTGCTAAGAGAATGAAAAGGAAAGCCACAGACCAGAAGGAAATATTTGCAATTCACATCGTTAGTAAATGATTTGTATGTTGAATATATAAAGAACTTTCAAAATAAGAAACAAACAAAAAACGTATTAAATTAAGGGCAAAATTTTGAACTGACTCTTTAAAAATGATATGAATGCCAACTAAACACATACAAGTATGCTGAAATTATTAATCATTAGGGAAACTGAAACTAAATTTAGAATGAGATATCTCTACACATCTAGTAGAATGTTTACAATAAAACAAAACTGACCCCACCAAGTGTTGTGAAAGATATGAAGCCATTTATTTCATTCACAGGTATTTATAGAAGATAAGCAAAAACATGTCCATAGACAAGGTTGTTCATAGCAACATTATATGTAATCCACAATACCTGGAAACAACCCAAATTTCCATCAATAGATGAATGTGTAAACAAATTTCAGCATAATGAATTACTGCTCAGAAAGAAAAATGAATGAACTAATGATATGCAAAAGGACTTATAATGAGATTCAGGAAACACTGTCTCAAATACGGCACCTTGACATATTGAAGAAAAGCACAGAAGCAGACATGTGACTCTGAACTTACCCAACCCTCACCTTCTTCTCTTAAACAGGTCATGAGACCTTCATGTGAGAGCTGCTCTCCCTGTACCTTGAGGAAAGAAACCTCTTTCTCTCTGAAGATGAACAGTCACAGAGAAGTATCTGAATAAACACATCTTACTAAGTTTCCCCCAGTTTATTATTATTAGATCACACCCCCTTTGTCCAGTATATCCACTTTTCATCAAACCTAGTATAAAATACAGTTGACCCTTGAACAACATGGGGGTGCTACGAGCACTAACTCGCTACACAATAGGAAAACAGCATATAACCTTTGACTCCCCCCAACTTAACTACTAATAGCCTACTGTTGACCAGAAGAAGCCTTGTCGATAATACAGATAGTTGATGAACATGTATTTTGTGTGTTAATGTATAATACAATGTATTTTTACAATCCAGTAAGCTAGAAAACACAAAATATTGTTAAGAAAATCATAAGAAAATACATTTATAGTACTGTATTTGCTTATGCTGTGAGTTTACCTCATGTGTTTACAAGATGAATCGTCTGTCTGAAATGATGAACAAAGGCAGCTGCAGACCTCTATCTAGAGCACATGTCAAGCAATTCAACTTTTGCTTAAAATTCTATGACTTTTCTCCACTTCTTAGGGGCACCTCCAGCAGCACTAGTAGCGCTAGTGGCACTTTGCGTGGTTCCGTTATTAAAGATTCAAGGTATTGCACTAAACAAGATGAAAAATACACGAGAACTGCAAAACATCACTTTGTACTGCAATATGCAATTTACTGGAGAGATCAACTGCTCACTGGAAGATGATTCACCTCACCTAGCATTTTAAGCAGATACATGCAACACTTATTAATAAGAGGAGTTGACTGCAAAAATATTGCAGTAGTACAATATGTACTACACATAATTTATGCAGTTATAATTTAATATCACATTTTTATGTTTGTTTACATTTCTCTCTACTACATACAGCTGTGCTACATATGGTCTGTAAGTGTGAGCATAAGTTTTGGTAAGTTTTACTTTTTGCAATAGATTTGTGTACATTTTGTGAGAATTGATGAAATATACTAGTATCTACGTATGATTTTTTTCATTTTTGACATAGCTTTTCTTTTTTTTTTTTTTAAATTTATTTATTATTATTATACTTTAAGTTGTAGGGTACATGTGCATAACGTGCAGGTTTGTTACATATGTATACTTGTGCCATGTTGCTGTGCTGCACCCATCAACTCGTCATTTACATCAGGTATAACTCCCAGTGCAATCCCTCCCCCCCCCCCCCCCCCTCCCCATGATAGGCCCCGGTGTGTGATGTTCCCCTTCCTGAGTCCGAGTGATCTCATTGTTCAGTTCCCACCTATGAGTGAGAACATGCGGTGTTTGGTTTTCTGTTCTTGTGATAGTTTGCTAAGAATGATGGATTCCAGCTGCATCCAAGTCCCTACAAAGGACTCAAACTCATCCTTTTTTATGGCTGCATAGTATTCCATGGTGTATATGTGCCACATTTTCTTAATCCAATCTGTCACTGATGGACATTTGGGTTGATTCCAAGTCTTTGCTATTGTGAATAGTGCTGCAATAAACATACGTGTGCATGTGTCTTTATAGCAGCATAATTCATAATCCTTTGGGTATATACCCAGTAATGGGATGGCTGGGTCATATGGTACATCTAGTTCTAGATCCTTGAGGAATCGCCATACTGTTTTCCATAATGGTTGAACTAGTTTACAATCCCACCAACAGTGTAAAAGTGTTCCTATTTCTCCACATCCTCTCCAGCACCTGTTGTTTCCTGACTTTTTAATGATTGCCATTCTAACTGGTGTGAGATGGTATCTCATTGTGATTTTGATTTGCATCTCTCTGATGGCCAGTGATGATGAGCATTTTTTCATGTGTCTGTTGGCTGTATGAATGTCTTCTTTTGAGAAATGTCTGTTCATATCCTTTGCCCACTTTTTGATGGGGTTGTTTGTTTTTTTCTTGTAAATTTGTTTGAGTTCTTTGTAGGTTCTGGATATTAGCCCTTTGTCAGATGAGTAGATTGCAAAAATTTTCTCCCATTCTGTAGGTTGCCTGTTCACTCTGATGGTAGTGTCTTTTGCTGTGCAGAAGCTCTTTAGTTTAATGAGATCCCATTTGTCAATTTTGGCTTTTGCTGCCGTTGCTTTTGGTGTTTTAGACATGAAATCTTTGCCCATGCCTATGTCCTGAATGGTACTACCTAGGTTTTTCTCTAGGATTTTTATGGTATTAGGTCTAACATTTAAGTCTCTAATCCATCTTGAATTAATTTTCGTATAAGGAGTAAGGAAAGGATCCAGTTTCAGCTTTCTACTTATGGCTAGCCAATTTTCCCAGCACCATTTACTAAATAGGGAATCCTTTCCCCATTTCTTGTTTCTCTCAGGTTTGTCAAAGATCACATGGCTGTAGACGTGTGGTATTATTTCTGAGGACTCTGTTCTGTTCCATTGGTCTATATCTCTGTTTTGGTACCAGTACCATGCTGTTTTGGTTACTGTAGCCTTGTAGTATAGTTTGAAGTCAGGTAGCGTGATGCCTCCAGCTTTGTTCTCTTGAATTAGGATTGTCTTGGAGATGCGGGCTCTTTTTTGGTTCCATATGAACTTTAAAGCAGTTTTTTCCAATTCTGTGAAGAAACTCATTGGTAGCTTGATGGGGATGGCATTGAATCTATAAATTACCTTGGGCAGTATGGCCATTTTCACGATATTGATTCTTCCTATCCATGAGCATGGTATGTTCTTCCATTTGTTTGTGTCCTCTTTGATTTCACTGAGCAGTGGTTTGTAGTTCTCCTTGAAGAGGTCCTTTACATCCCTTGTAAGTTGGATTCCTAGGTATTTGATTCTCTTTGAAGCAATTGTGAATGGAAGTTCATTCCTGATTTGGCTCTCAGTTTGTCTGTTACTGGTGTATAAGAATGCTTGTGATTTTTGCACATTAATTTTGTATCCTGAGACTTTGCTGAAGTTGCTTATCAGCTTAAGGAGATTTTGGGCTGAGACAATGGGGTTTTCTAAATATACAATCATGTCATCTGCAAACAGGGACAATTTGACTTCTTCTTTTCCTAACTGAATACCCTTGATTTCTTTCTCTTGCCTGATTGCCCTAGCCAGAACTTCCAACACTATGTTGAATAGGAGTGGTGAGAGAGGGCATCCCTGTCTTGTGCCAGTTTTCAAAGGGAATTTTTCCAGTTTTTGCCCATTCAGTATGATATTGGCTGTGGGTTTGTCATAAATAGCTCTTATTATTTTGAGGTACGTTCCATCAATACCGAATTTATTGAGCGTTTTTAGCATGAAGGGCTGTTGAATTTTGTCAAAAGCCTTTTCTGCATCTATTGAGATAATCATGTGGTTCTTGTCTTTGGTTCTGTTTATATGCTGGATTATGTTTATTGATTTGCGAATGTTGAACCAGCCTTGCATCCCAGGGATGAAGCCCACTTGATCATGGTGGATAAGCTTTTTGATGTGTTGCTGAATCCGGTTTGCCAGTATTTTATTGAGGATTTTTGCATCGATGTTCATCAGGGATATTGGTCTAAAATTCTCTTTTTTTGTTGTGTCTCTGCCAGGCTTTGGTATCAGGATGATGTTGGCCTCATAAAATGAGTTAGGGAGGATTCCCTCTTTTTCTATTGATTGGAATAGTTTCAGAAGGAATGGTACCAACTCCTCCTTGTACGTCTGGTAGAATTCAGCTGTGAATCCATCTGGTCCTGGACTTTTTTTGGTTGGTAGGCTATTAATTGTTGCCTCAATTTCAGAGCCTGCTATTGGTCTATTCAGGGATTCAACTTCTTCCTGGTTTAGTCTTGGAAGAGTGTAAGTGTCCAGGAAATTATCCATTTCTTCTAGATTTTCCAGTTTATTTGCATAGAGGTGTTTATAGTATTCTCTGATGGTAGTTTAGCTTTTCTTTTGTTTTGACATTTCTAGACTATGCAGTTCATCTGGGAGTTTTCCAAATTCTTGCAAATCTCTAAAAAGTTTTTTAATACATTGGTTGAAAAAATTTCCATGTCTAAGTGGATCTGCACAATTCAAACTTGTTCAAGAGTCAATTTCATACCCAAGTTTAACTGTTTATTTTGGTTTTCATATCCTTATGAGGATTCCCGTGTTATGTAAAATATATTACATGGTTGTAGGTATGTGCTCTACCCTGAGAAGAACATAGGCCATTTGTTTCCACCCACGAGTCTTAGTTTTTAGATATGCATATGCCAACCTGAGAGGTACTGAACTAATGTAGCCATGCTTTGTGTGTTCTAGCCCTGTTTGAAAGTTCTTTTTTGTCTAAGGAAAGGAAAACAATTCTCAGAGAACTCATCTAGAATAACATCCCTGTACTTTCTTATGAGAAAGAGAAAGTTGCTTGTTGAAGCCTTTGGAGACAGAAGTTTTAAGGTGCTAAGAAAGAAAAGTAGATCACTATTTTTTCTCTCACAAAGCTGTGTCTAATTTCCACACAATATGAAAGTCGTATCTCTTATGTCACTACTAATCTACATGCCATGTTCTACCTTGTGTTTTTATTACATTTTTTTATTTTTTTATTTCAATAGGTTTTTGAGGAACAGGTGGTGTTTGGTTACATGAATAAGTACTTTAGCCATGATTTCTGAGATTTTGGTGCACCCATCACCCGAATGGTGTACACTGTACTCAATGTATAGTCTTATTCCTGGCCACGCCCCACCCTTTCACCTGAGTCCCCAAAGCCCAATGTATCATTCTTATGCCTTTGCTTCCTCATAGCTTAGCTCCCACATATGAGTGAGAACATTTGATGTTTGGTTTTCCATTCCTGAGTTACTTCACTTAGAATAATAGCCTACAATTCCATCCAGGTTGCTGTGAGTGCCATTATTTTGTTCCTTTTTATGGTTCAGTAGTATCCCATGGTATATATATACACACATACATACATACAACATTTTATTTATCCACTCTTTGATGTGCATTTGGACTGGTTCCCTGTTTTTGCAATTGCAAATTGTGCTGCTATAAATGTGCATGTGTAAGTATCTTTTTTTGTGTAAAATTACCTCTTTTTTTCTGAGTAGATACCTAGTCGTGTGATTGCTGGATCAATGGTAGATCTATTTTTAGTTCTTTAAGGAATCTCCACACTGTTTTCCATAGTAGTTGTACTAGTTTACACTTCCATCAACTGTGTAAAAGTGATCCCTCCTCACTGCATCCATGACAACATTGATTATTTTTGATTTTTTTATTATGGTCATTCTTGCCGAAGTGAGGTGGTATCGCATTGTGGTTTTGAATTTGCATTTCCTGATACTGATGTTGAGCATTTTTCCATATGCATTTTGATAGGATTGTTTGTTTTCTTCTCGCCTATTTGTCTGAGTTCTTTGTAGATTCTGGACATTAGTTGTTATACTGTTTCCATGTGTTTGGACAAATGTATAATAATATGCATCCATCATTATAGCATCATAGAGAGAATTTTCACCACCCTAAAAAAATCCTGTCTGCTTTGATTATTCATCCCTTCCTTCTTCCTCACCCCGGAAAACACTAATCATTTTACCGTCTCCATAGTTTTGCCTTTTCTAGAATGTTATATAGTTGGAATCATACAATATGTAACCTTTTAAGCTTAGCTTTTTTCACTTAGTAATATTCATTTGATTTTTCTCCATGCCTTTTTATGGATTGATAGCTCATTCCTTTTCAGCACTGACTATTCCATTGTCTAGATGTAACACGGTTTATTAACCTACTGATGTCTTGATTGATTCCAGTTTCAGGAAATTATGGATAAAACTGCCATACGAATCTATGTGCAGGTTTTTCAATGGATGTATGTTTTCATTTTCTTCAGGTAAATACCAAGGAACACAAGTGCTGGTTCACATGGTAACAATATGTTTAGATTTGTAAGAGACTGTCAAACTGTCTCCCAAAGAGGCAGTACCATTTTGCATTCCCACCAGCAATGAATGAAGAGTTCCTGTTTCTCTGATCCGTGGGGATGCTCCTTGACTTACGATAGGGCTATGTCTGGACAAACCTATGGTAAGTTGAAAATATAAGTCGAATGTGTGTTTTTGACTGAGAGTACTTTCAACTTACCATGGATTTGTCCAGACATGATCCCATCATAAATTGAGGAACGTACTGAATGTGTATCACTTTCACAACATCATAAAGTGAAAAAAAAATAAATCTTAAGTCGAAACATTGTAAGTAGGAAACCATCTGTATTTGGTATTCACAGTGTTCCAAATTTTGGCCACTTTAACAGGTAAGTAATGGTATCTCCCTAGCATTTTAATTTGCATTTCCCTGATGACGTATGATGTGGATGTGAAGTATCTTTTCTTTTTTTTTTTTTTTTTTTTTTTTGATATAGGGTCTCACCCGGTCACCCAGGCTGGAGTGCACTGGTAACTCACTGCAGCCTCTAACTCCTGGTTTCAAGTCATCCTCCTACCTCAACCTTTCAAGCAGCTGGAACTACAAGCACATGCCACTTGATGTCTGGCTTATCTATTTATTTATTGGTAGAGACAGGGTCTTGCTTTGTTGCCCAGTCTAGTCTTGAACTCCTGGCCTTCAGTAGTCCACCCACCCCAGCTTCCCAAAATGCTGTGATTATAGGTATAAGCCACATGCCAGGACTCCTGGAGTATCTTTTCATGTGCTTATTTGCCATTTGTGTATCTTCTTTGGTGAAGTATCCGTTAATATCGTTTTTAAGTTATTTGTATATTTTGGATAAAAATCTTATCAGATGTGTCTTTTGCAACTATTCTGCCCCAGTCTTGTCTTTTTATTCTCTTAACGGTGTCTTTCACAGACCAGAAAATTTTAGTTATAATAAAGTTCAGCTTATTAATACCTTCTTTCAATTATCATGGCTTTGGTGTTATATCTAAAGAAATTATAGCCAAACCCAAGGTAATCTAGATTTTCTTTCTGTTATCTTCTAGTGGTTTTATAGCTTTATGTTTTACCTTTAGGTTTGTGTCCATTTTCAGTTAGTTTTTGTGAAGAGTGTGAGGTCTATGTCCAGATTCATTTTTTGCATGTGAATGTCCAGTTGTTCCAGTGCCACTTGTTGAAAAGACTATGTTTTCTCCTTTGTATTGACTTTGCTCTTTTGTCAAAGATCAGTTGACTATACTTATGTGGGTCTATTTATGGGTTCTCTGTTGTATTCCATTTATCTATTTGTCTATCCCTTCATCAGTACCACACAGTCTTGATTAATATAGCTTTATAGTAAGCCCTGAAGTTGGGTAGTATCAGTCCTCCAACTTTGTTCTTCTTCAATATTGTGCTGGCTATTGTGAGTCTTTTGCTTTATACAAATTTTAGAATAAGTTTGTTGATATCAACAGAACAACTATCTAAGATTTTAATTGGGAGTGCATTCAATCAATAAATCAAATTGAGAACTGACATCTTGATAATATTGTCTTGCTATTCATGAATATGGAGAATCTCTCCATTTGTTTCATTATACTGTTTTCTATACCTAAACACAGTTTTTCTGATGTAGATATAGTACATATTTTGTCAGATTTATGCATAAGTATCTCCTTTTGTGGGTGCTATTCATGAATATGGAATATCTCTCCATTTGTTTTGTTATACTGTTTGCTATACCTCAGCACAGTTTTTCTGATACAGATATCGTACATATTTTGTCAGATTTATGCATAAGTATTTCCTTTTGTGGGTGCCAGTGGAAATGGCATTGTGTTTTTAATTTCAAATTCTACTTGTTCATTGCTGGCATAAAGGAATGTGAATTGGCTTTTTGTGTATTAATCTTGTATCTTATATCTTACAACCTTGCTATCATTTCTTATTAGTTTTAGAAGGTGTTTCTTCTTGTCGAGTCTTTCAAGAATTGACTTTCAAGAATTTCAAGATATTCTACATAAACAATCATATCGAATCATATCATCTGTGAACAAAAAGTTTTATTTATTCCTTACCAATCAGTATAGCATTTTTTTTTCTTTTTTTGTTGTTGTTGTTGCTGTGTGTGTGTATTTTTTTTTTAAGACAGGGTCTTGCTTGGTCACTCAGGTGGTAGTGATGTGATTGCAGCTCACTGCAGCCTTGACCTCCCGGGCTCGAGTGATCCTCTTGCCTCAGCTTCCCAAGTAGCTGGAACTACAGGCACATACCACCATGCCTGGCAAGTTTTTGTGCTTTTTTGTAGAGATGGGATTTCATCACGTTGCCCAGGCTAGTCTCAAACTCCTGGACTCAAGCAATCTGCCTGCCTCAGCCTCTCAAAGTGCTGGGATTACAGGAATGAGCTATCGTGCCCTGCACCCCTCTACCCCCTCCCATCGCCTTTTTTTTTTTTTTTTTTTTTTTTTTGGTCTTATTGCATTAGCTACAACTTCCAATATGATTTTGAAAAGTAATCATGACAGGAGATATCCTGCCTTGTTCCTCATCTTGTGGAAAATCTAGCTTTGCACTATTAAGTATGTTAGCTATAGATTTTTTTTGCAGCTATTCTTATCAATTTGAGGAAGTTTCTCTCTAAGTTTACTGAGGTTTTTTTTTTTATCATGAATGAGTATTGAATTTCATCAAATGCTTTTTCAGCATATATTAATATGATCATGAGATTTAAATTCTTTATCTTATTGTAATGGATAACATTAATTGATTTTTGACTGTTGAACCAGCCTTGCACACTTGGGGTAAATTCCTCTGGTCATGTATATTATCCTTTTTGTACTTAAAAAAATTCAATTTGCTAACATTTTTTTGAGTATTTTTGCATCTATGTTTATGAGCGATATTGACCTGTAGTTTCCTTGTCTTGTAATGTCACTGTCTAATTTAGGTTTTAGGGTGATGCTGTCCTCATAGAATGAAAGTCAAAAGTATTCCTTATGCTTTTATCTTCTCAAAAAGTTTGTAGAGAATTGGTATTGTTTCTTCCTTCAGTGTTTGGTAGAATTCGCCAATGAATATATATGGGCTGGTATCTTGGAAGGTTATTAATTGTTGATTCAATTTCTTTAATGAACATAGGCCCATTCAGATAGTCTGTTTCTTCTTGCATGTGTGGTTGACAGATTCTTTCACTAGTGTGTTGACTATTTGGTATAGTCAGTGGGTGTAGGTTACAGTTGTTTTCATATATTTATTTTTCTTTTTTAAAGAAATATCCACTTGACATTATCTCTGTACTTTCTATCAATCTGATTTATAAAGATAACAGCCATTTACTTACCTGCATAGGGTACTAAAAGCCTGGTAGAGAGTGTTTCTGGGAGTTCATAAAAGAAAGAAAATAGCAGACTAAGCATCAAAGACATTTAGTGATTTTGATTGTACAAGAAATCTAAAAGGTGGGATTTCAGAGCTAGTGCAGTGGCTCATTGATGAGATGACTGACCTTAATTATTTCTGCTTTTTTTTCTTTCATTCTTGCCTGTAAATTTCTGTTTAGTTTACCTGTTTTGTTTTCTCTATTGCATTCCACTGCATTTGGTTTTCTAAACTCTCCTGGCAGTAAAATCTGCTGCCTTCCGTTAGAATGGGAAGGGGCAGTGAGCCAGAAGTTTTGAAGGTACAGCTATTTCATAGACGCATTTGAAACTCTTCCTCCTGGTTTGTTGTTGTTGGTGGTGGTGGTGGTGATATTGGTGGTGCTGGTTTGTTGTTTGTTTGTTTACGGTTCTACACTTCTTTCCCATATTCAGTGCATAGAAAATCATGTACTTGAGCCTCCAATTAATGAGACTCATTGGGAATCTGTGGACCCAGTTAACTTGATTCTTGTGGTTTTCTCCCACAAGCACTTAGCAAAGGTGTGAAAGCTGAAACCCAAATCATTCTTACTATTCATGTACATTTAAAGTTGTGATTTCTGGATTCAACTGCCATGTTTTCCCTTGTTGTTCTTACCCTTGTGAGTTTTAAAATCAATTTTATAATATTTTAATTGGACTAAAGGATAAAGATTGAGATAATGCATGTGTTCAACTTATCATATTCATGCAAAACATATTTTTTCTTATTTCAAAAATTTAACTTTGTCCTACTCTTTTAAAAAAAGCTATATCTAAGCTCACGAAACAGAAGTTACATACAGTTAAGTAACAGATAGTTAAGCCTCTCACATTTAATCAACAGAATCACATGGTGTTTGTTAAACATCCAGATTCCCAATTCCTCTATACATTCTAATTTAGAAGTCCTGGGTATGGTTAGGTATTTTTTTCTTTTAATTGAATCTTATGTTCAGACAAATTTGTTAAGCATGACTATATCAGTGTTTTCCAATTCTACTGATAATACAAATTACCTAGGATGCTTGTTAAAAGATCCCTGGGTCTCATCTCAAATTCACTGAATCAGAATCTCTAGGGGAGGATCCTGAAAATATGTTTGTTCTAATAAGCCCTGAAGGTGACTATTATCAGGAAGGAATTTTAAGAAATGGTATTCTAGATAAGTAGTAAGGTCAAGAACGAAAAACAAGTTTTAATATGTCTGACCATTTTAATTGGCAGTGACTCTGGAAGGTTGTGCTGAGAACTCTGAAGCCTTGCTGTGACTTTTTGTGAAGAGTTTTGTTATCAACTCGCAGGTGCTCATATAAGAAAATAATTTATTTTTAAATATAATTATTCTACAAATGCCTATTATTTGCTGTGTGCCAAGCACTGTAGGTGCTAAGGATAGTCATGATGCTCACGAAAACTAATAATTGCTATACTGCAATTTAGAGTCTAATATAGAAGACAGGCATTCATCAAGCAATCACACCATTATGTAATTATAAAATATGATAATTGCTAAGAAGGAAAATTATAGGATATGTTATTAGCATATGATAGGAAGATCTGATTTAGTTTAGAGATTTAATGACTTTCTTCTAAAGAAGATGGGCAATATATGTGAAACGTTTTATAAATGTGGTAAGTGGATGTAAAAATTTTTCATTAATGAAAGTAAATTTGAATAAAAAAAAAATTGCAGGTACCATGACATTTATCCTATGCTTCTCTCTACTGGCCACATATTCTTTAATACGTAAGAACACGTTAAGTGATAGGATTGCATTAAAGACAGAATCAGGTGCCTTACTCACTTTCAGAATTGTGGCAATCCCCATTTATACTCATATTTAACTTGATGTAAAGACGGTAGAATGTTCTACTTATGACACTGCTGTGCAGACTCAATCTTGCATCACTATGGAAACATGACACCACTGTGAAATAATCACATTATAATGAGGAAGAGAACTGCGTGGTGTGGGTTAAATAGTAAACAAGTACAAAACTTCAACAGTGAGAGTCTTAGCAGCAGTGGTTCACTGGGGAGAAAAGGGGTGGTTTACTCACATTGTTGTCCAACTGAAGGAACCATTTGAAAATAAATGAAGTCTACTGAAGTACTCACAAGTTCTGGTTCTTTTTTTTAAAAAAAGCCATAATACCTGAGAGTTTAGTGAATTCTGAAAAGTCAATGAATCCAACATTTGTGAACTTGTTTTTATATATTTTAACATAAAGTGTCATGAATTCTAGCTGTCTGGGTGGCTTCCTAGAAAATCTATTTGAGGGCTTCCTAGAAAATCTATTTGAGGATGAGTCATAGGAGGTTTTGAAGGCAAGATCATGTAGTTCCTCATTGCTTGTAAAGATTTTATTTTTTATTTTTTAAACACAAACCTTGAGACCAGTCACAGTGACTCACACCTGTAATCCTAGCACTTCGGGGAGGCCAAAGCGGGAGGATTAATTGAACTCAGGAGTTCAACACCAGCCTGGGGAACATAGTGAGACTTCGTCTCTACAAAAAATAAAAATTATCCACATATGGCGACATACACAAGCGGTCTCAGCTACTAGGGAGACCAAGGTGGGAGGATTGCTTAAGCTCTGGGGTTCAAGGCTGCAGTGAGCCAATATTGCACCACTGAACTCAATGCTAGGTCATAGAGCGAGGCCCTATCTCAAAAAAAAAAAAAAAAAAAAAAAAAAAAGACAAACTTTGAGAAATCAAACAATTGGAAATTATTAGATTAGGTCACCTCTAAAATAGTCTCTAGCTCTCATAATCGCAGAGTTTCCCTAGGAATTGTTAAAAGAGAAAATTACAATAAATTTAGATTAAATTTCAAGTTGGATTTTATTGCAATTCTAGAATTGGCAAACTTTCATTGTATAAAGCAGAATGAATGTTCTGATGAGTTAAGCAAAAGAGGTTGGCTTTATGGGCAGGATAGAACCAAAGAAAGAAAACATAGAAAACAAAACAAAACAAAAAGATTGGTCATTTCAAAACTACTTTATAGGATTAAAACAGAGAAGTCTTAGGCTGGGCATGGTGGCTCATGTCTGTAATCCTAGTAATTTTGGAGGCCGAGGCGGGTGGATCACCTGAGGTCGGGAGTTCGAGACCAGCCTGACTAACATGGTGAAATCCTGTCTTTCCTAAAAATACAAAAAATTAGCTCGGTGTGGTGTGCGTGTCTGTAATCCCGGCTACTCAGGAGGCTGAGGCAGGAGCATTGCTTGAACCCAGGAGATGGAGGTTGTGGCGAACTGAGATGGCGCCATTGTACGCCAGCCTGGGCAACAACAGCAAAACTCTGTCTCAAAAAAAAAAAACCCAAAAAACACACACACACAAAACAAAAACAAAACAAAAAAAAAATAAACCAGAGAAGTCTTCCTTATCAACCTTCTCCAGTTTCCCAGTTTGCTAGTATCTTGTTTGTTTTTATGTTTTTGCTTTTTTTCTTTTTTTTTCTGAAAACTGGCTCTTTCGAAAGTTTAGTTTGACCATGTGGCCCTTAGCACAGATGACTCCTTCATGGTTTACTGGAGCCTCATGTAGGAGGCTAGTCCAAAACAATGGCCCCCAATAAACTTTGCTTAACAAAGTGAATCTGGATTTTTTTTTTTCCTGAGATGAAGTCTCACTCTGTCACCCAGGCTGGAGTGCAGCAGCACAATCTTGGCTCACTGCAATCTCTGCCTTCCGGGTTCTAGAGATTCTCCTACCTCAGCCTCCTCAGTAGCTGGGATTACAGGTGTGAGTGACCATACTTGGCTAATTTTTTTTATTTTTAGTAGAGACAGGGTTTCACCATGTTGACTGGACTGGTCTCGAACTCCTGAGCTTAAGTGATCTGTCCACCTCGGCCTCCAAAGTGTGAATCTAGAATTTTAACACAGTGATTTGACCACAGTTTGAAGTAGAAGAGACAGAGAGAGGGAATTGATTTCTTAGTGAATCAGAACAGTCTTAGAATTTTCTTCAATGAAATTGTGGGGAGAGGACAGTTACCATATCTCAAAGCATGATCACTACTGCCTAGAGAATGCTAGAAGGTAATAGAAGCTAGCAGAGGTAAATTCTGAGGTTTTCAGTTTGAGATGAAAATTGTCTGATTACTTACTCATAGGTATATTGATTAATTTACAAGTACTTTAATAAAATGTACTTTGATATTTAAATTAATTTTTGAGCAAGTCTAATATTATTATAACTAAAATATCCCTTTGGGTTAACTTATAAATAAAAATATTTCAAGGAATATTATGGTCTTTAAATATTCATTAACAAGAAACTATTTTTCAGTGCTCAAATTGTATTATTTTTATAATTTTAATTGAAATTATTTTTCTTCCCCAGATCAAAATATGTTATTGTATAAATTTTCAGTACACTTTGAGAATGAAATTATTTTCATTGCTCTCCAAAATTTACCCACAAAAGTATATTAAAAGAATGAACTCGTTTTCCCTGAAATCTCTAAAGATTGCGTATTTATAACAAAGCTCTTTAAATGAGCATCTGATCTGATTTTCTGGAACAAAAGAAAAACATTTCAGAACTAAAAGAGAAAATGTCCCAAAGAACCATTTATAATGTCCAACTTTACACAAAATCTGGCTGAATTAAGGAGACCTACTTGAACTAGGCTACTTCCTGGATTTTCCCTCTGTGATCAGCCTTTAGAGCATTGTGGCTATCAGTATTACATTAAATCAAACCCTATGGGGACCCTTTCTGGCAACAGCAGTTAGAGTAGGATTGTGCAGTAAAATTTAAAATGCCTGAGAGCTTTGGATGCTACCTGACTCTGGATTTGTTTATAATTCCAGAGCATCTCTAGACCAACTATACTGGACTATGACATGACAGGGTCACATAAGAATAATATTAAAATTATTCATTTCTAATATATGACTATTTGAGAAATTTATAAATCAATCTCAATATTGTGACAGTTTACGGCTTTAGACAAATTTACCTGTCCTGAAAAATTCCACTGCATTGCAGAGGGGCAGGTGGTCACTTTTCCAATCTCCAGTCTTAGAAATTAGACTGGGGCTGTATCCATGTTCTATGAGTGCTGATTTGGCAACAGCTTATAGGCAGCTGTCATCTGCACAGAACAGAAGAACTCAACATTTCTTTTTATTATTGATCACCATTGTCTGGCAGCTAACTCGCTAGTATCTGCATATGAATAATCAACTGCAGTATTACTTTATTTTCTGCTCTGAGAAAATTGTCCTTGACATTGTTTACTGGCATTCATTATGCCCTTGGGAATAATAACTAATTTTAATGTTAGCCTAGGTTAAAAATTAATTATGAAAGCAAATAATGTCTGCAAAAGTCAAGCCAATCCTATATTCCTAAAACAAATATTACTCTGATATCTTGCTCAACAATGCTTCTTGGCAGCATTCAGCTAACAGATTTAACTAGCCCTTGTTAATTCTTATTTTTAATGTAGACCAGGTACTTTTACAAATATTGATCCACCCATACATGTATCGAACACCTTAGTGGCCCCATATGACCCAGCTCTCATCTAGGGGACCATGGTTATTATTCTTTGGGTCTCCAGGAATGAATGTCAATTAAGACCTGTGTCCAGTAGTCCTAAAAATATTTGAATAATGCCTTTTTCCAAGTTTATTGTTTAACTCGAATAACTAGCTATGGATCCCCTCAGGGAAGGAATGAGAGAGTCACTATGGAATAGACTTGCTGTGTTATTGCAGCTTCCTTTCTCTTGGGAGGATGTAATTTTCTTTTTGGTCAAATGATTTGAAAACAGGAAACAGACTCAGGTTAGAGAATTGATGAAGGTATTTTTTTTTATTGAGGTGACTACCCTCAACCTCCTGTCATTCATCCTTGATTTCTTTTGCTGGTACAAGCTGAGTAATATCCTTGTTGCCCACCTATCTGTCTTGTTATTGGGATGCCATGTTCCATAACTATATAAATATCTACTAATTCATAATCCTCTGTTGTTCAGATCTCTTGACTTCAACTATAACTTGCTGTATAATAAGATAATTGTAGCCTATTATATTTAGTAGTTAATTCTACCACCTATCGTCTATTTTTTTTTTTTTTTTTTTTTGACGTGTAGGTGGCTCCTATTAACCCTACTGCTATCAGAAAGGCACATTTTAGTTTATCCAACTAACAGCCATAGTTCACAGAGTAAAGACAATGCTAAAAGTTTTAGTGTTGCTGGTGCCTATCTCACCAGGTTATTCCTCATAGCCCTGATAAATAATACACCCTCTGGGCCTTTCCATGAAGCATACTCATCTGATAGACCTGCTCACTACACATGCTATATCTACTTCCTGCATGTCCACTTCCAAGAGCATTTTTATTCCTTTCCCTTTTCTACTTCTCCAGTTTTTGGCCCTTTAACTTCATTCAGCATAGTCCACTGCTTTTTACATGCCTTTAGTCGGCATTTTACTAGTAAATTTGCCCCATATCCTGGGATCATTGCCTGGATGTTAAATTCTACATCATAGGAGAGTATTTACAAGTCAATAAACTCTTACCTATCCTATTTTATACTGTTTCTCCTTGATTAAGCACCCTCAGAATCCAGCCCCATTGATGCTCCCCCGGGACTTGCTGGTATATGATGTCTATTTTATGTGGCTCCTTTTGACTATAAAACCAGCTAAGTTATGCTACAACTTAACATAGTTATAGCAGCAGTGGGCATGATGGCAGGTGAGAGCAGATCCTGAGGGGCACACATGATGCCTTACAGGAAAGAGCCTCTGAATTATTAACCAACACAAGAAGTGAGTATTAGAGCATTCTAGCTGTTAATGGGAATGTCATTTGTATAGACTCAGTAGGGCTTTGAGACGTCAGAAAGATTCATGGCATACACCCAGGCCTCTCCATCTAATATGCCAGCATTCTAGGATTTTCCTACTGGAGCCCTTACCTGAACATGAGAGAAGAGTCTTGATGAGCATTTAATTGTCTTTGAAGTTGATCTCTCTATATATTAAGTCTACAGCTTTGTCCTAGGGTTTCTCTACCTGTCACTGAAGAAGAAGCTTTCACACCTGACTTTAAATTGTCCAGTACTCTCCTCAGCTCCTCATAACTTTTCTGTGGAACATCAATGGCATTTAACTATAGCCAAGCAAGCATGTCATCTATATAGCATTTCTTCCATTCATCTCAAACACCTAATACATAGGATTAATCAGCATATTCCCTTACATTAATACACCCTCTTAATTCACTACCAGTGATAGGGTTAATGACTGGACCACCATCTCATGCCAGGCCCATTTGTACTCCACCTCTCTTCAGTGCTGGGATCCTTACTACCAGACAGTTGGAGAATGATTCAAATTCAAAACCCAGCTTCAAAAACAATCCACCTTCTTACCTGCTTGCTTGAACCATTCCCAGTTCCAATTTGGATTATAGTTTATTAGAAATCCACAGTATGATGCTTGCCTGCCAAGACCTTTGCTAACATGGCAGGCAGCACTGTAGCAATAATTTCCCAAGAGTTAACCCATATCAGCTTGAAATTTGACAGATTTTATATGTCTGCTTCTATCAGATATGAGATTCCCTTGGAAAGCCATGCTCTAAAGCAAACAGCTCTCTATACCGCTGAGGCTGACTTTGAAGGAGCTGACAGCTGGATGCTTTCTACTCACCATGCTTCTGACAGCTGAAAAGAAAAACCTTTGAAGGGAATTCACACTTTTCATATGAAAATAAACATTTTCATATCTACCACGTTAGTCTTTGCCAAAACAATAACTTTTGGCTTAATTATTTTTCCCATTGTCCATTTGTTGTCTATTTTGCTGACTTCTGCTCTAAATTATTCTTTATTGGTTTGTTTACATTTAATTTGCTGGATTTGCTAGCTTCATAAGATGAATACATAGGTTACTAATTTAAAAATGTTTCCTTTTGTCAATTAGAATCATTTAAGCCTATACATTTCTCACTAAGCACAGATTTAACTGTATCCCATAGGTATATAATTTAGTATCTTTGACTCATTTGTTTATTTTGAAGCTTATTGTTTAATTTATAAATATTTGAACCTTTTCAAATATTATTTTTGTGTTGCTTTCTTGCAAAATTGGACAAAGAAAACACTCTTAATAGTTTCAATCCTATGACATATGACGAGTTTTTTTTCTGGCCCAGGATACAGTCTGTTGCGGAAACAGTTTCATGTACACTTAAAAATATATTCTTCAATTTTTTGATACAGTCTTCTACCACTGTGTCAGCTTTTGTGAGGGTTGTTATTCTTTCTTATCCTTAATCACTTATTTTATGCCTGTTCTAATATTTACTTACATTCTAATATGATTCAACCTTTTTTAAAGCTTTATTTTACTTTAATTTCTATTTTATGTACTTTGAGTACATGTTATTAGCAGCATACAAATCTAGAATTATTATAAATTTTAGTGAATTGAAAATTTTTGGTGAATTGAATATTTTGGTGACATATCAATCTTTTTACTAGTCCTTGCCTTTAAGTTCAAGTTTTATGATATTAACATAGCTACACTAGATTTCTTTAATGATTTTATTACATGTCATCTATCAAGATGAGTTTTTTTCAAGTTGAAAAACTTTGTCTTTAACTAGAGTTTTCTGTTTGTATACATATAATACGATTACTGATTTGTTCAGTTTCAAATCTATTATCCTACTACTGTTTCCTCTTTATCCCATCTATTCACTGTCACTTTTTTACTCATTCTTGTATTGTTTAAGATTTTAACATTATTTAATTTATTTTATTCTATGATCTTATCATTGATTTTTTAGTGGTCAACCTAGATTTTTATAGCTTTTTTGATTTCTCAGACTTTACCTTAAATCAATACTTATACGGCTACCTGGACAATGCAAGGACCTTACAACTTCAGCTCCATTTACTGAATTTTGTGCTACCGTTTTTGTGTACATGATTTCTATACATATTTTCAATTCCACAACACATTGTTGAAGCAGGGAATATTCTTATCTTTTTACCTGCTTGATAATATCTTTTCATGTCTTTTAATGAGGTCTTCCCTGGAAGAATCTCTCTGATTTTTGTTTATTTATAAATGCCTTTTTTTTTTATTTTTGAAGAAAATTTCATCATGAATAAAATTCTAAAACGAATTTCTTTATTGTGATTTTCATTTTTGTTGTTGTTGTTTTTTGAGATGGAGTCTCGCACTGTCGCCCAGGCTGGAGTGCAGTGGCGCGATCTCGGCTCACTGCAACCTCCGCCTCCCGGGTTCACGCCATTCTCCTGCCTCAGCCTGCTGAGTAGCTGGGATTACAGGCGCTTGCCACCGCACCCAGTTCATCTTTTGTATTTTTAGTAGAGAAGGGGTTTCACTATGTTGGCCAGGCTGGTCTCAAACTCCTGAGTTCATAATCCACCCGCCTCGGCCTCCCAAAGTGCTGGGATTACAGGCATGAGCCATCAAGCCCAGCGTGGCATTTTCAACTTTTTTTAATATTGTAGTTTCCACTGTTTCTGAGAGAAAGTTCGTTGGCTGTCTATCTCACCTTTGAAGGAAACATGCGTTTTATACAGTTGCTTTCCAAATTTTCCCTTGTTTTCAACTTTTTAACTACACCAATAATATGTGTGTGTGTTCTTATATTTCTATTGGGGTATTTTGAAAGCCGTTTGAAGGAGAGGCTTTCTGGGTTTTTAAAAATTATTTTTAATTTTTTAAAGCTGTCTCAAAATGATTGCCCTTCATTCTCCTTTAATATTACTGTTTTTCTCTTTCGTCTTTCCTCTTGAGTTCTAATCACACAAAGTTAAGAACTTTTCATCATGTTATATTTGACATCTCATGATATTTTCTGTATTTTAAAATTTTCTGTATTCTTTGTGTTTCAACCTTGGTATTTCTTGCTGAACTGCCTTTTAGCTTACTAACGTTTGGTTCTATGATATCTATATCACTACTAAAACTTATATTACTTTCTTAATATATATTTTTCTTCTAACATTTGCATTTATTTTATAGATTGTGGTTCTCTGGTAAAATTATTCGTCTTTTTCTCTACTTTGTAAACGCATTAATTATACTGATATTCAAGTTTTACGTCTGACAACGGAATCTCCTCTGGGTGTTTTACTGTTGCCTTTCCTTTATCTTTTTTTTTTTCTTCTTCTTTTTCGGAGTTATTTTGTCCTATTTCCTGCCATGACTGATTATTTTCTAAGCTGGACTTTGTAAATTAAATATATGTATGTATATATAATTTATTTTTTTTTTTTGAAGTTCAAATCTGTGTTTTCTTTTATTTATTTATTTATTTATTATTATTATACTTTAAGTTCTAGGGTACATGTGCATAACATGCAGGTTTGTTACATATGTATACTTGTGCCATGTTGCTGTGCTGCACCCATCAACTCGTCAGCACCCATCAACTCGTCATTTACATCAGGTATAACTCCCAATGCAATCCCTCCCCACTCCCCGCTCCCCATGATAGGCCCCGGTGTGTGATGTTCCCCTTCCCGAGTCCAAGTGATCTCATTGTTCAGTTCCCACCTATGAGTGAGAACATGCGGTGTTTGGTTTTCTGTTCTTGTGATAGTTTGCTAAGAATGATGGTTTCCAGCTGCATCCATGTCCCTACAAAGGACACAAACTCATCCTTTTTGATGGCTGCATAGTATTCCATGGTGTATATGTGCCACATTTTCTTAATCCAGTCTGTCACTGATGGACATTTGGGTTGATTCCAAGTCTTTGCTATTGTGAATAGTGCCGCCATAAACATACGTGTGCATGTGTCTTTATAGCAGCATGATTTATAATCCTTTGGGTATATACCCAGTAATTGGATGGCTGGGTCATATGGTACATCTAGTTCTAGATCCTTGAGGAATCGCCATACTGTTTTCCATAATGGTTGAACTAGTTTACAATCCCACCAACAGTGTAAAAGTGTTCCTATTTCTCCACATCCTCTCCAGCACCTGTTGTTTCCTGACTTTTTAATGATCGCCATTCTAACTGGTGTGAGATGGTATCTCATTGTGGTTTTGATTTGCATTTCTCTGATGGCCAGTGATGATGAGCATTTTTTCATGTGTCTGTTGGCTGTATGAATGTCTTCTTTTGAGAAATGTCTGTTCATATCCTTTGCCCACTTTTTGATGGGGTTGTTTGTTTTTTTCTTGTAAATTTGTTTGAGTTCTTTGTAGGTTCTGGATATTAGCCCTTTGTCAGATGAGTAGATTGCAAAAATTTTCTCCCATTCTGTAGGTTGCCTGTTCACTCTGATGGTAGTTTCTTTTGCTGTGCAGAAGCTCTTTAGTTTAATGAGATCCCATTTGTCAATTTTGGCTTTTCACAAACAAATGGAAGAACATACCATGCTCATGGATAGGAAGAATCAATATCGTGAAAATGGCCATACTGCCCAAGGTTATTTATACATTCAATGCCATCCCCATCAAGCTACCAATGACTTTCTTCACAGAATTGGAAAAAAAACTGCTTTAAAGTTCATATGGAACCAAAAAAGAGCCCGCATCTCCAAGACAATCCTAAGTCAAAAGAACAAAGCTGGAGGCATCATGCTACCTGACTTCAAACTATACTACAAGGCTACAGTAACCAAAACAGCATGGTACTGGTACCAAAACAGAGATATAGACCAATGGAACAGAACAGAGTCCTCAGAAATAATACCACACATCTACAGCCATCTGATCTTTGACAAACCTGAGAGAAACAAGAAATGGGGAAAGGATTCCCTATTTAATAAATGGTGCTGGGAAAATTAGCTAGCCATAAGTAGAAAGCTGAAACTGGATCCTTTCCTTACTCCTTATATGAAAATTAATTCAAGATGGATTAGAGACTTAAATGTTAGACCTAATACCATAAAAACCCTAGAGGAAAACCTAGGTAGTACCATTCAGGACATAGGCATGGGCAAAGACTTCATGTCTAAAACACCAAAAGCAACGGCTGTATATATAATTTATATATTAATATATTGCTTTTATATGTGTTTTTATATATATATATGCAAGTGAGATTATCTTCTTCCAAAGAGAACTTAATTTAATTCCAATAAGCTGCTAGAGTCTGGCCAGATCATCCTCATACAGTCTATTGTGCAGTTCAGGTTTAGTGATTCCTGCTCTAATTCTACTTTGCCTTTACTTTTAAACGTCACCCTCATTTTTTATGATATTGCTCTTATTGTTACGAGTAGCTCTTTAAGATCCTCAACTGAGGGTTTTTTTTTTTTTTTTTTTGAGCCCCTTCTTTTTTTGTGGGATGGGGCCTCTAAAATTGCTTTCCCAGCACTGTGAACTAGACGTATCCTTTGTCTGTACTTCACAGTGCCTCACACCAAGTGTGTGCATCTCACAAGTTGGCAAATGCTCCAGAAAAAACTGCATGCAATATTTGATGCTACTCCTCTGAATGTCCTCTCTCCCGTACCTTTTTCCCTTAAATCGTGGTTGCCCCCAGTTCCTGAAATCTGATTTTGTTCTCTCTATCCAATGATACTGTAACAACTCAAGGCTATTACTTTCTCTTCAGGCTCTATCATTACCACTGAGAAACTATAAATAAATAGGGAGAAAATATACAGGCAAATTTGGGGTTCAGCTCAATGCAATTTCCTCTTCTATAGGTCTAGTCCCCACAATTCTCGGCTGTCATAATTGCTTTCTGTGGGATCCAGATAGCCGCTTTGCTTTGTTTCTACTTTCTGTCCAGGTTTTACACTTACTTTCTCCAAGAGGATTTCTTTTATACATCTACTCCCTCATAGACAGAAACAAAACTTCCAACTTGGATTTTAAAGACATAAACTGTAATAGCATTTGCTTTCAACTGAATATCTTACTACTCTTGATCTATTTGCTAATTGTATGTCTTGTTATCAAAATGCCAAAATGCAGAGATATTGTGAGAAATATTAAAACTGCTCACATTTTGTCCTCTTGTTCTAATGACATACCAGAGCAATTTTTTCATATTGGATGACCTCTGAAGAGAGTGGCTGAGCTATTATTGCCCAATGCAGAAAGGTTAAAAGGAAAAGCCACAAGCAAAACTGTAGTAACTGGAGGAAAATTGCTAGCATAATTCCTGGTTTGACTGTGATATGAAAAGGGGAGCCTTTATATCTGCCTATGCAGGCATCAGATCCATTCTAGAGCCCATTCCCACAGCATGACATTTAGCATAAACTATTTTTAATGACTTGAAATAAAAGATGAATGCAATTATTGGTTCAGAAAGTTTAGCAACCGTAGATGTTATTTTACTTTTTTTCATAGTTCCCACAGACCCCCTGCCTTATAAGTTAATATACTATTCTTTACTGCAAGAGGAACAGAAGATTTTTTTTTTCAATGTTTAATTTCTTAATGATGGATCTGCATCATCTTTGTTGCCCCATGAAAGTTTTGGGAGCATCTGGTATGTATCCCCATCAGAATTGAATGACCCTAGGCAGAGATCAGCAAATTTATCTAAGCCTGTGAAAAACAGAAATGGTTTATATTTTGGAGTGTAATAAGGATGGATCAGTAGACCATGTATTGCCCAAGAATAGGGTTGAAAGGGCCAAATCAAATAAGGAGAGGGTGCAAGTTAGAGAACACTCTCCAGATAATACGAAACTACAGAAATAGAATTGCCCTGAAAAGAAGTAAAGCCAGAACCAGGAAGAAATCATTATTGCATTAAAAAAAAGAAAAAGAAGAAAACAGGAGCATGAGAAACAATGCTAAAACCTTGGAGAGTTAAGCAGTGTCGGTGAGGAAGAATCCAAAGACTCTGTACAAAAGCCTTCAGCTGCATTCATAAACAATCCATATTTATGGAGGCATGGCTCCTCCACAGTGCTCTGTGAGGGCCATAGAGGCAGGAATAAATGTGTAAGGGGCCAGGCTGAATGTCAGTGCTCACCCTGGCATTGTTACCAGAGGAAGACATCCGAGTTACCCTGAGTTACCTGTGGTGTATCTATAGCAAATTCAGTCCTTGCCTCCCCAGAAGAAAGAATTCGACTGAACGGCATAAAGCAGAATAAGAGACCAATGCAAGTTTCAGAGCAGCAGTGGAAGTTTATTTAAAAAGCTTTAGAAAAGGAAAGAAAGGAAAATTTGCTTGGAAGAGACCAAGCAGGTGCCTGAAGGTCCAAGGGAGAAAAGAGAGCAAAAAGAAAAGGCCTTAACCTTGATCCTGGGACTTTATGAGCTCCCCTCTTTCCCATGATTCTTCCCACAGGCTGTGCTACCACATGCGCAGAGCCCACCTTACCCTTGGGAAGTGAGCATGCCCGGTGTGTTTAGGAAGTTGTACACATGCCCATCTGAGGCTTTTTTCCTTTTCCTGTTGGAGTGTACCCGGAAGACTGTACTTCGCCATTTTTGTCTCTTAATGTGCACGCCCAGGAAGTTGCTTTCTCCCTGAGGTCTGCATTTAGTTAACACTTTAATGTCAACAGATGTGGAACATCAAGAAATCGCCTCTCCCTGGAGCTGGGTGCCAATTTATCACTTTTAGAGGGGCAATGCAGTAATTGCCGAATCATTCCCAGACAATTCTAGTGGGTGGGGGACAGCCCTCTCCTGCCCTGCTCATGCCTAACTACCTGTAATAGCATCACGGAAGACCTATCTTATACCCTAACATCATGGAAGTCTATCTGACCTGGATGTTTGTATGCTGCTTACACACATCTATGACATGTTTAGCGGATGTTAGCCTTGTGTACTGGCACATTTCTCCTATAGAAAAACTAGACTTCCTAGACTACCTACTATGTATCCCTTTCCTAATTTTCTCTCTCTCCTCATATAGCCTTCCTACTTTCCTCCTCAACTGCTCTCTTTCCTTCTTCCTCCTCCCTCTATCTTTTTCTTTCTTTTTATCTTTCTTTTGCATCCTCCATATGCCCACTTCTCAAAATCACTAGTTTATTTAAGGAAGGGGAAAGAGCCAAGAGTCAAACTAGGAATCGTGTCAGAAAAGTGGGATGGAAGGAAAATTCAAGATCATCTATTTCAATATCCTACCATACATAGGGACCCTCTCTGAAACTAAAACATTTTCACATAGTTTTTATTGGAACATCTAGACATGAGAACCTCACTATTTCAGAGTCAGCTTGTTCTATTCATGGTGGGTTACAGTTGGTAGAAAAATTTCTTCTTGTGAGCTGAAATCTGTCACTCTCTAAATTTAGGCTAGTTAGCCCTATTGACTCAAGCTTATTTCTAATATATATTTTATGGTATAGTATGGAAAGTTTGTCTTCCTCGAATTAGTTTTACTTGTCTATCAGTCACAGGTTTCCAAACCAGCATTTTCTTTAACATTCTTACTGGAACCATTAGTTATTGCCCTTGAAAAACCAATGGCAATTTTGGTGCTGGAAGATTGAGTGGACTTAAACCTATTAAAATAAACTGAAATCTGTACCTACCAGAAAGTTTGATTAACACTTAGGCAGAGCCATTTCAGATAACAAAAGATAATATACATTAATTAGTAATATATCCCAGGTACCTGTCTGACTTTGGGCTCCCTTTTGTAATTGATTCTGGGCTTGCCCCTAGTGCTTTGCTGTTTTACAGAGTTTTTAGAGGAGCACCACATTGATTCTTTTTTCCAACCTGAAAAGCTATGAAACATTCAATCGATCAAATTGAAAAGATAAAGAGAACCCTTGAAAACGGTAATTGCTTATCAAATATAAAGATGTCATTGTTGCCATAATAGTTTCCAAACTCAAGAATCAGAGAGAAGATAGACTTTAATTTCCTTGGGGCTTTCACTACCCATTAATGGAAGGTCAAATCTGTAATAGGTAGTGCCTCTGACTCATAGTCATAAGACTTCAGTTTAAATATAGGTTTTGCCATTGCATTAATCTATAATTTTGGACCAGCAACTTGACTCTTAAAACTCAATTTTCTTATCTAAAAAATAGTACTAATAACAAATAAGTAATATATGTAGAATATATATATATATATATAAAAGTAAAGGATTATATTAACTTTAGATAATATTTTTCTCCACTGTAAGCTTTTGAGGATAGAACTTTATATTACTTTTCTTTGTATCTCAGAAGACAACAGTCCTAAAACATAGAAGTAATTATTATTAAAATATTTATTGCAAGTAATTATAAGTACTTAGCAAGTACTCACTAAAAGCTCATTAAAAAATGATAACTGCAATATTTTCTTTCACTCTTTATTTTGTGGGTAAGCAAGTTTCAGTAGAAGATAACATAAATTATTTTGGGTCAAGTATTAGCACAAGGCTTGGAGAATTTTGTGTTAACAAGATTATAAATCACCTTACATGAGGCAATGTCAGATATTTAAAAATATATTATCGTAAATGGATATTTCTTCAGGTACAGTGGATTTTCCCTGAGTTTCCACAATATTAAGGAAAATAGAAGATATTCAACCAGTATTTGTTGAATAAATGAATATATTCCTAGGATCGTCAAACCAAAAAAACATCAAATATCTCCTGTAATTTTAACAAAGTTACATTTTAAAGTTTATTGTTAGTCTCTGGATTTCAAGAAAAAAACAATTAGAGTGGATGTCTCATATAGCTGAACAATATGTTCTGTGGATCATCAGATTTCTGAGATGTTGAAATCGGATACAGGTCATTGACATGGCAACCACAAGACACTCAAATAACAGAAAAAAAAAAAAAACCAAAGGGTTTAGTCATCATTAACAAAATAAACATATCTAATACAAATGTAATGTCAACCTGCATCTCTCTAAAATGAATTGCTGTGCATATAAATGTAGAACCTGTCTCTTTAAACCTTTACCTTGGAGCTACTTGAGATGTAAAAAGTTATTCAGTAAACAGAAGCACTTTCAGAATAGCTGTTTTCAGCCTGATAAAATATGACCATTCATCAATGAAATGTCTTCCTTTGTAAGTCACCAATTCCTAGAGTCATTGCCTATTCTGTTTTACAGTAAGACACGGAAATAGGTTCACAGAAGGCTATTGTTACTGCAGCCTCCTGCAGATGTCTGTAATTAGGGTTAAATGGGTGACCCATGCTTACTTGGAAGTAGAAAATAATTTAAGAAGGAGGTAGCATTTGAATTGAGACTTGAAGGAAGGATCAAATGTAGACACCCAGAATAGAGACAAGGCATTTAGGCAGTGGGAAAAGCATCAATAAAAACTTGGAAAAGAAAAATTCATTATGAGTAGAAAACAGGGAATATGAAATAGAAACTTATGGGAAATTAGATAAGAAGATAGGTTGGGGTAAAGACCATGAATATCCAGTCAAGAAACATAAACACAGAGTTACTTGGGCAGTGAAGTGTCACTGAAGTACAACATTTAAAATGTCCAAAGTAGAATTTAAAATTTCTACAACATGATTACAAGAGTTTTCCTAGTGCTGAATATGGTCATTTTCTAAGCCAGATGTTTGTTTTTTAAAATTAATATTCTGTTTTTAAAAATTCAGATAACCAGTATGACTATTAACAGCATTTTATCTCTGTAATTTTAAATATGTGGATAAATGTTCATGTATATGTAGAATATTTCAGATAAAAAGGGCATAAAGTCAGATACCTGCCTATGATTATTATTAGGAAGCACTTGACTAGTTATACAATGTGTCACATTCATTGAGCTTTCAGAGTTTTAGAGATGATCACACATCCAAGCCATTTGTCTTGTTTTAAGTAATATTTTGCTTATGATCTAACACACAATTGACACTTATATAACATGCAATTCAACAAGCATCCTTTTTTAGTATACAAATTTAATTTGAAGATGTCATTTGTCTCTGAAGATTCTTTGGAAACACAATGTCTATTCATTCTCATTAGTATGTTGTTACATATAATTTGAGCTCTCCTTTATAGCATATAATTTCGTTCTTTTCTTATGAATCTTTCTTCCTTTAAGTATACAAAATTGTTTTGTTTTCCATATTATCCATCTCACAGAAAAGTGACTGAAATCACTTCTTGTCAACTCACATATGCAATTCACTCAGTGACAGTCAAACTATTCTTGAACGCAGACATAGCCAGTGTCAGCATTTTTCCCAACTTGAATATTTTTGTTTCAAGGTACGTATTCTGTCTCTTCGTCCTAAATTGGGATAACTGTTATGACAGCATTTTCCACTATACTAATTAGAACAGTCCAATGGTGATACACGGTGAGAGTTAAATTTACTAGTGACACAAAACAGCACTCAGTCCCCTGAAGCACCAGTTTCTCTTTTCTGAACATTTATCTCCTGGAAAGCATTTATTTTGTGTATTACCTTAGAATTAGAATTTGGGTTTTTATTGTAAGCTATTTTCATTGCTTGATTGTGCAACGTCCAATTAAGAATGGAGGAAAGCCTTCTAAAAGTATGCAGACGGTATGTGCTTTCTGAAACAAAACTGAAGAAAATGCTGTTGTTGCCACGCTGCTATCATAATATGCCACCTGTCAGGAGCATAATGGTGGTCTTTACTGGCAGAGTTGGGACAGAGTGGGAAAGTAGAACAGAAGAAACGCAGATCAGACTGTCATGAAAACAGTCCTAACCTCAAATCTGTTTGCTCAGGATGTTTGTGTACTTGGGCTATTCCTTAATTCAGTTTTTAATCTCTAAAATTAGATTTATAAAATCTGGCCCCCCAACATGACAGAATTCTATCAGATCAAACTGCTTAAAACTTGTAAAATGCAATTCAACTGCATAGCATTGTTGTTCCATATTCCTGTATGTACTCTTAAAATGACTGAGAAAGAGGCTGAAATTGGCATCCACACATAAGAAGGCAATTTAAGAAAAGGCTGCAAGTAAATAGTAATAAGCTGTCTAATTTCATCTCAGAGACTTCGATTAAATTGGATTCTTGGCTTATAATACAACAAACATGCTTCCATCTTGCCCTTATCATTCTTCAAATACCTAGAAAGCAACATTTTTTATATTTTGCAATCAAACTTAAATCCACATTACCTAGTGGCATAGTGTAATGAAAATGACCATGAATTTTATGTAAGTTTTATCATAGGTATAAAATATAGGGGTTTGGCTCAATAAATCATTTTTATAAGCATCATAACTAATAGTGAGATGTTAGAGTGTACTAGAAAGATCACTTATCTTGGGGTCAGAGATTATGGACTAGCTTTTTCATTGCAGAGTAATGTAATGAACCATTATGTGTTACTTAAAATTCTTCGGTTCTTATTGTTCTTATCTATAAAATGAAGATAGGCCAGGTGTGGTGGATCATGCCTATAATCCCAGCACTTTGGGAGGCTGAGGTGGATGGATCACATGAGGCCAAGAGTTTGAGATCAGATTGGCCAACATGGTAAAACTCCATCTCTACTAAAAAAAATCCAAAAAATTAGCCAGGCATGGTGGTACGTTACGTGGGAGGCTGAGGCATGAGAATCGCTTGAACCTAGGAAATTATATATGTTTTAGATAGATAGATAGATAGATAGATAGATAGATAGATAGATAGATAGATGGATAGATAGATGGATAGATAGGTTTTATATGCATAAATATATTTTATATATATATTATTTATATATAAAACAAAATGAAGATAAAAACTAATACATAGTAAGAGTGTATTAAATATGCAAAGTGATAAACTGTGTAGGTATTTTCAATTTGTAATAATGCATGAAAATATCAAATTATAGCAGTGGTAGTGTATATAATAGAAAAGGAAGGAAAGGTAATAATTATTAAGACTTCAGGGTATCACTAGCTGCACCCATTGTGGAAGGGAATGTAACTAAACTTCTTCCAGTGACACCTGAAAACAAAAGCCTTTCATTCATTTATAGACCTTATAAGAAAGAATGAAAAACCTAATGGAAGGAAAACTGTCTTAGTCTGTTTATACTGCTATAACAAACTACTACAAGGGTAGCTTGTAAACAACAGAAATTTATTTCTCACTTTTCTGGAGTCTAAAAAGTCTAAGATGAAGGCATTGGCAGATTCAGTGTCTGGTAAGTGCCCATTTCCTGGTTCACAGATAGCCATCTTCTCTCTGTAACCTCACATGGCAGAGGGAGCTAGGAATACTCTGACACCTCTTTTATAACGGCACTAATCCCATTCATGAGGGCTCCATCCTCGTAACCTAATCACCTCCCAAAGGCCACACCTCTAAAGACCCTCACATTTGGGATAAGGTTTTAATATACAAATTTGGGTGGACACAAGCATTCAGGCACTAGCAAAGGTCAAAGTGAGAACACTAATTATCCATATTGGCCAGATGTTGAAGTTACCTGGAACTCTTTTGTTCTCACTCTCTAATGCTGGATTGAAAAGATTTCACCAATTCTTTTGTATAACATTAAAACAAATTTAGTACAAATAGCTTTTATCTTATAAAAATTTAACAGAGACACAGAAAGTTACCCAGAATTAAGATTCAATATAACGTAATATATTTTGATATACCAGTCTAGGTTAAAATATAAATATATAATAACACTAAAACTGAATTAAATCAATCTGAAAGAATCTTATCTCCAAAGAAACTATTCAAAAGAAATAAATACAAAAACTGAAATTGGGCTACTTAGTAATAAGGAATGAGAGTATCTAAATATATTAGGCAAAAATGAATTGACATAAAACATCTATTGGTAATTCAACTTGTAGAAAATTGGCATATGGTCTTACATAGGTATTTAATTACATTCTATATTTAGCACTTTGATGTACATTTTTATTTCTTTATGCTGTATTTGTATTTGATATTGATATGTATATTATTTTGCTTCTTCTTAACAAAATTTGATGAGCATTAAAGACATCCCTTTATAGTAATACAGGCTTCAAAGACAAACATCTGTTTGGATTTATTTTAAATTGCTTGATATACATTTACCAAAGAGCAAACATCCACATATTTTAAAATGTCCAGATATACTAGATGGCAAATGTCTGGGTGATTAATAGGTGGTGGTTACTATGATTAACATTAATTCGTATACCTAAATGTCCTGAAGCCAAGCTCTTTAGTATCCTTGAAATAACTGAAAGGGGGACAAATAAAAAATGTAGACAGCTGAATCATTTTCCTTTTCTGAATGGTTAATGTATTCCTATGATTAAACAGACCAATTAACACATCCTTGAATAATTTCTATCATGGATAAATATCACAGAAAGTACATATTTAGCCAAATATACATCCATTTAACAAACTTCTGTTGGAGAAAACATAAAATTCTTACAAACTTCAACAACAACGAAGATTTGAGTAAATCTGTATTAGTGAAGGCTCAGAAAATCAGAAATTATTTGTGAATTACATGGAAAACATACATTGGTTTACTAATTGGTCATCAAAAACAACTGCAGTGGTGATAAGAAAACTTCCCTGATTAAAATTACAGAAAAATCCCCTGGTTAAAATTACTGATTTGGGGATCAACACATTTCTTGACTGATAGTTTCTTTGGATTGGTATGTATACAATACCAGAGTAATTTTTTGAAAATGAACACATTGCAAACATTTGCTTACGTGGTGATCATAAAGTTAAAGATTGTGACATACTACTACTCATTTAATATTTTTACTGATAATTGTATTCACCCAAATCTAAAATCATATAGATTAAAAGTTGAAAAGAAAGGCTAATAACAGGAGTAGAATAAAAAGAAAGTATAATATCTCAGTTGTGTTGCTGACTTCAGTTTTTTCATTTTTTTTAAGATGTTACCAATTATGGTATAGATATTTGTAGATATTCATTTTCGCTGAATCAATCCATATCGCTCAATAAGCTAAATATGACTCAAAAAATTCTATGTGAATTATCTTTGCCATCTCACCACTAATGGGCCCCAAGGCATTGTCAGTATTCTAATTGTTGCTAGTTTACCTTTCTCTGCAACAAAGGAAATGAAGAAGGAAGTTCTGTAGAACTATGGAAAATCATATGGCAACTTCCTTGTATTATCATCCCATCAGCTATTGATTAATAAAGGTCAGTGTGTGGGGTGAAATAATTTAAACAATCAGCTGGAGCTTTTGGTTGCAAGCAATAGAAAATATAGATGATTTAAGCAGTCAACAGGAAGGTAAGAGAATTATATGCAGAAAATAGTAAGAAAACGGAAACTAAAATCACAGCACAGATTCAGCCCACTGAGACCATCACTGCTGCCATGGTTGAATTGTACAAGCCAGAGACTGCAGTGCCATGGCTGCAAGCTGTGAATCCCGGGTGTGTTCTCTGCCACTGCTTTGAAAGACATTCCTGCCTTTGAGACATATACACCTAGTTAAAATGCAGGGTAAGCCTACTGGATTGGTGAAGCCATTTGCCCAATCCATTTCTTTATTTCTTTTTTGGGTGGAAGAGGAGGGAGTTATGAACAATGCAGATTTATTTCCCACAGCTCTGGAGGCTAGGAAGTCCAAGATCAAGGCAGTAACAGATTGGGTATGTGGTGAGAAACTACCTCCTTGCTCATAGATAGCTGTCTTCTCTCTATGTTCTCAGAGGGAAGAACGGGTGAGGGAGCTCTCTGGGGTCTCTTTCATAAAGACACTAATCCCATTCAGAAGCACTTCACCCTCATGATTGATCACTTCCTAAAGGCCCCACCTTCAAATACCATCACCTTGGGGAATAGGTTTCAACCCATGAATTTGGGGGGACACAAATATTCAGTCCATAGCAGTGAGTGAAGCCTACTTTTTTGATATTTGAAAATTTTATTGCTTTACTGAACATCTCAAGTGAAAAAAGTGAAGGATTTAATAATGATAATAGACTCAAAATAATATCTGGAACCTAATGTGTTCTTATTTTTCAATGGACTCTAATATTTTACTTTCTTCTTTTTGTTAACTTTTATTTTAGGTTTGGGAGTACACGTGCAGACTTGTTACATAGGTAAACTTGTGTCACAGGGGTTTGTTGTATAGATTATTTCATCACCCAAGTATTAAGCCTCATACCCAATGGACACTTTTTATGCTCTTCTCCCTCCTCCCAACCTCTACCCTCAAGTAGACCCCAGTGTGTATTGTTCCCTTCTTTGTGTTCAGGAGTTCTTATCACTTAGCTTCCACCTATAACTGAGAATATGTGGTATTTGGTTTTCTGTTCCTGTGTTAGTTCGTCAAGGATAATGGCCTCCGGCTCCATCCATATTCCCGCAAAAGACATGATCTCATTCTTTTTTATGACTGCATAGTGTTCCACAGTGTATATGTACCACATTTTCTTTATTGAATCTGTCACTGATGAGTATTTAGGTGGATTTAATGCCTTTTATATTGTGACTAGTTCTGCAATGAACATTTGTGTGTATTTGTCTTTATGGTAGAATGATTTATATTCCTCTGGGTATATACTCACTAATGGGGTTGGTGGATTGAATGCTAGCTCTGCTTTTAGTTTTTTGAGGAATCACCATACTGCTTTCAACAATGGTTGAACTAATTTACATTCCCACCAATATTCCTTTTTCTTGGCATCAGTTATTTTTTGACTTTTTATATAGCCATTCTGACTTGTGTGAGATGATACCTCTTTATGGTTTGATTTGTGTTTCCCTAATGATCAGTGATATTGAGCTCTTTTTTATATGCTTGTTGGCTCCATGTATGTCATCTTTTGAAAGTGTCTTTTCATGGCCTTTGCACACTTTTTAATGAGGTTGTTTGTTTTTTCCCTTGTAAATGTGTTTAAGTTTCATATAGATGCTGGATATTAGAACTTTGTCAGATGCATAGTTTGCAAATATGTTCTCTCAGGTTGTAGTTTGTCTGTTTACTCTGTTGAGAGTTTCTTTTGTTGTGCAGAAGCTCTTTAGTTTAATTAGATCCCATTTGTCAATATTTGCTTTTGTTGCAATTGTCTTTGATATCTATGTCATGAAATCTCTTCTCGTTTCTATATCCAGGATGGCAGTGCCTAGGTTGTCTTCCAGGGTTTTTATACTTTGGGGTTTTACATTCAAGTATTTAATCCATCTTGAATTGATTTTTGTATATGGTGTAAGGAAGTGGTCCAACTTCAATCCTCTGCATATGGCCAGGCAGTTATCCCCTCACCATTTATTGAATAGGTAGTCTTTTTCCCACTGCTTGTTTTTGTCAGCTTAGTTGAAGATCAGATGGTCATAGGTGTGTGGCCTTATTTCTGGGCTCTCTATTATGTTCCATTGGTCTATATGTCTGTTTTTGTACCAGTGTCATGCTGTTTGGGTTACTGTAGCTGTATAGTATAGTTTCAGTTTGGGTAACGTGATGCCTCCAGTTTTTTTTTTGTTTTTTTTTTTTTTTTTTATTTTGCTTAAGATTGTGCCCAATCCATTTCTTCAGGGTTGATTCAGAAAAGGAGTATCTAGCTTTTCAGTGTCCATGGTGAGAGGCAGCCTCTGCCTAGCATTAAGACTCACATAAAATGTGGGGCATGTTCCAATATGAGAAGGATATTCATTTGTTGGTCAGATAAACAGACAAAAGACAAATACTCACTAAACTGCATTTAGATAAAATTGGGAAGACAGAATAGATGGCAGTGGTTAATAACATAGATTTTGGCATTGGATTGATCTAAGTGTGAATTTTGGATCTCCTACTTTCTAAATATATAACCTCCAACATATTTCCTATCCTCTCTGAGCATCTGCTAGTTAAAATTTTCATAAGAGTAAAACTGTGTCTGCCTTATTCACTATGGTATTTCAAGCAGCTAGAACAATGTCTGTCAAGGAGCAAAAGCTCTAAAATAGTTATTGAATGAATGACAAGGCCAAATCCCACTATTACACATGATGACAGCAGCATGTAACATGCCTCCTAAACACTTAAATATTTTATTTGTTTTTATGATTATCCAACTGAAGTATTTCCCCACTGCTAGACTAAGCACCATGGAGTCAGGGATGCTGAGGTTTTTAAACTATTTTTTTCTGTGACTGTTTAATTATTTGAGAAGATCTGCACATTTAGATTATTTAGTCATTGTTGAGAAATGAGAATGGTAACACACAAATATAAAAGATTTTTCTTTATGTATTTATTATTAAAAATATCTCCAACAACATATAATAAATATTTTAAATTTATGTTTATAAAACTATTAGGAATCCACCTATTTTTAAATAAATCAGTGGCCATTTTTGAAATTTTTTCTCAGTAATTCTACTTAATAACATCATCTTTCTAACTGAAGAGAGTGCATGTAATTAAAAACAACGTGGAGCTAATCACTTCTGAGACTGTCTTCCCTAGGCCTGTCAGGTTTGTCCCACACTTCCTGTTTAGGCAGGTCTCATTGTGTCAACCTTTTGTGTAGCTATCCATTCTGATAGACCATCAAATATGTGGCCCCCCACTAGATAAATGTGTCTGTACAGATGTTACTCCAGTGTCTCCTGGCACACAATTTATTTCCTAAGAGTAGATGAGGAACTCTTACAAGGAGGCATTATTATTACTATTATTAGGGCTAACATTTATCGAACTCTTGTTAAATGTCAGGCTCTATGCTAAGTGATTCATGTACAATTACTCTTATAATCTACTCTAAACCTGATTAAATAGGGTCTATTATAATCCCCACATTACAGGTAAAAAATGGATCTTAGATAGGTCACATAGCTGGTAAGTCATAGAGCTGGGATTCAAACTGACCCCAGAACTCTCCATGTAACTTCTTCCCATGTTTTCAGATTCTGACTACTAGTTTCTCTCTCCTCTGTTTTTGCAAAGGCTTTTTTTTAATCTTTGCATTTGTATTTTAACTTTTTTTTTCCCTTATAAAGACAGCCCATTTTGCCTAAACAAGAACCATGATTATGTAAAGGTAAGTACTGAATAATAAATTTTATGTTGTATTATTAAATGTGCTTTCAGTCCAGAGTCATGACCTTATGACTCATGCAGCCAGACACAACGATACGATAAAGATTTGGCCTGTTAGGGTGATATATTTGTGACATCTCCGTCACCCTAGAAATAAGTTGAGATTAGAAAGCACAGAAAATAGCAAAAAGTAGTTAACCCTTGAACATAAATGTTTGGATTTTATTTCCTCTTCTCAAAAATGATATGAAGGCAAAATAATTTTCCATGTAGAGAAAAATAGCAGACAGTGATGAAACATACTCTGACCTATTTATTTTTCAGTTTTTCCAAATAAATCCTAAACACCTCTAAAACACACGTATACTAGTGGTGTTAGTCAACTTATACCACTGTCTGTGAATATGATGCAGCAAGTTCAACGAAAGTTGTATACATCATGGAAAAGTTTGAATTGCATGAAGAAAAGAAGCTGACAGAAGGAAGGTGGAAAATATTTTCAATACTTAGCAATTTGGAAATACACATTATTATTAACTACAGTTAACTCATTGCTCAGAGATCTCACAGAAACTTTGTACCCTTTGACCATCATCTTTCCGTTTCCCCCATCCCCAGCCTCTGTTAACCACCATTCTGCTTTCTGTTTCCATGAATTCCATTGTTTGAGATTCCACATATGAGTGTTTGGCTTATTTCACTTAGCATGGTCCACCATGTTATTGCAAAGAACATAATTTTCTTCTTTTTTTTTTCAGGCTAAATAGTGTATCTCTAATACTATTGTGTATAGACTATAATTTATTTATCTATTCCTCCGTCGATGGACACTAGGGTAGAGTTCATATATTGGTCATTGGGATTAGTGCCTCAACGAACATAAAAGTGCAGATATCTCTTTGACATATTAAAGAGAATTGCTGTATGATCCAGCACTCCCACTTCTGGGTATATACCCGAGAGAGTATTTCATCATTTCAATCTTATATGCATTTAATGAGAATGTTAATTATCATCAGGATCTCCTATTACCAAATCGTAGTTTACAACAGAGGTCAGCAAATCTTTTCTACAAAGGATGAGCTAGTAAATATTTTAGGCTTTTCAGGCTAATTGGTTTCTGTAAAAACTGTTCAATTTTTCCATTAACAGCATTAAAACATCCATAAATAATACACAAAAAAATGCGCATGGTTGTATTCCAATGAAACACTAAAAAGAAAAAAACAAAAAACAAATAGCCTATAGGCCATAGTTTGCCAATCCCTAGTCTAGAAGAGAGATACTCAGAAACACAAATCCTTCAGGTAAAAATAATTGAGACTGCTTAATGTCAGAGCCTTACAAGATCATACTGGGTAGCTTATGAAAACTGTTGCTAAGAAACTATGTGCTAACATTCTTCATATTATTTATGGGTACAAATACTGAGGGGAAAACCAAATGCATTGTATAGCTTACAATAATGAGATCTAGTTAAAAAGAGAAATATTTAACAAAGTCAAGATGATCTCATAATACAGCTGGTAATCCTAAGTGATTATTACAGATTCTGTGACAGCATGAGCGGGAGAACATTATGAGTAAATAAATCCACCAAGAATTATATAAATCAGATCTGAGACTATTTCACAATCTCAGATGTCTGATCATGGGCAATTTCTAAGCTCTTCATTGAGGTCCTTATAGACATATTTCCCAGGTCTGCCCTTGCTACTCATTACTTCAACATTTGCAGAAGATTTTAAAAGTCGTGTGCAGTTATGCACGCATACCTAGGCATATACACATATATGGGCAAAGAAAAAAACATGTATTATTTGAAGAATTAGCATCTCTATGACAAAGGAATCACAGAGGATACAGATCTGAGGTTCAATGACTGGAGAGAAAGAGGCTGTCCATCAAAGCATTATCCTTATTGATACTCTGGTCACAGAGACTTTTGAAAGGTTTGTAGTTACTCTTTGACCGGACTTTATCTGCTGAATAATCTCAGTTACTCTGAAGACAAAGGAAAATAGGACTAATAATCATTCTTTCTCTGGGCACAGGAAAGCTTATAATCTCTACCCAGTCATCCAGAGGTTAAAATTGGGAAGATTTTATAATTAATTTTTAAAAAATTGTTGCCAAATCTGCTTTTCCTCATGTTTTCCATGCATTGTGAACTATGCTGTCGTCCATGCGATCACACGTTAGAAATGAGAGTTGTTTCTTTCTCTTATCCTCCTCCTCTTCATTTTCAAGCCCTGATAATCTTGTAGATTCTATCTTCAAACCACTCCTCTGTACAACCATTGCTAAAGACTTTCTTATCATCATCATTGCATTTTTTTTATTTTTTATTTTTTATTTTTTTTGAGACAGACTCTTACTCTGTCACTCAGGCTGGAGTGCAGTGGCATGATCACAGCTCACAGAAGCCTTGATTTCCTGGGCTCAAGTGATCCTCTCACCTCAGCCTCCTGAGTAGCTGGGACCACAAGTGCATGCCACCATGTTAGGCTAATTTTTGTATTTTTTGAAGAGACAAGGTTTCACCACATTGCCCAGGCTAGCCTCAAAGTCCTGGGCTCAAGTCATCCACCCACCTGGGCCTTTCAAAGTGCTAGAATTACAGGCATGAGCCACCCCACCCGGACATTATTACATCTAATCTACACTTGCAGAATAGTATCCTAAGACACCTCTTTTTTTTTTTTTTTTTTTTTTTTTTTTTTTGAGATGGAGTCTCATTCTGTCACTCAGGCTGGAGTGCAGTGGCGCGATCTCTGCTCACTGCAAGCTCCGCCTCCTAAGTTCACACCATTCTCCTGCCTCAGCCTCTGGAGTAAGTGGGACTACACGCGCCTGCCACCACGCCTCGCTAATTTTTTTGCATTTTTAATAGAGACGGGGTTTCACCATGTTAGCCAGGATGGTCTCAATCTCCTGACCTCATGATCTGCCCGCCTCGGCCTCCCAACGTGCTGGGATTACAGGCGTGAGCCACCATGCCCGGCGACACCTATTTCTTATCTTTAAAAATCTCGATTTCATCCTTTACATTGCTGCCAGAACTGTCTTTTTAAAAGGTAAAGCTGATTATGTTCCCACTTTAAATGTTCCAATAAATAAACCATGCATGTTGGATAAATTCCAAGCCCTAGGCATAGCATACTAAGTTTTCGTAGTCTATACTTGGTCCAAAAGGCAATAAATGTACCAGCCCTCTTTCCTATGGAAATCAGCCCTACCTCCCTGGCTACAAATTGGTCTAACACAAAACTCATCATACCTATTCATGTTCATGGGTCCAAGGACTTGGTGTACGACTCAACATGGATCTATCAGAGTCCTCTCCTGAAAGTTTCAAAATCTAGTTGGGAACAGAGTATTCCTTTCATCTTTGTTCATATAATTAAGGACCTTGGTTCCAAAACTGAAGTCTATTTTAAAAAAATCTCACATTCCTTTTGTACAATATTAGAAAAAAGAGTAGAGTAAGATACTCTACAGATAAGAGTAAAAATGAGAAGTGGACACCATCCTGCTGTGTCGGAATTAGTGGGTTCTTGGTCTCACTGACTTAAAGAACGCAGCTGTGGACCCTCCCCGTGAGTGTTACAGTTCTTAAGGATGGTGTGTCCGGCATCTTTTCCTTCAGATGTTCAGATGCGTCTGGAGCTTCTTCCTTCTGGTGGGTTCGTGGTCTGGCTGACAGGAGTGAAGCCGCAGACCTTCGCGGTGTTACAGCTCTTAAAGACCCCGCGTCTGGAGTTGTTTGTTCTTCCCCATGGGTTCGTGGTCTCGCTGGCTTCAGGAGTGAAGCTGCAGACCTTTGCAGTGACTGTTACAGCTCATAAAGGCGGCATGGACCCAAAAAGCGAGCAGCAGCAAGAGTTATTGTAAAGAGCAAAAGACCAAAGCTTCCACAGCCTGCAAGGGGACCTGAACAGGTTGCCCGTGGCTGCTTCTGGCAGCCCGCTTTTATTGCCTTATCTGGACCCACCCACATCCTGCTAATTGGTCCATTTTACATGGGGCTGATTGATCCACTTTACAGAGAGCTGATTGGTCCATTTTGACAGGGTGCTGATTGATGTGTTTACAATCCCTGAGCTAGACACAGAGTGCTGATTGGTGCATTTACAATCCTCCAGCTAGGCATAAAAGTTCTCCAAGTCCCCACTGGATTAGCTAGACACAGGGTGCTGATTGGTGTATTTACAAACCTTAAGCTAGACATAAAGGTTCTCCAAGTCCCCACCAGATTAGCTAGATACAGAATGCTGATTGGTGCATCCATGAACCCCTGTTAGACACAGAGTGCTAAATGGTGCATATACAATCTTCCAGTGAGAAAAGTTCTCCAAGTCCCCACAGCACTCAAGAGCCCAGCTGGCTTCCTCTAGTGGATCCCGCCCCAGGGCTGAGGGTGGAGCTGCCCGCCAGTCCGGCGCCACGTGCCTGCACTCCTCAGCCCTTGGGTGGTGGATGGGACCAGGCACTGTGGAGCAGGGGCAGTGCCCATTGGGGAGGCTGGGGCTGTGCGGGAACCCATGGCAGGGCAGTAGTGGGGGAGGTGGGGAGGTGGGGGTGGGGGGCGGGGGGTGGGGAGGTGGGGGTGGGGGGGGGGGGGTGGGTGGAGGCGGGGGTGGGGGGGGGTGGGTGGAGGCGGGGGGGGTGGGGGGGGGTGGGGGCGGGGGTGGGGGGGGGTGGGTGGAGGCGGGGGTGGGGGGGGGTGGGGGGGGGGGGTGGGGCGGGGGTGGGGGGGGGTGGGGGGGGGGGGGGGGGTGGAGGCGGGGGTGGGGGGGTGGGTGGAGGCGGGGGTGGGGGGGGTGGGTGGAGGCGGGGGGTGGGGGGGTGGGTGGAGGCGGGGGTGGGGGGGGGAGGCGGGGGGGGGTGGGGGTGGAGGGGTGGGGGGTGGGGGGAGGCCTGGGCAGGGGAGGGGGGGGCAGGGGTGGCCAGGGCGGGGCTGCGGGGGCGGGGGAGGCAGGGCCGGGGGAGGTTGGCCGGGGAGGCAGGGAAGGGGAGGCGGGGAAGGGGAGGCGGGGAAGGGGAGGTGGGGGTAGGGGCTCGGGCATGGGGGGCTCAGGCATGGGGACCTGCAGGTCCCCATCCCTGCCCGGCCAGGAGGAGGCTGAGGCCCTGTGAGAATTCGAGCCTGGCGTGGGCAGGCCGCAGTGCTGGGGACCCAGGCACCTTTTGCAGCTGCTGGTCCCCGTGCTAAGCCCCTCACTGCCCTGGGTCTGTGGTGCTGGCCTGCGGCTCCGAGTGCGGGCCGTGGAGCCCTCGCCCACCCGGAACTCACTGCTGGCCCGGGAGCACTGTGCGCAGCCCGGGTTCCCGCCTGCGCCTCTCCCTCCACACCTCCTGGCAAGCGGAGGGAGCCAGCTCTGGCCTCGGCAAGCCCAGAGAGAGGCTCCTACAGTGCAGTGACGGGCTGAAGGGCTCCTCAAGTGTGGCCAGAGCGGATGCCGAGGCTGAGGAGACGCTGAGAGCGAGTGAAGGCCGCCAGCACGTTGTCACCTCTCACTGCCATTTAAGTCCCTGGCCACAGCTGTCCCTATGCCAGCTTCCATTTACTCTAACCCACTCTGGTTTCCCATCTTGTAATACGATCCAGTGAATTTCCTGTTTTATCTGAGACTACTATATTGGGGTATTGCCACTGTCACTAAAAAAAGTCAACTAATGCAAATTTACATTTCACTCTCTCCCTTTAGTTGCCACCTCTCTGCTTCATATCTGCAGCTGCAACTCTACCCTTGAACTCATCTTTAAAACTACCCAGAGGTCAGAGGCAAAGGTTCCACCTACTCTTTTTTCTTCTTTAATTTTATTCTTATCTTACCTAATGTTGACTTCTTTATTTTTCGAATCCCAACACACAAAGACTGTCAACAGCTTTAGAGCTTTACAACAGGATCTTCCAAGTGCCCTGAGAACTCATGATGGAGCCAATAGAAATAAATCATACAAAACAAAGCCAGCCCCTGGTGGGAGGGATGCTTATAAAACAACATAAACAAGAAGATTCTGAAAAAAAATTGTATGGAAGGAAGAAGAGATGAGATAATGGAAATGAACTCAAAATAGCCCCAGTTAAAATACTTACAGTAAAATATCATTAGTACTACTTGATGTTGGTGAAAGGCTCTAGACCCAAGTCAGAAGGCCTGAGTGTTTGCTGTAATTTCTTGAACAAATTATGTAATTTTGTTGAGATTCAGTTTTCTTTTCTATCATTGGGTAACAATAACTTCTCTGGGATGTCAGAGTTATGATGTGAAGTTAAAATAACTAATAAATGGGTAAGCCCTGAAAATTTCATAGAAGTTTGTGAATGAGAGCATCTTGTAAATACAGTACCTGAAACCATAAGAATTAAGTCTCAGCTTGAGGAATATCGGATACTAGGGCAGGCTAATGGGACAAAGGTCTCATTGATCTGCCACCTTCAGTCACACTGAAATGGGGCTATATTTTTTATTTACTTACCTACCAGTACTGCCACCAGTCAAAATAGTACTACTTTCCAAGTTATTTAACTCTTTTAGGATAACAGAAAAAAGATCCTTTCTAGTTTTCAAGGCATAGATTCAATGAGTAATACAGATTTCTATCACTTGGTGAACACGTAGCAATTTCCCTGATACCACTAAAAATTAAATTTAAAAATGCTATTTGATACCTTCTTTAAAAACTTGTTTGTTTGTTTGTTTGCTGAAATGGCAGGGATTCAAGTCAAGGTAATTAGATTTACGGAACAACATAGCAAGAGCTCCCAATTTCAGTATTGTGACAGGTCCATTGATAAAACCTGCTCAGGCAGAGACCAAGTTAGAAAGAAGGATTAGGTTATTATTCTAGTTCTCCTGAAATAAAGGAAATATTCTTAAAAACGTGAATCCATCCATCCTCTTTTAAGAGGTCATTAGTTTCTTTCCTTATTAAAATGAGCACAAACTGAACATGCATAGATTGATTCTCTCCATTCAGTTTCAGTTTGAAACTTAGCCTGCTACACATTGTAACAGAATTTTCTACACATTTTAACAGACACACATTTTCTACACATTTTTGACAGACACATTTTAACAGACATTCTCAATGTGTCTCTCTGACTTTATGACATCAGAGGAAGCAGTCTTCAACCTGCTAAAAATGTAAAGAAAATGTAATGTCTACTTACAAACTTAACAAGAATATCAATGACAACTATTTTACCAATAAATTTAAAGATCTGGATACTTCACATAATAGCCAGTAGCTCTTTGATATAGATATAAAGCTATATAATCCATCATTTCTTTATTTTATGTTTTCCTGAAGTAGTTATTGAGCACCTATTGTGTGTAAAGAGCTGGAATGGACATAAGAATACAGAATGGCAATACGTTCAAAGAATGCCAAGTACCGGAAGAGGAAAGATGCTGAGTTCTTGCCTAGATTTGACTTTAACTGGTTTTATGACCTTGGTTAAGTCACTTCTCCCATGTAAATCATTGAACACTTTTTTATTGAGGGCTTCCCATAGGTAGAAACAAAATTGAATGAGGAACAAATAAACCTGGCCCCAGCCTTTGTGGAACTGACATGGTAGTGGGTAAGACAAATATTAAATAATTAAACACATAAACAAATGTAAGTAAAAATTATGTAAAGTGTAACCAAAAGTAAATAATGTTAAAGAATTTTGAAACCTTGAGCTTCTGATTTAAATGGCCAGTCATGGAATACTTATCTGAGGAAGCAAAATTTAGACTGATACTTGAAGGAAGAAAGATTGCTGGGCGTAACAAAAGTGGAAGTGTAACAGATGTGAGGAAGTTCAGGCCAGTCTAGTTGAAACGCAGAGACCAAACGGAAGAAGGCAAAGGATGAGACTTACTAACCAGACACTGCCCAAATCCTGCAAGGACTTACGGACATGGTAAGAGGTTTTGAATATATCCTAAGTCAAATGAAAAATAACCAACAGGTATTAGCTGCATGACATGATCAGATCTGCATTTTTAAAGATTACTCAGGTTGTGGTGTAAATAGTGGATTGAGAGTAAGATGCAGCCGTTGGAAGTGGCAGACTAGTTACACACACTGAAATGTAATAATGCTGCAAAAAAACATAATATTGAATGAAAAAGGAAAAGACAGAATGTGTTCCAAAGCACAATGTCTTTATATAATGATAGCTTGATGAAAACACATACAAATAAAAGACTATATATTAAACCTCTTAAAATGGTTGCTCTTGAAAGGCTAAGTAGGGATGGTGATGGGGGTAAAAAAAAAAATAGTAACTCAATAAAACAAGAGAGGGCTTATAAATGGACCAGGAACAATAGTAGGCTATACACTAATGAGCGTGATAAATTCTTAAGGGCCCTAGGATTTTTAAAATGGCAAAAGAGCATTGGCTTCAACTTAATGTCACCAGGTGCTTAGCCTGTAAAAAGAGAGTCAGGCTATTTTTTGAAGTTTTGAAGCCAGACATTGGCTTCTCCTCTCTAGCTATGAAATTCCTAGATTGCATCTGCTTCAAATAGAAGGCTGTTTCATCTACACTGAAAATCTGTTCTTTAGTGTAGTCATCTTCATCAATTATCTTAGATAAATCTGGATAATTTGCTGCAGCTTCTACATCAGCACTGGCCACTTTACCTTGTACTTTTAGGTTATGGAAATGGCTTTTTTTCCTAAAACCTCATGAACCAACCTCAGCTAGTTTCACACATTTCTTCTGCAGTTTTCCCACCTCTCTTAGCCTTCATGGAATTGAAGAGAGTTAGGGCCTTGCTCTGGATTAGGTTTTGGTTTAAGGGAATGTGCTGGCTGTTTTAATCTTCTTTCCAAACCACTAAAACTCTTTCCGTATCAACAACAACCTGTTTCCCCTTTTTAATCATCATGTGTTCACTGGAGTAGACTTTTAATTTCATTCAAGAGCTTTTTCTTTGCATTTACAACTTGACTGGCACAAAATCCTAGCTTTCAGGCTATCTCAAGTTTCAACATAACTTCCTTACTAAGCTTAATCATTTCCAGCTTTTGATTTAAAGTGGGAGACATGCAACTCTTCATTTCACTTGAACACTTAGTGGACATTATAGGGTTATTACTTGGTCTAATTTCAATATTGTTGTGTCTTGGGCAATAGGAGGGCCTAAGAAGAGGGAGTAGAATGTGGAAACAGCCAGTCAGTGGAGAAGTCAGAACAGATACAACATTTATCAATTAAGCTTGTTATATTATGTGAGCACAATCTGTGATGCCCCAAAACAATCATAGTAGTAACATCAAATATCACTGATTGCAATTCATCATAACAGATACAATAATAATCTCAAAGTTTGAAATATTGTGAAATTGACCAAAATGTAACACAGACATATGAAGTAAGCAAGTGCTGTTGGAAAAATGGCACCAATAGTGTTGTTTGATGTAGCATTTATAAATCTTAGATTTGTAAATCACAAAATATTTGTGAAGGACAATAAAGCAAAACAATAAAAATGAGCTGTGCTTGTATTTTAAAAGAACAGACTGAATTGGAGAGGGTAGTTGAGGAATTGGAAGCAGAGAGAGCAGGTACAAGATTCACGTAGTAGTTCAAGAAAATTAAAGCAAGTAGAAAAACTAACAGAAGTCCAGGATAAAAGATTTTGAGGACTTAACTACATATTTCCAGAAGGAATGGAAAAAGGTCAGAAGTGAGAATGTGGAAATATCCTCAGCCGACTTGACTATAAATAGAAAGTGTTGGCAAAGAAAAAAAAAAGGACGAAGCCAAAGAACTCATGGAATGATGAATAATTAAATTGAGGTCTCCTTATCAAAAACAAAAATGAAGACATGTAGATAGAAATTCAATTTATATGTCTTTATTCTGTAAAGCTGGGAGAATACCCAGAAGGTATTTAGAAAGTATGTAATAAAAATTTAAGATTGGAGTTAATGAACCAGAGATAGGCAGGAGAGACATAATAGGTAATAATACAGGTTAGCTGGTAAGATCTTTGGAGCACAGCAAACTTGGATTTGAGTTAGTAATAATAATTATGCATTGCACATTATAGCCTTTATAATTTTTTATCGGTTCTTCCACTTAATAGGCATCTTTTAACATCTATTAAGTGTAGGAAAATACTAGAAGCTGAAGATACAGTAGTAAGTAATAAATAAAGTTTATTTAAGTAAGTGTAAAGTTAATAAAACACAGTCCCTAATCTCGTTACTCTTATACTGAGAGATTTTCACATTCAAAATTTACTGACCTCCTATTGGGTGCAGAGGACTTGGATGGGTAAATGCATACAATATGTCTCTAGCTGTGTTGTTGGAATAAGTAGAATGCTGGGGACATCCAAAGAAAGGAGACCACATGGAGGAGGTGATATTGGATCTTGAGGGATGATTAAGAGTCATCAAACAAAGTACATTTATATATGTATTATAATATCATCTCCTGTAATCCCGCTCACACCCTCTGAGGACCAAGTAAGTACATTAAAGATGTATTTCCCATAGAATATTCTGAGCAAGATGAGAGAAAGGATAGTGTGATAACCCTATCAGTTCTTGTATTCCTCTCCCTAATTTCACTGTTTTGTTGAAAGTGTTTGTTTTTTTAAAAAATAGTTTTTATTTTGTATTTAGCTCTAGGCAAAAGAACAGTACTATTCCTTGAAAACATTTATTCTTTAGGGGTATGAAGTGGTATGTTTGCCCAACAAAATACACAATTTCTAAAACATTATGACTAATTCAAGTAAATGTATTCCCTGAAGAAAAATCTCCACTTCACTTTGTCTACATAGAGGTAGATTTAATAAACAAATTAAAACAAAAGTCTTCTGTCAGTATATTCCTCAGCACTATTATAAAGGGTGGCAAAAATTCCTTTCTTTGACAAAAGAGACTTTTTCCTCTTTTCCCTCAAGACACTAATGAACATAAATGTGCAAGTAAAATATTTTCACTTAGATTGACAGTGTTTGACACTAACATACTCTAGAGCATTTAATTTTTTTTCTCAACTTAAAATTAACTGCCAATTTTTTAAATGTTAAGTATTATTCCCCAAATTAAGTAAGAATAATTTATTTTGCATAGCAAGCATTGTGCCTCCTAAGAAAATAGGCATTTTATTTTCTGTTTAATTATCTCCTTCTTCCTGTCAATCAGGGTCAGTAGTTTGTCAAAAACAAGTCAAGGACAACCTGCTTTGGTATCTGTGCAAATAGAATTCAGTTATCCCCAATGAGTTTGCAAAACTTGCATAAGTCATTAGTTTGATAAACATGAGGATTAATGCAGGGGATTTGAAACCTATGTCAGAGACGTAGGTTTAAAATTACTTCCATTTAAACTTTGATTCTTAAATTCAGAAAATGCCTAATGCAGCTAATTTTAACTACTATGAACTATAACTTACATAATAAAAACACAACTGGCCAACATTATTATCCTCTTTCTTGCATAATTTGTCTAAAGATTAACATCTCATGCCTTTCTTAACTGAAGAACTTCTTTTAACATTTCCTTTATGCAGGTCTGCCAATAATTAATTCTTTCAAGTATTTTTTTATTTCATCTGAAAAAGTATTTCTTCATTTTAATATAATTAACAGATTTTATTATTATCATAGTTTTAGATTTTCTAAAAACTTGCAAAGATACTACAAAAAGTTTCTGTGAACCTCACACCCAATTTCTCCTATGATTAATATCTTTCTTTACTATAGTATAATTGTTACCCTTAATGGACTAATATTGATACATCGTTACTAGCAAAAATCCCTGGTTTATTCTTTATTTAGTTTTAATTTTTATGTAATATCTTTCAACTTTTTGTTTTTCTTCAGGACAGTATATTTTCTTCAGTATTGTATTGGCAATTCTAGATCTTTTGCCTTTCCATATAAACTTTGAAATACGTTTGTCAATATCTCCACTATACCTGGCTCAGATACTGATTGGGATTATGTTGAATCTATAGACAAAGTTGAGAGAAAGTGACATCTTACCAGTACTGAACATTCTAATCCATGAAGATGAAATATATCTTCATGTACTTTTGTCTTCTTTGATTTATCAGAGTTTTGTAGTTTTCTCCATATGACACACACACATTTTGTGATGTTTACACCTAAGTATTTATTTTTCTTTTTTGGTATTATTGTAGAAGTTATTTAAAAGGTTTACTTTTTAATTTCAAATTCTGAATGTTCCTTACTGGTACATAGGAAAGCATTTGACTTTCGTGTATTTACTTTGTGCCCTGTAACCTTGTTAAATTTGATCATTACTTCTGAGTATTTCTGTTGATTCTTTGAGAATTTTCACATAATATTATTTTAAATAAAAAGACAATATTATTTCTTCCCTTCCAGTATGTATATATTTTATTTTCTTGTCTTGTTGCAACAGATAAAACTTCCAATGTGATATTAAGTAGGAGTGGTAAGACAGACATCTTTGCCTTTTCCTGATACTTGTCAAGAAATATCCAGTTTCTCACCACGATGTTAATTGTACTTTTTTTTGTTTCTCACCACTAAGTATGATGATGATGTTAAAGTGTAGATTTTTTGTTAGCCGTAGGTTCTTTATCAAGATGATGACATTCCTCCCTCTTTTTTACGTTGACCAGTATTATGATAGCCCCCCTCCAAATGGCATTCTTTATTTCCATCATTGCATTTTTGATTTTTGGAATTTCCTTTTGATTATTTCTGAGAAGTTCCATTCCCCTGCTTACATGACCCATTCATTCTTGCATATTGCCTACTTTTTCCATTAGAGTCTTAACACATTATTCACATATATTTTGAATTCCATGTCTAATAATGCCAACATTTGATTTATATCTGAGTATACTTCTGATGCTCGTATCTGTGTGCGTATTTTCTAGCTTTATGATATTCCCTTTAATTTTTTTTTGCTGAAAACTGGACATTTGTATCATAGGAACTGAAGTAAATAGACTTGAGTGTGGAGATTTATGTTCATCAGCTACATGTTGAGCTTTGTTTAGTGTTTTCCCCAGTAGGAAGTGCTAAGTCATGAAGTTCTCCTAGTGTCCTTGTTTTGCCTCTCCTCCTGACTTTGAACTTCTCATTCAGCTGTATCCTACGTTATTGCACCGAATCCCTGTTGCTGTGGCAGTAGGGTGTAGGGCAAGAGAAGCCTCATGTAATCTAATGATTAAGTTAAACCTCTGTCTTTTACTGGGCTTCAGTCTCTGGGATATAATTTTTATTTCCCTTAGACAGTAGGTCATTTTTTTTTTTAAATGAAGAATGCTCTTAATATATTCCACAATGGTTACTCTTTACCACACTCTCCCCAGAGCCAGGACTAGATCTTATTCTATTAACAGACTTTTATCATGATAACATTGTGCAATTATAAAGGTAAAACCTATGAAAATGTGGGAACTGAAATATCTAAGACATTCTGGGCTCAAGTGATCTTCCCAACTCAGCCTCCTGAGTAGCTGTTTTCAACACTTTGAATGTGACATCCTCGTGCCTCCTGTCCTCTATTGATTCTAATTAGAAGCTAGCCGTTAATTTTTTTTTTTTTTTTTTTTTTTTTTTTTTTTTGAGATAGAGTCTTGCTCTGTTGCCCAGGCTGCAGTGCAGTGGCGGGATCTTGGCTAACTGCAAGCTCCGCCTCCCGGGTTCACGCCATTCTCCTGCCTCAGCCTCCTGAGTAGCTAGGACTACAGGTGCCCGCCACCATGCCCGGCTAATTTTTGTATTTTTAGTAGAGACGGGGTTTCACTGTGTTAGCCAGGATGGTCTCGATGTCCTGACCTCGTGATCCACCCTGTTGGCATTCCTTCATAAATGATACATCTTTTTTATTCTGCTTTCAAGATTTTTTCTTGGGTTTTAAGTATTTCATTATTATTATTGTTATTTTTAATAGAGACAGAGTTTTACCATGTTGCCCAGGCTGGTCTCAAACTCCGGAGCTCAAGCAGTACACCAACCCTGGCCCCAAAAAGTGTTGGGATTACAGTCATGAGCCACCATGCCCAGCCCCAACATTTCACTCTATGTCAGAGTGTGGATCTCTAGGTTTATTTCACCGGGACTTCATCAACTTCTTGAATATATATAGGTGCTTTTTATTAAATTTGAGAAGTTTTAAACCATAATTATTTCAAAATGCTTTTCTCTACTTTTATAACTCTAATGACATGTATCTTGGTACACTTAATTGTGTCCCACATTTCTCTGAGAGTCTGTTCGTTTTTGTTTTTTTGTTTTTTTAGATTATGTAATCTTTATCAATCTATCTTCAAGTTCACTGATTCTTCTGCCTGCTTAAATTTACTATTAAGCCTCTCTTGTAAAGTTTTCATTTCAGTTATAACACTTTTCAACTCCAGAATTTCCATTTGGTTCTTATTTTCCAGTTTCTATTTTCTTATAGATATTTTTCTACTTTTGAGATATTGTCAATACATCTTCTTTTGACATAGCTGCCTTTAGTTATTGGAACATATTTATCACATATACTTTTAAGCCTTTTCTGCTATGTTCAACATGTGCACCCCTTCAAAAGCAATTTCTTTTGCCCCTCTCCTTCTTTCATCTTCTGCATGTGAGTCACACTTTCCTTTTTCTTTGAATGTCACATACTTTCTTTGTTTAAAGGAGACATTTTTAAATAAATGTAACGACTTAAGAGACAGAGTCCCTCTATCCCTGGTGACTGATGTGTTTTTTGTTTTGTTTTGTTTTTAGTTTGTTTAAAGTCTTGACTCAACTAACTTGGTGAAGTCTATTTTTTCCCACAGTATTCCGCCTCTGGTATCCCTTTACAGATTGTGTGTTGTGTGTGTGTTTTGTCTTTTTGCCTGATTAACTAGAGGTTGGCCCTTAGTTGGTATATGCTACTTATTGGTCAAAACTTTTACTTAACCCTATTGATGAGCTAGGTGTTTATTCTGTAGTGTTAGATGTGTGTGAAGCACGGAGTTTATATCCCTATTTAAGAAATTTACATTTTTTTCCCCACATACAGGCAAGCACTGCTAGCTGAGATTTTCTCTTTCTGATTATTTCTGAGAGGGTGCAACCTTTGACATGTTCATAGTCTTTTCAGAATGTGACATGCATATGATGTTATTAAGACCGGCTTCCTAGTCTTAATTCCTGAGTTTACTTATTGTAGTCATTGTTCAGTAAGTGGTTGGAGATAGTGCTTAAGACCTTTATTTCAGTAAAAGCTTCCTCCCTTTGCTGAATTACGTCTAGCTGCAGAAATGTTTTCAGTCCCATCCCTCCCTCCCACAACCCCAGATTCAGCTCTGATGGCTCCTGAGTGGAAGTAGCCTGGCATTTGTGCACAGTCTCGTTTTCCCAACCCCAACGTGGCCTGTGACTTCAGGAGGGCCTCTCTTGGCTGTCTCTTTCCCTGATTCTGTCTGTAAAACTTCTAGCTTCCTTGTCATTTTCCTTGTTGCCACTGATACCATGGAGCTATGAGTGCTGTTTCATTGCTCCCCACCTATATCTGCATTGACTTTTAGAACACCCCTAGGTATAGACTTCTTCATTCTCTGTTTCATGTAAGACCAGTTTCTTCTGATTTTTCAAGTTCCTTCAGAGTGTGTGGGCCTGCCTTTGCTCCTTGGCAGGTTCTCTATGCCCCTGCATAAGAGCTGGTGGTGGGGATGGTGACTCACCTCTCTCCTAGTGATACCCTTGTTGTGAGCAGGCACTGGGGACTCAGCTGAAACAGGGAAGAGTATGATAGCTTCTGGTCCTCTCAGCTTACTACTGCCAATATAGGACTTTCTATACGAGATGACTAAGCTACGGCAGAGACAAAAATGAGTATTCTCTATCTGCTGTGCTTTGCGTGGAGCATCTATCACTGGAAACAGGAAGGAAGACCCATCCTTTCTGTTACATTTCCATAATAGAACTTCTACAACACAGGGCTGGAAGAGATAAGAAATGCTGGTCCTGTCCCCTTCCTAGGTTGAAATTATCACCCCAGACTAGAAGTTGAGGGGAAAAGGAGCCCCTGTTTTCTTGACCCATCCACCTAGGGTAGTTTCTTTAAAAAGGAGATGAGAGAAAAAGTGGGAAATTGTGGCTTAAAAGCCACAGACCTCAACTATTCTGAGATTTAGATTTTGTTGAATGAAGATTCTCCATTTGCTATATACTCTTAGGACAACATAGAAAAACTTTAAATGATTGTGTTTTCATTTTGTAATTTTTTCCAAAGAAATGCTGTTGGAAGTCAGTCCAACACCTTCACATCACCATTCCAGAAGCAGAGCTCACTTCATAGTGAGACACAATTTATTTGTTTTTCTTTCAGGGATCACTCTTCTATGCTGTGCTGGCCCAGACCCAGCCCTCTCCAGCCAGGAAACATAAAATACAGAAAGTCATAAAACCCAGAAGTTTGATTTGGTACCGTAATGCCATCACCCATGGGTATATATTATACTGTATGACTAGTTAAGTCATAAAATATTTCTGAACATACATACATGCCATGCAGGATATTACCTTCTAACTCAAAGCATCACTCTTACCTAACTTTGCTCTGTGTTCATTGCATCTAGCTTTTTCCATAGTTTCTGGTTTTCCTACTGTTCTTTTTTCTAAGTATTTTGCTCCAAATTTGCTCCAGATGAAACACTTATTCAATATTTGATATGTCACATTTTTAAAAATTTATAATTCACACAGTGTGCTCATGTCTATTTGATTCTCAAATAATTTCTTAAGATTGGCAAGATAAATGTCACTATTCCTATGTTCCAAATGAAGAAACTGAGGCTCATCAAGGTTTATGCCAATTACTAAAATCATTTCATAGCTTATCTAAAAGTACACTCATTGACACTTGCCATTCCTTTATCTTTCTACACTATTTTTCTTATGATTTACTATAATCTAAAATATTATATATTATACTTATTTATCTTTTTTTTTTATCTCCCCCATACACTAGAGTGTAAGCACCATAGGGCAATGAGTTAGCTCTGCTCTATTTGCTGTTGTAACCTGGACCAAGAAGATGTATGGCACACAGTAAGTATTCAATACATATTTATTGAATGAATAAACATAATATTGAAAGAGGACTTTCTGTTAGTAATATTAGATACCTAAAAATGGTGGACAACTGGCTTCAAAATATTATAGCTGAGCAGTACCCAACTGCCCACCACTGTTCATACTTGCATGATTTCATGATGGAGTTCATCACAGTGGGTAGGAGAAAACCATCTCCAGGCTGAGACTCACTGGCTTTAAATCTCAAGTCCACACTTAGCAGCTTTGTGGCTTCCAAAATATTATAGAATCTTTTATGCTTTAATTGTTAATTTGCCTTATAGAGGTGATAAAACATTACTTAATTAGCAAACCTTTTGTGAGGGTAAAATATGGTGATTGCTCAGTCAAATGATGCTAACTTAAGTAATAGTAATCCTTTAACCCAATATGCTATGTACAGTTGTTGTCATTATTTTACACATGAAGAATGTGATGTACGGTAAGATTAAGAAATTTGCAGTTGGGCACTGTGGCTCACGACTCTAACCCCAACACTTTTGGAGGCCAAAGCAGGCATATCACTTGAAGTCAAGAGTTTAAAACCAGCCTGGCCAACATGGCAAAACCCCGCCTCTACTAAAAATACAAAAATTAGCCAGGCGTGGTGGCATGTGCCTGTAATCCCAGCTACTCAGGGGGCTAAGGCATGAGAATCGCTTGAACCTATGAGGTGGAGGTCGCAGTCAGCACTACTGCACTCTAACCTGGGCGACAGAGTGAGACTCCGTCAAAAGAAAGAAAGAAAAGAAAAAGAAGAAAAGAAGGAAAGAAAGAGAAATTTGCTAAAGATTACATGGCAAATAAGAAAAAGAAGAAGAAAAAGAGAAAAGGAAGGAAGGAAGGAAGGAAGGGAGGGAAGGAGGGAGGGAGGGAGGGAGGGAGGGAGGGAGGGAGAGAGAGAGAGAGAGAGAGAGAGAGAGAGAGAGAGAGAGAGAAAGAAAGAAAGAAAGAAAGAAAGAAAGAAAGAAAGAAAGAAAGAAAGAAAGAAAGAAAGAAAGAAAGAAAGAAAGAAAGAGGGAGAGAGAAAGAAGAAAAGAAAGGAAGAAGGAAGGAAGGAAAAGAAAGAAAGAAAAAAAGAAAAAAAAGAAAGAAAGAAAAGAAAGAGAGAAAGAAAAGAAAGAAAGGAAGAAGGAAGGAAGGAAAAGAAAGAAAGAAAAAAAGAAAGAAAGAAAGAGAGAGAGAAAGAAAAGAAAGAAAGAAAGAAAGAAAGAAAGAAAGAAAGAAAGAAAGAAAGAAAGAAAGAAAGAGAAAGAAAGAGAGAGAGAGAGAAAAGAACGAGGAGGAGGAGAAGGAAGGAAGGAAGGAAGGAAGGAAGGAAGGAGGGAGGGAGGGAGGGAGAGAGGGAAGGAGGGAAATGTGCTAAAGAGTATATGGCAAATTATAACCTCAGATCACAATGACCCCAAAGCCCATGTTCTTAACCTCACCAATATACAGTCATTTGAAAAATAACTTTAAAATCAAGAGAAAATCCCTTCTGCAACAACAACAAGAACATTATATTACACCAACATACTAACTGAAAGATATATTTATTCCAGTTTTAAACTGAAGTTGTGTGTTGAAAATAATCTGGGTTTTCCAAGCAGAGAAGTAAATATAATACGGTAATGCATCCTGTAATGTTTCAGTCAATGACCAACCACATAAAGACAGCGGTCCTTTAAGATTATAATAGAGCTGAAAAATTTTTATCACCTAGAGATTTTGTGGCCATCATGCTACCCTACCGTGACACATTATTCAAGTGCTTGTAGTGATGTTGGCATAAACAAAGCCACTGTCCTTTCAGTAGTATAAAAGTATAGCACATATAATTATGTATGGTACATAATACTTGATAATAAACAACTCTGTTACTGGTTTCAATATTTACTATACTTTTTATCATTATTTAAAAGTGTACTCCTTCCACATATATATATATATATATATATATATATATATATATATATTTAAAGTTAACTGTAAAACAGCTTCAGGCAGGGGCTATTCCAGAAGAAAGCATTGCTGTCATAGGAGATAACAGCTTAGTGCCTTCCAGTGGGACAAAATGAAGAGGTGAAAGACAATGATTTGAGTGACCCTGATCTTGTACAGGACTAAGCTAATGTGGGTGTTTGAGTCCTACTTTTTTTAAAAAAAAAAAAGTTTGAAAGTTAAAATACACACACACACATATACACACACACATTTTAAAAATAGAGAAACACTTATAGAATAATTACATAAAGAAAGAAAATTTTTGTAAAGCAGTACAATGTATTTGTATTTTAAACTAGGTGTTATTCTAAGAGTCAAAAAAATTTTAAAAGTCTATAAAGTAAAATTACAATATTACAGTAAGCTAAGTTTAATTTAATATTGAAGAAAAAAATTGTTTAATATATTGAGTGTAGCCTAGGTGTACAATGTTTATATACAGTGGTGTATACTAACATCCTAGGACTTCACATTTATTCACCACTCACTCACAGACTCACTCAGAGCCACTTTCAGTCCTGCAAGCTCCATTCATGGGAATTGCCCTAAACCATGTATCATTTTTTATCTTTTATACTGTACTTTCACTGTACCTTTTCTATATTTAGATATGTTTAGATACACAAATACTTACCATTGTGTTATAATTGCCTACAATAGTCAGTAGAGATACATGCTGTACCTGTTTGTAACCTAGGAGCAATAGGCTATAACATATAGCCTAGGTGGAGAGTACACTGTACCATCTAGGTTTGTCTAAGTGCACCCTATGATGGTTGCACAATGATGAAGTCACCTAATGATGCATTTCTCAGAATGTGTCTCTGTTGCTAGGCTACATATGACTCTATATTCAAAAACATGGTTAAATCATCTCATTGTACTTAGCCAGTGCTACAGCAAATATTTATTAAAATAAGCTCATCTCCTAATGGGATTCATAACTAGTTTTATTAAATAGGAATTTCCATTGAAATTGCATTTGCTACTTAGGGTTTCGCCAGCAAACAATATAATCTCTCAGCCAGGAATTTAGATCTTAAGTGAATTTGAAAGTGACATATCAGATACATAGTAGATACAGTAATCTATCAATAATACACATTGATCATGATTTGGTGAATTCTCTCAGTTGTGCGCTATCTCTCTCTCTCTCTCTCTCTCTCTCTCTCTCTCTCTGTCACTCTATTTCTTCTCTCTCTCTCTCTCTCACACACACACACTCTCTCTCTCCCTGTCTTATTCTTTAGTTTGTGAATGTGCACATATTAGAAACATAGGAATCTGTATGTGAATGGTTGTTAAGGTAGCTTGTCTTGAGAGTTTCTTCACTACAGCAATGACTGACAAAAGATCACTGCCAAATTGTGGACACAAACACAAAAAGAGACAAAATAAGAAAGCAAGAGACAAGATAAAATAGAAAGAATCAGTGACACCAGTTCTACTAGGGCTGAATTACCAGGGAAAGGAGAGCAGTTCAACACATTTGCTTCAAGTCTACCGCCCAGTAGCCTGGAGTAAATACACTGGGGTTCTCTTTTCCTTTTCCCAAAATATGATCAGTGGGGTGAACACTATGTATAGAAGAAAATAGTTACAGGAAACAGAAGAGGTGATTAGAATGCAGTCTGTAACCTTAGCCCAAATTTTTCCTCTTTATTCTCAGAGAAAGACATATACATATGGAGAGGGAGAGAGACAGAGAGAGAGACAGAGACAGAGAGAGAGACAGAGAGAGAGAGAGAGAGAGAGAGAGAGAGAGAGAGAGAGGATTCTTTGTACTTTTTTTCCCCTATTTTCTGCCTACCAAAATTTGGACAATCCTTTTTCCTTGAACTACGTATTTTTTATTTGAATCAGATGTTGATTAATGTTTTCTTTTGATATGTTTCAATCAATTCTCAGATGTGCTTCTTCTAGTAGGGTTTGTGTATTTTCACTGATTTATGATTTATATGCTCTACTAATCATCATGATGAATAATCTGTCAAAAACCACTCATATATAGTACTTGTCAGGCAAGCAAAAATATTTTAACTGAAAGAAAATCAAAACAATCAGTAACAATTTAACATTTATTGGCTCCTGTAATACTTGGATGAAGACTGTGTGTGTATACATATGCATACATATACATGCATATATTCATATGTATACATATACATGCATATATTCACATTTATATGCATGCATACATACAAAGCTGCGTGTTAGTGTAAAACCCTGCAACCATAATCTTCTGTTGTAATTTTTTTGACTGATTAAAATTTATTATGCACTACTGTGCCTCAACTTCTATATTATCAACATTGGTGAAATATAAACCAGCAAGAGGGTATTCAGTAACTTAACTTAAAAGAGTTGGATGATATTGGATGCCTTTGGAGTGTTGTTCTAGCAATATCTAGAAAATTCCTGCCTTTGACTCTGTGTCACAAATGACTAATGATGCATATAGAGAATATGGTCACAAAGAAGTACAAGAAATTTGAAAACAGAAAAAATGGAGAATGATCTACCACTGCTGTATTCATGATAGTCTCTTTATATACAAACATAACACATAAAAATAACATGCATGCCTGAAACACAGTTGGCAGTCAATAAATTCTACTTAGGGAGGAGGATTTTATAGAAGATAGGAATACAGGGAATATGAGCCAGACCTAGGATCAAATCTTAGTTCAACATTTCTTAATTATGTAACTTTGGGCAATTTATACGCTATCTACAATGTTGTATCTTCTGAAAAAATCATGCTAACAATAACAGCCTTATAGAGTTATTCTGAAAATGAAATATTGTATATAAAAAATTTTAGTCCTTGGATCATACAGTATCTCTTCTATCATCATCATCACCACCACCAATAGTTTTCAGTATTTTTACCTCATTTTTTATTAGATAATGTAAATCAGCTAAAGTTGAAAAACATCAAAATTCAGCTATCTAACAAAAGTATTATTAGGAATCAGGATCAAGCTGTCATGCCAGAGTCAGATGTATGGTAGTATTAGGAGACAGTTAAACCAAAAAGACAATAAAATATTTGTAGAACGTGAAGGTTTGTTACATAGGTATACACGTACCATGGTGGTTTGCTGCACCCATCAACCCATCATCTAGATTAGGTATGTCTCCTAATGCTATCCCTCCTCTAGCTCCCCACCCTGCAACAGGCCCTGGTGTGTGATATTACCTTCCCTGTGTCCATGTGTTCTCCTTGTTCAACTCCCATTTATGAGTGAGAACATGCAGTGTTTGGTTTTCTGTTCTCATGTTAGTTTGCTGAGAATGATGGTTTCCAGCTTCATCCATGTCCCTGCAAAAGACATGAACTCATCCTTTTTTATGGCTGCATAGTATTCTATGGTGTGTATGTGCCACATTTTCTTTATCCAGTCTATTGTTGATAGGCATTTGGGTTGGTTCCAAGTCCTTGCTACTGTGAACAGTGTTGCAATAAACATATATGTGCATGTGTCTTTACAGTAGAATGATTTATAATCCTTTGGGTATATACCCAGTAATGGGATTGCTGGGTCAAATGGCATTTCTGCTTCTAGATCCTTGAGGAATCACCACAGTGTCTTCCACAATGGTTGAACTAATTTTCTTTCTTGGGGTTTGTGGAACTTCTTAGATGTGTGAGGTTATAACTTTCATCAAATGTAAACAGTTTTCAGCCATTATGTCTGCAAATATTTTTTTTCTGTCCTCACCATTGCTCTTCTGGGATTCAAACTATATGTACATTAGACAGTTTAATATTGTCCCACAAATTTCTAAGACATGGTTAATTCGCTTAGTATTTTTTCTCTTTTTGTTTTACTCTACATAGTTTCTATTTTTTTAAAAAAGAATATTTTAGGTTCAGGGATACAAGTGAAGGTTTGTTACACAGGTAAACTCATGTCACAGGGTTTTGTTGTAAAGATTATTTCAACATCTAGGAATTAAGTCCCAGACCAATGATTATCTTTTCTGCTCCTCTCCCTCCTCCTACCCTCCAACCTCAAGTAGGCACCAGTGTCTGTGGGTTCCCCTCTATGTGTCCACATGTTCTAATCATTTAACTCCCACTTATAAATGAGAATGTGCAGTATTTGTTTTCCGTTGAAGTTACCGTATTTACTCACCCTTCCATTCCTCTTCATGACAGCCACTCACACTAGCTATTTTGATTTGAGTCAGACATCTTGGCCCTCTTTCCTACGTTTTTCATATATATGTAAAAATGAACTACTTTGCATTGTGGTATCTGTTAGTGTATTTCTATGCAAATGTAAAAATGTCCTTCTGTGTGCGTGATATAACACCTAAAAGTATTCCTTAAAAATAACTCTATGGCTGTCGTTTCAAATGACAATATGGAGTGGGTAGGGGTTTGAGTTGAGTAAACTGTGTTTAGTACACAAAAAGATACTTATTAGGGTATCTACTTCCAATTCTACCCTTTGGTACATTAATTATTTATATCTATGCCAACTAAAAACATGGTCATAGTTTTAATCACACGAGACTATGACTTCTAGATTTTAACCCCTGGGACCTTATTCTATCATGTCTTAATATAAAAGCTTAACATTGGCCTAGGCACTTAATAGATGTGTGATAAAGGAAGAATGAATTCTTAAAGCAGGAGAAAGATACAATTCATTCAAAGTAAACTTCTGTTTTTCTGCTCATTTATCCTTTGAAAGTGTAAGCTATATGGAGGCATCTTTATCTCCCACTATGTTTTCTGACTCAGATGCATACACAGCAGGCCTCAGAGATATTGTAAGTTTGGTTTCAGACCATTGCAATAAAGCAAATATCACAATAAAGCAAGTCACAATTTTTTTTTTTTTGGTTTCCTAGCACACAGAAAAGTGATGTTTATACTATACTTAAAATTTTTTAAGTGTGCAATAGCATTATGTCTAAAAAAAAATCAATTAAAAAGAATGTATTCCTAAAAACTACTGACGCAGAGACACGAAGTGAGCACATGATGTTGGATAAATGGTGACAATAGACTTGCTTAATGCAGGGTCACTACAAACCTTCAATTTGTAAAAATACGCAATATTTGCAAAGCACAATAAAGTGTGATGCACAATAAAATGAAGTATGCTTGTATAAAGGAAGGGGAGAATTAACTGGAAAATGCAATCTACTCAACAACCCTTCACATTGATTAGGGTGTTTAATTTGCACCTTCTTTCCCATGGGAGTATTGAACTCCATGTAAAGCAACTTAATGATTATTTTCAGTAAATACAGGTGACTGTGACTGTAAACAGGCTCTGTCTCCATTAATAAGAGAATGTCAGCATCCCAAGAGTCCAAAGCCATTGTATTTAATGAATACAATTGACTATAATGATTTATTCATAGATTTATCAGTGATTATAAAATATTTTTATAAAATTTGTTCAAACCACACAAAGCACAAAAATAAATCATCTCAAGATTCACTTTTATAAATTGAAAAAAATAAAATTTGCCAAAGACTTTACAACATTTGGAATGAAAATGATCACTAAATAAAGCTTAACCATGTGGCTTTTACCAAATTAGAAACATATTTTTTTAACTCAGGAAATATTGAGCAACAGCATTCCAAGCACCATATTCCATTCTCAATGGAACGTTACAAGTCAAACTATTGTTAATTATACGGAATAATATGTTGATGTAAAACGAACCTTGGATGTTCTCACTGAAAGAAAATTAAGTTGCCGTTATTTTTATTTTTATTTTTTGTAGTGAGTTTACATCTTCTTTCATGGTATTGAACAATATCACAAATAGGAAAATAAGATGCCTTGAATGTTAACGTCCCTCTTATGAAAACATCAAATAACATGCAGTAAAGGATACAGTTGTATTTCCTAAGTCTTTGCTTTGAAATTTGCAAATCCCAACTCATAAATGGCTTGTAAATAATTGATCCACAAATCTGTTCAGCTCCCACAACATAAACAAAGAAATGCGCCTCATTTTGAAAGCAAAATGTTTTCTTATGTTCCACAAAAGGCTAAACATTTAAGCTGTGTAATGGGTCACCGTGGGAAGCTTTATTCAGGAATGCATAAAATGAATGCATTTTTATCAAAATGGTGTTCATGAGATCTCATTTAGCCTGAGTGTACATCTGCTAAGGCTACTAAAAAGTCAAAATGTCTAATGGGCAACTGGCACCGCAGTTAAGCTTTAGTCAGTATTTTCAATTCTGTGTCCCACAAATCACAATAAATCCAGAAAGAAGTCAATTGTTAACAACTCTAAACTCTACTGTTGCACAATGGGATCAGAGAAATGCAATAACTAAAGAGTCTCACATTTAGGTGAGTGAATTAAAAAGGTTTAGTTTAGAAAGGATTTAGATTTAACAGCTCTTTCCACACGAGCTGAAACTTATCACACTATCTCAGACTTCATTCTACAGTATTAGAAACTTCATTTCAGCAGGTTTAGCAGTGGGCTCTTGGCAGATTACAGAGATCTGTTATAGCCAAGTTGCTGAGCAGTGAGAAACAGAAACAGGAAGACTGGAAACTTAATCGTTCTCTGATACTATTTTGATTAAGGTTGCAAATATTTAGCTATCATTCATTTAGAGGTTTGCAGCATTTACAATTATTTACTTTGGGGAACGATAAATTGAACAATATGTTACCCAAGGTTTTCCTTTTCGTGAACTGTTTAAAAATGACCAAGCTAAATGTGAAAGGAGAATTTGGCCAGTGCAAATAGATGGCAGCAAATTTCATCTGAAGGTCCTCCTATTGATGAATCTAAATTCTTGAGATTGGCAAGATTCAGGGGGCAGCAGTATTGAAGGCTCCCTGGATTAACCTCTTGCATTTCTTTAGAGGAAAGGAGGACAGCTATAAACTACCACTAGAGTTTAGTTCTCAAGAAGGAATGCAAGGAAGCTAAGGAACACTGGCTGCTCCTACCTTAACCTTTATCTACTCCTGATGTCACACTCATTTAACAGTACTTAATACCCCATCAAAAAATTCAAGAATGGCTGCTCCTTGTGATGGCTTTAAAGCAATTATGGTAATGTTACAGAAAGAGTTCAAGACTGAATGCCTAGTGTTTTAAATTCATATACCTGAAATCGAATAAAATTGATTTGAGTTACCTGAGATTCCTAGAGCAATGGTTTTAAACCCTAGCACCAAGTTAGGATACTTGCATAAATTGTCAGTGGCCCATACCCTTCTCCTGCTAATTCTGAAATAGTGGGAGAAGAACTCTCAGTAGCAGTACATTTTAAAATATCCCCATAATGAAGGGCTTTGACTCAGGGCTATTTTTAGGAATTCCATATAATAAGCAGAGTTCTAGACCTTATAGAACATGCAGTGCACCTGAATTTCCTCAACCTTCATTTTGTTTTCCTTCCTCTTTTTGTTCTTTATTCAGAAAATAAATGGCTGAGAAAGGTACGTAGAATTCCATGCAATTTTGACCTCCCATCATGATTATTATGTATTACTCATGTATTTAATAGTCTTTTATAAAGAGATCAAATAGATTTTCTCACCATTTTCTGCAATATTTGAATCTAAGTACAAAATGGAAATTTTGCAATGGAAAGTGATAGCATTAGCTACAAAACACCATGTTCCTCAGATGCATAAATCTGAATTTAGAAATGCATCTATATGGAAGTTTGTACCAATTTCAGGAAGTCCATTTCATTGCTTAAGGATTCTTTGTACAAATCTTGCAAAGGGTGTTCATGAAAACAACATTTGTTATAGAAAATGGTGTTATAGCAATTTTATAGGAGTTTTAAAATGCCTATGGATATTCTGTATCTCTAGGATGATGCAATGATGAAAGCTCTAATCATTGGAAGAACATCTGCCCATCATAGAGAGACATTTGAAGAAGGCACAGGACCTCTGATTTACTTTGAGAAATTTGTCTTGTTTAACACAAGGGCTCCAGTGCCGTGGAGTTTTGCATATCAGCATAACTTTATGAATGTACATGGTAGAATATTTCTTATCTGCTGGAAAATACACAATCACAATGTTCATTTAGAGTCTGAACTAGAGAATATACGTATGTGTGTGGGTGTTAGGGATAGAAGATATGTTTTCTTGGGCATTAACCCTATTATTATTAAGAAAAAAATATTCATGTTTATCTTGGATAGCACTTTTTGCTTACAAGTCTACTTTATCTAATGTTAATACAGTCATTTCAGTCTTTTATGCTTACTGTTTGTATAACATGATCTTTTTATCATTTTACATTCAATATATATTTGCCTTTACATTTGATGTGCCTCTTCTACTAACATCATATAGAGACAGCTTTTATATCCACTCTTATAATTTTTGCCTTTTAATTGAAGATATTTGTCTATCAACTTCTGTTAACAGTTGATGTAATTACTGATATGGTTGGATTTAATTTTACTATTTGCTTTCTATTTCTACTTACTTTTTCCCCCTCTTTTTCTCTTTTCCTGCCTTATTTAAATTAACGGGTTTTTTTGGGGGGGGAAGGTGGAATGAAAAAGATTCCATTTTAATGTATCTGTGGTCTTTGAACTGTATTTCTTTGCATAATATATTAGAGGTTGCTTTTTAAACATCATAGTTATTTGGAGTTCATAATGTATCACTTCAAGTAAGATATAGAAACTTTACAACCAGATATATCTATGTGTTAGCCTAGCATCCTCCACAAAGGAAATACCTGCACAGTTAGGTCATTGGTGAGGACCAGGTGGTCCATTCTTTATTGAATAAAGTCTCAGCTGCTTTATGCCTGAACTCCACCCAACCTTGCCAAACAACAAAATGACAATACTCTCATTACATGAGGGAGTCAGAAATTCTGAACTTTGAAAATAAAATTGTGGAGATGTTGAACAATATTGCTTGGAACATGACTTCCTTTGGGGCATCTATAAGGGTATGCATTATTTCCCGGTCTCATTGAATATTCTTTTCCCATGGATAAAGAACTGAAAATAGACATTAGTGATACAAGAGCCCTATGAATTGCTGACATCATGGTAATTTAGATACAAAAAATGGTTTAGTTGTTTTCAGTGCATTGACTCATTGCAAAGTGTAGATTTAATCAGGAAACATTTCTATAACTGGGAAATTATAAGCCAGGTCTTGAGCACTGTAAAGATTGTTGGATAAAGGGGAAGAGATATTGGATATAGTTCTCTATTTGCATTTATTTATTTATTAGAAAGAAACAGTACAGATCCAAGAGTGGAAAACAGATTACTAAGTGGATAGAGATGAATTTAAATGTACAAGTATAGGGAACATGGTCACAAACGTAACATTGATGAATAACTGTAATGCTAAGAGGTTTAGTTCTTTTAAGAAAAATCAGCATATAAGCATGGTCCTTGAGGTTAAATTCAGTTGAGAGCTTTTTCCGTCTTTGGTACTGTGCCCATCAGGTTAGGTTATGCTACAGTAACAACCCCCAGATTTCAGTGGCTGACAATGAAGGTTTTTTCTAGAATATATTACACATCTGTATTTGGTTGGCTGCAACTCTCTTCCATATCCTTTCCTCTGTTGAGCCCTGGCTGATAGGGCAGGCTGCATTTTGAACATTGCCAGTTCTCATGGCAGAGCAAAACGGTGGCACATGCTCGCTCTTAAAAGTGTCTGCTCTTAAGGGACATACATTACTTCTGCTCATATTTCACCTGCCAAAGCAAGTCATATGGTTGTGCCTGAGTTCTGCAGGGTGAGATGTATACTTCTCTGTCACAAAGGAACACCTTAAGGAGGACATTAAATATGAATAAACATAAAAAAACACAATATCTGTTAGCTGAACTGTAATTTAACATCTTTTATTCTGAAATGCAGTTTGTAATTTGTGAAAAATATAACTAATACCAACTTTGAGAATGGTTGTAAAGATTTATGCATGATGATATTCATATATCCTGGCACAAGAACTGATGCTCACAAATTGTAACCATGTTTGATTATTATTATACTTTTACACTTATCGAAAGACATTCTTATAATGTGGCCACATATTATTTGACATAATTTCATAAGTTACACAGAGGCAGCACAAGATCTGTTATTCTTGTGACTGGTAGATAGCATTGTTGTGAAAACCAATGACAGTTCCAATGAAACTGCACATTTTTGACTATTATATATTTTAAGTTTTCTGACACAACCTTTGTGCCTCCAATTAGAGCCTGTGGAGAGGAGATTTATTTATCCCTTGATTCCTCTTTTAAAAATTTGAGAACAAATTCATTCCCTGATGAGAGAATTATGGGAAAAAAATTGGAATATTTAGAATATTAGTTAAGGGAAGTAAGCATGATCATTCCCAAGGGTTGAAGTTCATCACTCTTTGCCTAAGAAAAGGGTTCCCAAAAAGTCTAATTCAACAACAACAAAAAATCCACTATAGCCTATGTTCCTAAGAGTCTCCCAAATCTAACTAAACACCCAATTACTAAACATACTCAGCAAACAGGGCCTAGAATATTTAGGGATTCACCTCAAACACAGATGGCCTGTGTTGGCCTGTTTTTATTACTGACTGGGAAGTCTTGCTGTTATAGATGGCTTTACAGCTTATGTTAACTGGAATAAACATGTCTAGTTTGTAATGACACAAAATACTGAAAATACCACTAACTCTTCTCCGAAGTAGAATTTTCTGACAAACTCTAATTAAACAAAATCCTAATGCTAGGGATTAACTACAGCTCTCTATCAGTCATATTACTCTAGCTCAGTAGAAGACATTCTGTGAAATTTACACAAGAATGGCCATAGATCATTCATAAAAGAGGAATAAATCTCTTGTCACAACTATTTTATAGCTGTATGAGGATAGAATATATTTGATCTAGATGGGGAAAATTATATACCTATGGGTTTTTAATTATGAATAAGTCACATAACAATCTTTGGTACATCAATTATTTGGCTACACAGTCATAACCTATTTTTTGTCATGTTTGGATTACTGAGTGAGAATTGTTTTTTTTGGTTCCTTTATATAAAGCAAGATTCAGCACTATCCTGGACCAGTTACAAAGCATATTGAAATTTATCCTTTGGGTCCCAGTTTCAAAGCTATCTATGCAGAATAAATAAAACCATTACAGAAAGGTCTTTCAAAAAATACTATTTCTTACACAAAGATGATTCCATGTAGAATTCTCGATTATACCCATCATATGTATATCAGTGTGGCTGTGTGTGTGTTTATTTGTTTACTTTTCTTTTTACTACCTGTAAGTTTCTCAAGGCCAGGGATTGTTGGTGATTTTAAGGGTACTGAGCTTGGCAATATCTATTATAAAGCAAGTCTCTTTGATTATTGTACAAAATTTAAAAAACTTGGAGTTTTGGTTCCCTGTTCCCACATGTGAATATTTCTTGTTTCTCCCCACTTTTTTTTTTTTTTTTTTTTTTTTTTGAGATGGAGTCTGGCTCTGTCGCCCAGGCTGGAGTGCGGTGGGGCTCACTACAAACTCTGCCTCCCAGATTCACACTGTTCTCCCACCTCAGCCTCCCGAGTAGCTGCGACTACAGGCGCCTGCCACCACGCCTGGCTAATTTTTTTGTATTTTTTAGTAGAGACGGGGTTTCACCATGTTAGCCAGGATGGTCTTGATCTCCTGACCGCGTGATCCGCCCGGCTCGGCCTCCCAAAGTGCTGGGATTACAGGCGTGAGCCACTATGCCCGACCTGTTTCTCCTCACTTCTATCTCCACTTCCCAACCTGTATTTCTTAAAGTAACATAATATTCTATAACAAATTTAAAAATTGAAGACAGCTTATAGTAATAGTAATTATACTTATTCAATATCAATTATGAGCTGATGTTATAGATTATGTCTTATTTTATTAATATTTCCTATCAAAGAGATCTGAATTCTACTTTTAACTCAACCACTAATTATATGCCAGACCTTGGAAAATTTTCCTTATTATTAATAACAGGTACTATGTATACGGTAAATGTAAACCATCATGCTATTTAGTCTGTGTATATTGATTTGTTTAAACCTCACAACAATCATGTTAGGTCTTATAATTTATTTTCATTGTCCTAATTTAAAAAAAAAAAAAAAAACCGAGACTTACATAAATTAAGTGTCTTGTCCAAGATAATACAGTCAAGATGTATCAGAACTGAAAACCAGTAAGGCATCAAATCCATGTCCTTAATCTATATAATATGCAGTTTCATGAAATTTAGCATCTTCTTTGAAATGAAAACCAAAATGGTCTATTTCAGCTCTTAAAAAGGGCATTATTTTAGAATGACTATTGCAGGCATAAAGAACAATCTACTTGATTCATTTGCAAAGGACAGATTAATAACTGGCACTAAACCAAACTCAAGAATTAGCATGATGTTCAGGATAACCAAATCCTCACTACAGCAAATCCTTCTTATTTAATACAATTGGGGTCAATTAATCTAACTAGCCCGTTAAAGCCGTTGTTAAAGAGTATTATAAAATATTATACATGTAGCTAAAGGGACTTATCTTTAAATATATTTAAATATATATGTATATGTGTGTATATTTTTTATATATATACATTTGCTAATATTTTAGTGTAGAGAAAAGGCCTTTTCGTACCTATATTTTCTGTGGTTAGTAATTAGTATTGTCTTTCTTACATTAATTCTGATTATAATGTATATTCTACAGTTTCTAGATCCACGTAATCTTAGTGAAAAATGCTGCATGATTTTAGTTATTTATTCCTCAAACTTTAACAATAGCCTTGCCCACATATAATTCAGTAGCAATTTTGTTTTAGCATCTTGTCTTTATTAAACCATTTCAAAGCAGCCTCCTTGATATTCATATAAGTAATGGCTCTTCTTTTTTGCCTTTGTGTTTTATTCTTTACTTGTAAATACAAATGAGCCAACATTAACCTATTAAATACGAGTTGGTTGAACAGAACACAGTGAACAGGAGGTATACCAGAGAGCTGGCTAACAGCTATGAGCCGGCAATACATTTGATTCTCTGTATTTGTGTTTTACAGGGGAAAATGGAGAGCTTTGGGTAATCTAGGTGTGAGTAAATGGAGGTCAGTCAAGGGTTGACCTGCAGGGGCTGCAGAAGGCTGCCTGAAGATATCATGATTCAGCCCATTCTTCATGGGGACACAGATGTTGATGGAAGGACAGTGAGCACAGGAGGAAGTTAATAAACTAGTCTGAAAATGCTGCTATTTCAAATCTGTGTCTGCAGTTAAATATCCAAAAATTTGGTTGAACTTTTTTGTTTTAGAAAATTTTAACTCAGTCCTTACTAATGTATCCTTCATGTTTGAAATTCCATGCAAAAGGAAACAAGAAACTAAGTGCAGATAGCAAAATATTAATCACCTTTAAAAGAGAAACACTGCAAATGAGAAAAAGCATCACATTTTAGGAAACACATGTTAACTAATGATAGGCCTATGGCTTTTTCACTTGCCTACTAATGTATTATAGGCATCTTGCGATATTCTATGGGACACAGAATTAAATTGAATTAAATTTCATTACAAAAAGAGGCTTATTAGCTAATTACACTCCCAGGCTGTTGCCAAAGTTAGAACCAGGTATCTACCGTACTTGCTCAAACACAAGTAAAAATAACTTCTAGAAATAGCCAATTATTAATGATATTCTTGATTTAAAACCTCTTTGCTTTTATACATGCTATTTAAAAATTGATAGTGAGGCGGGCAGATCACCAGGTCAGGAGATCGAGACCATCTTGGCTAACACGGTGAAACTCCGTCTCTACTAAAAATACAAAAAATTATCCAGGCGTGGTGGCGGGCGCCTGTAGTCCCAGCTACTCAGGAGGTTGAGGCAGGAGAATGGCGTGAACTCAGGAGGCGGAGCTTACAGTGAGCCAAGATCGTGCCACTGCACTCCAGCCTGGGCGACAGAGCGAGATTGTCTCCAAAAAAAAAATTGATAGCGTATGTTAAGCTTAATATGCTCAATTGGAAATATTTTTCTATATTTTACAGTGCCATTTACAAAAGTCAAAACAAACATGAGATCAATATTTCATATTGCTCAGTCTTCTCTTCATTTTCTGAAATCTCAGAAAATTTCAGGAATCTCAGAGGTCATAAATGTGTGCAGTTAAATTTGTTTACTGCAAACTCCCTGTTCCATTAAACACTTTTTTTTTTCAAATCTTGGCATTAGGGAGAGAAAACATACAGGGACACAACGGGCACAGGTTACTTGCTGGCTTTTGGCTGGCAACTATACTGTATACTCATTTGATCGCTTCTAAACTCCATCTTCACTAATCATTGATACACAAAAATGAGAAAAACTGTGAAAAGTAGCACATGCATTCACATTGGGCTATTCCAGTGGTGAATAAAGAAAATTCCCTTGAATCGATTAGACTGTGATAAAAATTATGAGAATGCCATAGAACCTGAGTGGTAATTTATAATCATCTAATTCACAATGCCTTTTCTGAGTATTCTAATAGTGACTGTGTTAGACAGAATAATGGTCCCCCAAAGATGTTCACGTCCTAATTCCCGGAACCTACGAATATGTTACATTGCTTGGCAAAGGGCTTTAAGACTATAGTCGAAATTAAGAGTGGTAATCAGCTGATCTTAACATAAGAGATCATCCTCAATTATTCAGATGGGCCCAATATATTCACTCACAGTAGACTTTGATGAACCATAAAGCTTTTTAATTATTTTCAGTCCAATAGAATATCTTCCTTTTTTTGTAGTTGTTCTTGGTATTTTCCTCACCGACCTTATATATTGTATTTATCTAAGTTATCTGTCAACTACTTAAAGAACTCCTACTGAGAATTAGCACTATGCTATTGGAGTAGGCAAACCATTCATTACAGTGTTATGTGCTAAAATAGCAATAAGCAAAGGCAGCTAATATAGCCTTGGAGATTGTGATGTATGTATGTGATGTCTTCCTCTGTTTCTTCCTGTATGTTCAGAGATTTGTGTCTGTGTGTTCAAAATGTGATCCTTGAAGAGTCATTAGAGTATGAGACATGACTCCTGAAAGACCAAAAGAATATATGAAGCGAAACAGGGTGATAAATTTAAAAAAGACTGTGCTGGTTGGGAAAAAAAAGTATACATCATACAGAGTAAGTGGGGAAAATGTCATATGAAAAGGATTAGAGGAAGAAGCATCTTTGGAATGACAATTTGGCTGGAATCACTTGAGTAATAGGAGGAGGTGGTAGAAGGCAAGTCAGGAAAGCAAAAATGTAACGAGCATTATAGGCCAAGTCAGAGAATTCTGAACCTTATGCTAGGGGCAATATGAAACTATTGCAATTTTAAATCTATGAGAGACTATGTTTGTCATTGTGCAGTCAGGAAGACAGAAACCACACTAGATATTTTAACATAGAGACTATAATAAAGGGAACTGGTTTTACAGATGTTGGAGGCTCAATGAGCAAATGGGAACACTAAAGCAATTCAGCCATAATAACTAATGCAATCCTGAGATAATAATTACAAGAAGCAGCTACCATCCATATGACTTTGGAAATATATAGAAGAGGTTAATTTGGATGTGTGTCCCCTACAAATCTCATGTTGAAATGTGATTAGTGTTGGAGATGGGGACTGGTGGGAGGTGCTGGGATCATGGGTGGGGACAGATACTCATGAAGAGTTGGTGCCTGAGGTGCAGTGTGGTAAGGAGTTCTCACTCTGTTAGTTCATGGAGATCTAGTTGTTAAAAAGACTTTGGGGCTTCCCTCCCCCATCTCTCTTGCTCCCTCTCTCACCATGTAACATGCTGGCCTCCCTTCACCTTCCTCCATGATTGAGAGCTCCTTGAGGCCTCACTAGGAGCAGATGCTTCTTGTAAAACTGCAGAACCATAAGCCAAATAAACCTCTTTCCTTTATAAATTACCCAGCCTTAGGTATGTCTTTATAGCAATGCAAAATGGACTAATACAGCTACATAAATTCAATGTGAGGAAGACTGTTTGAATTTGAGCTCTGACTCTGCGGACAGGGTACAGTCTAGCTGCTGCTGTACCTTTAAGTGGGCACAATGAACCTGGCATTAACATGGGGAAAGAAGCTGGACGCTGGAAGAAGCTGACTAGCTCCTGCTAGGACAGAGTAGTGTTGCTGGAAACTTGCTGGCAAGGCCAGCAGCAAATTTGTACCTTCCAGCCTTCCTCTTCCACCCCCTACTGGCAAAATTTAACAATAGGAAGCCAGCTGGCAAAGGAGATAGGCAGTTTGCAGTGCTAGACCCAGCACCACAAGGCTGAACACAGAAGAGTAGATCTGGTACTGAGAGACAACAATAAATGGTGCAGTCCACTGCTTTGACCACTCAGCCTCCTAATGATATGCAATATGATACTTACGGTCCCAACCATTATTGTGTCCATCTCATCTCTGGGTGATGTTAATTTCTCCTTTAATTCTGTCATAATCCCACCTGTACAGTTTGTAATATAAAAGCTAACATAAAGGCTGTATATTTACATATATTAATTTATTTAAATGACATATTTTTCTGAACAATAAAACTCTATGCAATTGTTATTATCCTGAATTATGTAGAATGGTTAACAGGCCACAATTTATTAACAGCTTTCTTTACTCATCTCATATCCCCTTGGGCTTCAACAAGCTTCTCGGCTTGTCAATATTCTTTATCCAAACTTATACTCCACTGAGGCAAGAATTCTTTGTGATTGTATTAGTCAGGATTCTCCAGAGAAACAGAATCAGTAGGATATACATAGGTATTTAAGAGAACATTTATTTTGGGAATTGGCTCATGTGATTATAGAGGCCAGTAAGTTTCACTACACGGTTTCTGCATGCTGGAAAACCAGGAACATCAGTGGTATCATAATTCAGTCTTGAGTCTGAAGGCCTGAGGGCCTGAGCACCCAAGACCAAAGAGCTGAGAATGAGAATGTGGAGTAACACTGATGTAAGAAGCCTCAGAGTCCAAAGGCCTAAGAACCTGGAGCTCTGATGTCCAATGGCAGGAGAGGATGGATGTCCCAGCTTCAGATAAGAGAGCAAGTTTGCACTTCCTCCACCTTTTTGTTCCACTGAAACCCTCTAGGGATTGCATGATGCCTGCCCACATTGCTAAGGGTGAATCTTCTTTACTCAGTCTACTGGTTCACATGATAATCTCTTCTGGAAATACCCTCCCAGACACACCCAGAAATAATGTTTTAACAGCCATCCGGAAATCCCTTAATGAAGGCAAGTTGACACATAAAATTAACCATTATGGCAACCTTGCTTTTCTTTTGATTGTTGTAATTTTCCATTTACTTTTACTATTGGACATGTGTTCCTGGGTCAAAAGCTATATTCTGAGTGATAGCATGATGGCAAGTCAGGCATTGTGTAAGTGCACAGATGTCAGTGCTGGCAGAAGATTTCAAACAGGAATAGGTACTCCAAATGCAGAATGCACAGTTCCAAGAGGTAAGATTGAGGGGTCTAATACAATCAACCTGCTACCAGGTGTCTGCCTGATAAAGGAATGGTACCATTCAGGGACTTTAACTCATTGATTTTGATTAGACACTTGGCAGTAGTGAAGTCAGCCTTTGTAGGAAAATTACATGTTTAAAACTATGTCCAGTTCTCATGTTATGCCATCATGATGCCCAAGAAAGAGAATGATATCTGCATACATATCATTGTGTCCAACTGATTATCAAGAATCTCTTCTGCATGCAATTATTTCTCTGTAGGGACCTTGGGTCAAAAATACTTCCACGCTTTCTGTGCATTTCAAGGGGTCATCTGCACATCTCTTCCCCAGACCTCCTTGTTGTCAACCTTTCGAATCTGTTCTTTTCAAACTTTTGACCATCTAAACAAATCACTAGCGTTTGCCCTTAAACTAGTATAGACTCATATATATAAACACTTCTCAGTGGAGACAGGGGATATTGAAATATACTATTAGAAGTTCTGCCTCTGAGAGGGTTTCTTTTCATCTCATCACTCTCTTTTGAAAATACTCCTGATTGAGGCTATAATGCTGCAGCTGTCCACTTCCAGTTAGTGCCAAGAATCTGACTAGTCAGATTTATGGTTTATGAAGATCACTTTGGCACAGTGAAGGATGGATTGGGGGAGGCTGTTTTCACTTTCAACTTATGAGATAATGGAATCCTGAACCAAGGCAGTAGCAGTGAGGATTGAAAGATGCATAAACAGCTGAAGATCTTGAAAATGAATTTCATATACATTTGAAATTCATCTGACTGTTAATTCATAAAGGGTAGAGACTGTGTCAAATTTCCCTTACAGATTTCTTCCACTATAATTAATATGAAGTGCTTTGCATCTTGATCACTCAGGAAAATTCTTTCTTTAAATGGAATCTCGTTTTAGTTTCCCCTAACTCTTGGAGCAAAATTAGAAGTTAAAAAGGTTAACTGCTAGACAAAGCAGTTTTTACTTTGTATCCATTATCTTACAAAATATAAGGCTTGCCATTAATCATTACTCTCCATAAAAATGCTCAAATTTAACTAATCTATACCTTTGATGATTGTGTAGCCTTTAACACTCATCCAACCCACGACCCATGGACCACATGCAGCCCAGGACAGCTTTGAATGCAGTACAGTACAAATTCCTAAACTTTCTTAAACCATTATGAGAGTTTTTCATAATTTTTTTAGCTCATCAGCTATTCGTAGTGTTAGTATATTTTATGTGTGGCCCAAGACAATTCTTTCAATGTAGCCCAGGGAAGTCAAAAGATTGGACACCCCTGCTTTAACATACAAGTTTAAAGAACTATTACTGACTGATTTGAAGTCTAGATAAAGTGGGAGAGGAGCATATGAGCTATCTGTTGCACAGTAATGCTGTGTAACCATCATAAAACTCAGTGGGGCACACAACATCAGCATGGATGGCACACACTGGGTTGATCGGATAGGGAACTCAGCTGACCTGAGATAAACTCACTCAAATATCTCAAGGTCAGCAGGGCAAATAGGGTTACTGGATCTGCTCTGTGTCTCTCTCATCTTCCAGAAGGAGAGCCCAGAAAAGTTTTCACAGAGGTAAGAGGGGTGCAAGAGAGACGGCAAGCTCAATTTTATGTGCACTTTTCAATCTTCTGATTGCATCACGTTTGCTAACATCCCAATGCAAGCCTCCAGTCAGAGTCTAGAATCAGAACTAGAGGTGGGGAATTGCAAAGCTATCCATGAAAAGGCATGAATACAATGAGGAACCCAAAACTGAGACTTCTGCTAAGTGTTGTTGCCATGTGTAAACATTTTATTTCTTACTCAGGAGACAGACCCTGTAAGTGGGTACATTGACAGGGCCAGGGAAGCTGCAGGGTAGTTCAATTCATGATTTTGGAGAGAATAACCTGTGACTTCACACATGTATAGAAGTCAACAAATTGGGATGGGAAGAGGTTGAAACTGTCATTGATTCCAGGAAGAGTGCAAACCTACAGCTTCCCCATCTTATTTGAAGACCTGAGTCTAGAATTAAAAATAGATGAGACATTGCTAAGTAAAAAGGTTTTAAGCCCAGAAAGTTCCTACCTTAATTTTAATTTGGATAAATATTATGATTTCTATGCGTAATTTGGTTTTATGCTTTGTATTTATTCTTAAACTTACCAGTGCAGTTTTGTTTAAATCATCCAATTTGCTCTGGTTACTTTAAGGGAACGGTATTTGTTCACATTTAGATGGGATAAAGTGTGGTGGTGGCAGCATATACTCAACTAGCAATCTAGGGACACATAACACAATTGGAGTAGTTAAGAGTGACTTAGGGGAGAGTTCTGAATGCAACATGTTTGCCAGTAAGAGTGTTCTCCTCTCAATTACTATTGGGTTTTCTAAAAAATAATTAGTTCCTTTACTTAAACATTTTTGTAGTTTGTAACCAAAGAAAGTAATTATGAGAGCAATTATTCATAGAAAAGATAAGTGAATAGACTGGGTTGAAGAAAACATGATTCCATTTTGCCATGAAGCCATACATTAAACTTTTCCCACTGTGGAATGAAATTATATTTTTTGATGATGACAATATTTTTGTAAGATAAATCTGGTATCTTTTTGAAGGATATATTATTCAAATAAAACAGAGTTAGAAAGATGAAGATTTTTATAGCAATTCAGGAAGAAGATAGGTATCTGAACCAATGCGGTTGTAGTGGAACAGGAAAAGATAGATATGGTAGACACTGCAAAAACAGAATCAATGAAAGTTAATAGACTCATAGTTCACACTCAAAGCTGAATCTGCAAATTGTAATTGTGAAATTGTTGAAAGTCCTCAAGGACTTTCAATAATAATTATAACTATTGAAGTGCAAGAAGTTTTAAAAGGAACAAAAATGTTTCCTAATACTGGATCATGAGCTGATTTTTCTGTTCTACCAAAATCTTCACTGAGTGCATTTAGTAAAACTTAATTCATTTCCAATATTTAATTCTTTATCAATAAAAAAGAAAAGTTTTAATTAGGTAATACAATCACCATAATAATTATAATGTTAGAAATACATAGCACCCCAACACTTTATATTATTTTATACATTCAAAATAATACTGTCTTCTGCTAGACCATGCCATACAGGACCATTATCTTTCAACATAATAGATAAAGACAAAGGCATAAATGTTTTGACAATGTATTATGTGTTGAAGACTTATATTCTAATGAAAGGCTTGATATGATAATTGCAAATCATACAATCCAACCATTGTTCCAAGGGAGAATTTAGCACTTAACTTCATTTTTATCTGAATTTGAGCTTGGACTTTCCTGAACATGAAATAGAGGATCTCTTTTTCTCGGATATGGGGAAAGCTTTGTAGAATGAATGTAAGATCTTAAGAAACTGTAAGTAGCATTTGTAGCCAAAGTCCTAAAAAAGGAATGCAATTGTTTGTTCATGCCTAGCCTTTGTTCTTTCTGTCACAATTGCCAGAAATAATCATGCTCACAATAAAATATAATTGGATAATTATGTTTTGCAGATTTATAAAACCCCCACCAGTTTGTCTCAAAGATCAATGTGGTCCACAAAATATAAATTTCAGGTCGTCATTTAAAATGTTAAGCTGCTAATTTTCTTTAGTGAGTAGAGTAATCAGTTATACTGGATGCCAGATAGAAGTCTTCACTCTCTATAAACCACATCAAGAGATCACAGGATGCAAAAGGCTTTCTCCTGGGAGCATGCCCTGGAACCTAAAGGTGAAGACTGCAAGTATTTTTTCTGAGGAACATGTTTGAGAGCCAAAGCTCTTTTTTTAATCCCAAAGCCCTTTCCAAGTTCTGAGACACAAAATGGAAAAAGAAAACCACAGAAGGGAAAAATTATTACCCTTGTATGTTTTCATTTGTTTTTACAATCTCTGTATTTTTTTTTCTGGTTTGGTTATCACATCAAAAACACTTCAAGGGGAAAATAATATCTGTAAATAAAACTTTTCTAAGAAATTTGTAATGTAAACAGCAAAGAACAGTTGTCAATACCAGTACCCAGATGTAAATGCTCTGCTCCCAATTACTTCTTACACTTAATCAGGTTGTCCTGAGGCAAGACAGAAAGAAAAGAGAGGCTATACAGGATTTTGTTCAGATGTTTTGCATTGGAACAAGAAGAGGCAGTTTCCTGCATAAATAAATTCATTCATCAATAGCAATAAAACAGCAAGAACATGCGAGGCACTACATTGGGTGCTGGAGAATTATGGCCGGCCTAATTCTCTAGGCCACCATAATTAACTAGGGCCACCATAACAAAGTACTATAGATTGGCCGAGTTAAACAGAAATTTATATTCTGACTGTCCTGAAGGATAAAAGTCCAAGGTGAAGGTGCTGGCAAGGATGGTTTCCTCTCAGGGTCCTCAGGCAAGGATCTGTTCCAGGTCTCTGTCCCTGGCTTGCAGATGGCCGCCCTCTTGCTGCCTTTTCCATACCCACCCCTCTGTGCATGTATATGCCTGATGTCTTTTTGTTGATTCAATTTCCTCTTCTTATAAAGACACCAGTCAGATTAGATTAGGGCCTACCCTAATAGCTTCATTTTAGTTTAATCATTTCTTTAAAGGCCCTATCACCAATCTAGTCACATTCGAATGTAGTTGGGGTTAGGACTTCAAAATACAAATGTAGGGGAGACCTATTTCAGCCCATATCAAGAGGCAAAAATACAGAAGTCCCATCTCTACCCTCAAAGTCACAGAGAGAGGGACTTCAATTGCTTATTCTGAATAAGAAATTAGGATAAAGATACTCTGATCACACACACACACACACACACACACACACACACACAATCGATTTACTACTCAGCCATAAAAAGGAATGAATTAACAGCATTTGCAATGGCCTGTATAAGATTAGAGACTATTATTCTAAGTGAAGTAACTCTGGAATGGAAAACCAAACATCATATGTTCTCACTGATATGTGGTAGCTAAGCTATCAGGATGCAAAGGCATAAGAATGATACAATGGACTTTGAAGACTTGGGGGAAAGAGTGGGACGAGGCAAGGGATAAAAGACTACAAATATGGTGCAGTGTATACTGCTTGGGTGATGCGTGCACCAGGTTCTCACAAATCTCCACTAAAGAACTTACTCATGTGACCAAATACCACCTGTACCCGAATAACTCACGGAAAAATAAAATTTTAAAAAAGAATTAATTGGGAAAGTAGATGTAAAATGCTTATATAAGTTTGCAGCATATAATACAATTAAAAAATTAGACAATTACATTCTGACTAAAAATTTAAATACTTTTAATTAGGACTATACCAGTAAGGAGCTCATGTTCTCACCAGAAATGACAAGCATAAGAATGTTTGTTAAATAAAAATAAGTTTAAGTTAAATAAAATCACTCTGAGGACAACAATCTGTTTTAATTATACTTTCTTTTTCTCTTACCATCAGCTCCAAAGTCTGTTGCCTGGTGATTGGATAGAAGCTGGAATGTACTGGCAGATCTATTGTGGCAAGAATGTGCAAAATCCCTCTACATGGCATTTTGCACAAGATTTGATAAGAAAATATGGGGAATTGCTCACTGGGGATGCTATTTTTTTTTTTTTTCGCCTGTTCCATGCAAGCTCCATTTAGAAGCCTCTAAGAACTCTAAGACTGGGGTCCAAAGCAAATAACTATAGCACACAACAATCCACCCCTCAAAACATATCTTTTCCTCTAATTTTTTTTGTTGTTGTTTACGATGTTTCACATAAGATGATCACACCACATCAATTATGATGAAAACCTTTGTTTGGGGGGTCTTGGAGGAATTCCTCAGAAGATCAATCTTTTAAGTAAAAATAAAGAAATATGTACATATAAATATGCCAGTCTCAGATATTAATGTCATTGAAATAATGGCCATTGATTTATTTATATAGACCCTGTTACATTATTTAGTGTTATCTTGGTGCTTTTATTCAAACACATTCTTTGGTTCTCTAACTATTAATGATTCTAGAAGTTATATGATCCATTCTATCCCCTAGCTTCACATTATCTTGTTATAACCTTCAGCAACTAATTTCCACTTTTGCGATCATTTGACTCCCATCCCGACCAGCAGAGAAATGTGGGAAAGAGTAAGAGGATGCTGTGTTCTGGGGAATGCTAATTTCCTGGCTTGGTTTTGCCACCTGCTACCTATATGTAACCTTTCTGAGGCTCAGTTGTCATTTGTGTAATTGGGTATAATAACGCTTCACAGAGTTATAAGGCTAAAAGATACGGTACTTTGGAAATTGCTTTGTAAAATTCTGTGAAAGCAAAAGGCAAGAAATTATTAAGGCTCTTAATGTCAATGCCAGTCTAATGACTATATCTGTTACTTCATTTTTGGTGATATTGTCTTAATATTGAAAGTCAATTATTAAATTAATGTAAGGAATAAACTTTATAAAATGAAGATATGGATTTCATATTCAGTGAAGTTTAAAAATTGCCATTGCTTACTCCCTATCCCTGAATATGCTCTAGTCAAAACTGTAAATGATTTTTTTTTACTCTCTGTTAGGAAGAATCATCATTAGAAATAATCATCTTTAGGAAGAATGATTTTTCCTAAAAGAAACCAAAGTTTATTTTTGTTCAGGGATAGGGTGGTATCTGCACATATGCAAACAAATGCTATATTTCTTTGTGATCCAAAGGATTTACACTCTAATGGTCAGTAGGGCAGATGTTTCAAGTTTGGGTGAAGGGTTCATCCACCTAGTGTATAGTGAGCTTTAGGACACGGGTGAAATGTATTTCATCTCCCTGTACACATTAAAGTGGACACTCACAATGTATATCAAGGTGCTATAGAGAACTGCTGTTGCCTCTTGCTTGTTTCCTGTTTCTTTTCTATGATGTATTAAACAGGAAAGCTAAATGCTGCAGCTATTGATAATTATGTTTGACTGTGGTAGCATTCCCTGATGCTAGCTGGTAGCTAACCTGGTGCTCTGCCAAATGTGTCATCTTATTATCTATGCATCAGGATCAAGGTCAGCAGCATATTGCAGATGACCTCTTCTATGGGCTAATGTTTATCAACTGACTTTGGAAACCATAACCAAGCTGTCCTTCATTAAGTGTTCTATCCTTAAGAAGTGCAGCACAAAATGGGTTGAACAGAACTAGATCTCTTACATAACCTGCTTGTTTTCATTGAAGGTTGGCAACAGGTCAAAAAAGGCATCTGACAAGTTCGCATGCAGTTCAGCTTGTTTACTAACAGTAAGATACCAGGTATATGATGTTATCCAATGAAACCATCCCCTAAAAGAGATACTTGTACAAACTTAGGTTTAGCATAAAATTCCAAATAATCTTCCTATTAAAATCTTTGAATATTTGAATAATGTGATTAATATGAATATTCACGACAAAATAGAATATTGGACTTACATGTTTCAGTAATCCAATCACTTGGTAATTTGTCATATTTTTCTGATGTAAATTTGCTTATCTGAGGATAAAAATCTATAGTAGAATACAAAGCGGCATGCCCAGTTTGTTGCTGTACAATAAATGGACTACTGTGAGTACACTGAGTTAAGCTGAAGAACAGGAGCCCAGCCAGGGAGAAACACCAGGCGCCTAGCTAGGAAGAAACACCAGGCAGCTGCCTGAAATCAACTCTCCTTGCCATTGACGGCTGTGCACAGTAGTCTAGGCCTCAGCTCCTAACAGATTAAGATCAGGTATTTATTTAAGAATCTCTTACGGGCATGTACACTTCCTCATAAGCTCTCACTTTTCCAGGCACCGCATTTGGGTCCTTGTATCATGTAGATATTTAGGAAGTCATTGCTTTTGTGGGTGGCAAATCATAGAAAACATGCTGTCATAAATAAAATAGAAATTATCCAATGGTACATGAATCTCAAATATTAACTTAAATAATGCTACTTACAAAGACCATAGTAAAAATAATGCTAATCACACTTCTTGATATTTACCAAACTTTATAGTGTATGATAAACTCAAATTCTTTATTTCAGGTGTGAAAAAAAGGAAATGCTAGCTTAGAAAATAAACTGCTATTTTCATGAACTGGAATTTCCAAAATTCTTTCAATTTGTTACTAATACTAAAAGTGTTCCTATAAATAGGCAATTAATATGTATTCATTTATGTATTACCTTTTAAATTCATTTTATTTTGAACTGGAATTTTCAAAATTCTTTCAATTTGTTACTAATACTAAAAGTGTTCCTATAAATAGGCAATTAATATGTATTCATTTATGTATTACCTTTTAAATTCATTTTATTTTGAGACCGGGTCACACTCTGTTACCTAGGCTGAAGTGCCATGGCGTGGTCAAACCACCTCCATCCCTCAGCCTGAAGCGATCCTCCTGACTCAGTCTCCCAAATAGCTGAGACTACAGGAACATGCAGCAATGCCTGGCTTTTTCTTTCAATTTATTTTTTGTCCCTACAAAAAATTAGGGCCTCGCTATATTGCCCATGATAGTCTTGAACTCCTGGGCTCAAGCAATCCTCCTGCCTCAGCCTCTCAAAGTGGTAGGATTACAGGCATGAGCCACCACACTTGGCCAATATTTATGACTGTTTGATAGTTAAGAGCTTTTTCCACAGGTATTTTCCCTCATATATTTGTGTATAAGAGGATGTGAATGTGATAATAATTTAAAATATAAACTATAGCCAATATATACCGAACACTGAACATGTCTTACATGCCATGCATTATTCTAATGACTTTATTAATTTAAATATATTACATACTTAATTTAAATTTCTATGAGTCAGCTAAATTATGGGCAAAATAAACTGCTTAGATAACCTCTTTCCTGTCTCCTTTATCTAATATTCTATTATTCTAAACACATTTATATTGAACTATGTATACATATATGTATATGTTCATGCTCGCACATCAGGTTAAATTAACTATTGTCTTAGTTATAGTCTTCATGTATTTAAAATTTATGAAAGTTCATGCTTAAAAGTGCTATGTGCCAAAATTTGCAGTAGTTTCTTTAGAGAAATATAATGAATATCTTTCTTAAAAGAGGATTATAATCTAGATAGGAAGATAAAACACAAACACTCCTATAATTAATCATTTAAAAGAGTAAGTATGTTGTCATAACCTCAAAAGTATCACTACTGTTAAGAGTCATGCGAGGATACTGAGTAAAAATGGCCATTGATCTGTAATACGTTTATATCTCATCAATAGAAAACTATATTAGTTGGGATTTTTTTTTTTTTTTTAACATATTGCTCCCTTTACCTGACTTGCTATCAGGATCCGTCTCTATTTTCCAAGTTGAATTTAGGGTTTGGCTTTGATATTTGCAAGCAGCATGTTGACAATTTCAATATTATATCAATGACCCTTTGCAGTTCTTGACTTCTTTGATTTCACTGGCCATTTTTACGTCTTTATTCCTGTATCTGTAGAATTACATTCAGGATCTTGTTATCCAATAATATTATGCTAGTTTCAAGATCTTAAATTTGTTGTAAATGTCTCATATTACATTTTCTACAACCACATCTTCCATAAGCTCTTACCCACTCAACTCTTAAAATATGCGACACTTCACCTATACAAATATATCTCCATTTTATATGTCCTCCTATATTACATTTCCATTTTCCAGCAGCACACTGGATATTTCTACTTAGATGATCTGTGGCCCTTTCATATGTCCAAAAGAGAAATTCATTCTCTTCCCTCTGAAAAAAGGAGATTCATTTCAAAATTAATATTCTGAAAAATCTCTTGCAATTTTCATACTCAAAAACAATTGCTGGTTTACCATTTCCTTCATAATAACTCTTGCATCTTTACCATCTTCTAAATTTCAACACCATTATCTGAGTTCAATATCACTTTATCTGACTTATTGCATTAACATTCTAATTGGTCTCTAGTCTGTCCCTCTGCAATCTATTCGTCACTTCGTTGCCAGTTTAATCTTCTTAATATAGTTTTCCACTGCAGAATACCTTCCGTGACCTTCTACTCTAGCCAGACTGATTTATTCACTGTATCTTCATCATACCACGCTCTTTGTCTATACGTATGTCATTAGTTACATCATTTCACTCTCCTGAAATGTCCTTTCCTCTCCTCTCCTGTTCACCTATTTGCATTTTACTTGTCTTTCAGTTCCTAGCTGAGGTCTGTTTCCTCCAGATTTCCATAGTCTCAGCAAACTTCCAAAACGTTCTCTTATTTAATTAATGTATTATTTGTGGCGTTATTAGGTAAGTTTTACACCCATTAGGGTAGAGCAGTTGAGGGTTCTGACTTCCGTTGAGCATCACTTAGTGAATGTTATAGCTCTAAATCAAACAAAGAGCATTTCCTTTTCATTATTCATGTTCAATGAATTGATGTGGTGCTCAGATAGGCATTACCATCTCTTATGAAATAAATTTTTTCTTTCCAAAATTTGTATGTTGAAGTGTTAACCGCCAATATCTGAGGATGTCACTGTATTTGGAAAAACAGTCTTTAAACAGGTAATTAAGGTAAAATGAGGCCATATGGTTATTCCTCAATCCACTCTGACTGGTGTCCTTATGAGAAGAGGAGTTTAGCACATAGACAACAAACACATGGTCTGATGAGTGAGAATGTGAGGTCAGAATGAGACAAGGTGGCCATTTACAAGACAAGGAAAGAGACCTCAGGAGAAGCCAAACCTGCTGATACTTTGCTTTTGGACTTCTAGCCTCCAGAACTTCAGGAAATACATTTCTGCTGTTTAAGCCATGCAGTCTGTAGTATTTATTATGGTACCCCTAGGAAATTAATACACCTTGAATAATTCTTTACATTGGATATTTATTTCAGGCTCTATACATTTTTCATAGAAATAAATGTCAACATGACAACATATTCAACCAAATACTAAAGGTAAGTAAACAGCATCAAATTTGGAGGACACACATCATGCCTTTTTTTTGAGACAAAGTCTCACTGTTGTCCCCTAGGCTGGAGTGCAATGGCGCCATCTTGGCTCACTGCAACTTCCGCCTCCCAGGTTCAAGTTATTCTCCTGCCTCAGCCTCCCGAGTAGCTGGGATTACAGGCGCCTGCCACCATGCCCTGCTGATTTTTGTATTTTTAGTAGAGACGGGGTTTCACCATGTTGGCCAGACTGGTCTCGAACTCCTGCCTTCAGGTGACCCACCCACCTGGGCCTCCCAAAGTGTTGGGGCATGAACCACCACACCCAGCCACATCATGCTTTTTTAAACAATGTCTAAATGATTCAAAAAAGCTAAACCTTGCATCCAAAGAAGACTCTAAACATCAGCCTCTAAACTGAAATTAAAATGTATTTACTAATTTAAATTCACATCATTAAATTTTTCTTGGTGGTATTATAATCAGTATCAAGCTTCCCCTTAGAAGCAATAATTAAGTTACCTCAATCTTTTATATTACTTTGAATTTAAATGCTCCTAAACTGCCACAAATGCTTAGCAATAATGTGATACCCCTTTCCTGGGCTTATTCAAAATCTAGACTAGACAGATTAGAAATTGTTTGACTGAATGTCTACTTTCTTCTTGTAATAAAGAGTGATTTTCCTAGTCATTGTGTAGATTAGCAACGTGCATAGATATTTTTCTTCCCAAGGTTACAACTAGCACTCTGAGGACTTGTATAAGCATTCAAAGTGTCAAGACTAATTTAAGCAGAAGCAAAACATACCAGCTATAGTAGTTGACACACAATCAGTATAAGCAATACCTGGGGACACCAACATGTAGCAATTTTAAATATAAAGTCTTAAAGCCCATTGAACTTCAGTTTATCTTATTTCTGTCAAAGTTATTATTTTATGACTGTAAACTTTATAAATATTTTGGATTATAAATATAACTTTAAAATTGTAATCCTAAAGTGGGTCTTCACTTCGATGACATTATAAAATATTAAATGTGAGCTGATTTCTACTTTGCTCTGCTTATGTTTGTGCCTACTCATCCTCATTCCTACAAGGAGAGACCTATAAGGACTCCAAAGTGTTACAGGTTAGATGCTGTAAGAAAGATGCTCTGAGGTGGATATTTGTATGCAGGAAGTTTATTGAATGGACACCTGTGGGGCAGTAAAAAAAAAAAAAAAAAAAAAGCAGTATGAAGCAGGGGTAGGAGTCCAAACAAGATGTAGTCACAGCAGTGGCCTCAGAGGAACCCATGGAAAGCTACAGAAGGCCCTGCAGAGTCCTCTAAAAGTAAGGGCAGAAGGCTGGACCTCTACCCCCATTATGTCCAGATGCTGGATGTGCACTGTCCAAGGAGGAAAGCAGGGCTTTGGGTGAAGTGACTCTCTTCAGCAGATGGCCATTCTGGAGGAGGACTCTGCTGAGACCTGTCACCCACCAAAATTTCCAGTAACTGAACAAATGAAGGTCTTGGTCTTGAAGGTGAAAGATGGTTACAGACCACAGCAGCCACTATAGAAATATATGAATTCAACTTTATATATATTGGTCAAGTAGCATCGGGTAAACAATTGCAACCTTTATGAGCCTCAATTTCCTTCTTCGTTACTGGGATTATTAATATCTTTCAGTCTTTCTCACAATAATTTTTTTAGGATCACTGGATCCAATGTAAGTAAAAATGCTTAGGGGACATAAAGGGTCCAGATAGAAATATATGTTAGAAATCATCATTTAGGTTCATTCCTTCATTGCACAGCTAAGGATATTGAAGCTTAATATGGACTCATATTACTCTACACCTGACACAGTTCTAGCTAGCATTTTATATTAATTACCTATGAAATTATCACCATGACCCTATGAGGAAACAGACACACGAGGGGTCATGTAACTTTACCAAAGTTACATAAATGGGAGCAGGAGACAACACTGATGATATCTGGTCCCAGTGACTGTTCTTGACCCACTCTATTATACTGCTTCTGGTAAGACAGAAGTTACCAGTAGTCAGGTCCACAACTTTCTGTCATGTAGTTCTTTTTAACCTATTCTTGGAGATCATGGTAGACAGCAAAGCAAAGATAGCAAGCAAATTGGCAACTATGGGGAAGAACACACTCTGGTATATTTGTTTGGCTGTTTTTTGTTTTTGCTTTGCTGTTTTGTTTTTGATTTGCTTGCTTTAATTTTTACAATGTAATGTGGCTACAGAGGAATCTTGTTTAGTAACTTATCTGAAGTTTAGCAACTATAACCTTATACCAGTTGACTTCATGAATTCATATTCCTGGCCTAAACTGTTGAGGCACTTGAATTTGAACCCACAGCTATCCACATGTAGATGATGATGATGATGATGTGATGAAGGAGAAATAGAAGGAGGGTGAGGAAGACAAGGAGAAAGATGAGGGAGAGAAAAGGAGAAGAGGAAATAATAATAAAGAAAAAGAAGATGGAGAAAGGGAGGTAAGGAACAAGAACAAGTTATTATTCATAATAATATAAAGAATAGTTAGCACCTATTAGAATATAGTCTTTCACTACTGATTCTTCTATTGGTGTTCTCTAAGAAATCTCACCTGATATACGGTTTTAGAGAAAAATCACTATTTTTCTTATATAATAATCTGCTTAAATGAATTAATGCTACTACACAGCCTGACTAATACAAATAGATATGGAGTATGGGGTATATAAAGAGAGAAGGGTTGGAGAGGCATTTTACAAATTATTAAATTATAAATATGTTTATTTCACATGTAATCAAGAAAGCGGTATCTATAACAATCAAAAATATATTTATTTATTTACTTATTTATTTATTTATTTATTTATTTTCTGAGTCAGGGTCTCACTCTGTCACCCAGGCTGAAGTGCAGTGGCATGATCATGGTTCATCAAAGCCTTGATCTCCTAAGCTCAAGTGATCCTCCCACCTCAGCTTCCCCAGTAGCTGCGACAACAGGTTTAGGTCACCACATCTGGCAAATCTTTGCATTTTTTGTAGAGGCAAGATTTTGCTATGGGACAACAGGTTTAGGTCACCACATCTGGCAAATCTTTGCATTTTTTGTAGAGGCAAGGTTTTGCTATGGTGCCAACGCAGGTCTCAAACTCCTGAGCTCAGGCGGTTCCTCCCACCTTGGCCTCCCAAAGTGCTAGGATTACAGACATGAGCCACAGCACTTGGCCCCTTATTTTTTAATAGTTACTTTGAACAAAAATAGATTATTTTCATTAAGATAAGAATTGAAACATTTTGAAAAATGTGTTTCTATTGAGCATCTACTTTCTGATAGGTGTCATATTTTACAAGAATATAAACATAAAAGCCAGACACTTTCAATCATGTAATAAGTGCTAGAAGCATCTAAAAAAGATGGTGTAATTAGCACATTATTAAGAAATATCAGACTGAGCTGATCAGGGAAGCCTTTCTGAAGGAGGTGAAATCTGAACTACTTTTTAAATAAATATTAATCAGCTGAGAAAAGGAAAGGGCACGTTAGGACTTAGGAAAAGCATTTAGGGCCACAGAGGAACATGAAAAATATAAATACCTTGTACAGATACAAGTACATCTGGAATTTCTAACAGAAAGGCTTGGAGCTGTCAGGAGCCATCAAGCCATGAGAGTAAGTGGAAATTAAGTCTGAACAAAGGAGATCAGAGCTGAAAGGCAGAGAGGGGCCAATATCTGTTGGTTCTAACATTGGCTCTAAGTAGTTGTGCCCAAATCTAGCATTCATTATTTTTGAGACACTTCATTTCCAGGTTCTATACATTCTTTTTATTGCTAACGCAATGAGAGGCAGGCTGTGCTTGCAACCAAGAACCTTGCCTAATAAAAGTTATTTTGAAGGCTGGGCACCATAGCTCATGCCTATAATCACAGCACTTTGGGAGACTTAGGCAGGAGGATTGCTTGAGTCCAGGAGTTCGAGACCACATTTTCAACATAGCAAGAATCCATCCCTACAAAAATCAAAAGTAAAATTAACCAGGTGTCAGGTTGCAGCATGTCATTCTAACTACCATGGAGGCTAAGACTGGAGGATTGCTTGGGACTAAGAGTTTGAGGCTGCAATAAGCTGTAATTACTCTACTGTATCTCCTGTCTCATCAGACTCTGTCTCAAACGTAAAGTTATTTTCTTGCATTTGATTTGAAGAACTTTTGGAGATACATGTCTTATTCTTATGTATGACAGCCAGAACAGCAACTCTTACACTTTGAACATACATCACATAATGTACACACACAGATACACGCTAACCTGAAGACCTACATTATCAGAATTGGTCAGAGGAGCTATTACCAAAGCTGAAAAAAACAAAATGCAAAGGAAAGGGGAAGAAACAAAATCCAAAAAGAAATGACAATGGAAAACTTCAATTTCTTTTAATGTAGGTACATGGTTAATGTACCCTAATCTGTGGTCAAGGTGGTTGTTGCTTTTTTTTTTTTTTAATTCTGCCAAAATGTTGCCACTGACACTCACAAAGTCCTCATCTCTAAAGCTAATTACAAAATTTTAAGTATTTTGTTCTCTGATGTATGTCATGTAATTTTCCAAATGACAGCCTATTTGACAACAGGAAAGTTTACCGCTGTATAGGCCCAGACAAAAGTATAACAATAGTTTCAACAATCTGTTTGTCCAGTGAAGTATGTGATGAGGTATTTTTGTGGATAAAGAACAGTAAAAACATTAGGCTTTGATTTCTTAATGAATCAATGAAGATATTCTATCTAGTTGATTCAAATTTGGGTATACTGGGAAACATACTATGTTAAGTAAGATCATTGTACCAGGAAGTTTTCAGTTATTCTAACCTCCTATAATTTATTGAAAATAGTTTTACTTTCTGTACTTCTACCAAAAATGCAATTGTGTACTGAAAATAATATACTTTTAGATCAGGTTAGAAGCCTCTTTTTTGTGCTATTCAAGAGTAAAATGTCACCTGAACAAATTGTTCATATTTTCACCCTCCCCCTTTTTTTTTCATTTTCTCCTGTAGTTTAACAAAAGTCAAGTAATACAAAGTCTAGAATGTGGAGATAAGATGACAACATAAACAAGTAATTCCTTTCCTGTCTTCTAATTCTCAAGACAACCATTTTCATTGTCATCATCATTGGCTCTTCATTTTGTACTCGGCATTGTGCTAAGTGCATTCATATACATTAGCTTAAAACAACCAGATGTAATAGGTAATATTCTACCCTTATTTTATAAGACAAAACTCAAGCTTAAATAAGTGTAATAATTTACCTAAGGCAACTGATATGGTTTGGCTGTGTCCCTACCCAAAACTCATCTTGAATTGTAGTTCCCATTATCCCCAGGTGTCATGGGAGGGACCCAGTGGGAGGTAACTGAATTATGGCAGCGGGTTTTCCCATGCTGTTCTCATGATAGTGAATAAGTCTCATGAGATCTGATGGTTTTGTAAAGGGTAGTTCCCATGCACACGCTCTCTTGCCTGCCATCATGTAAGATGTGACTTTGCTCCTCATTCACCATCCTCCATGATTGTGATGCCTCCCGAGCCATGTGAAACTGAGTCCATTAAATCTCTTTTTCTTTATAAATTATCCTGTCTTGGGTATGTCTTTATTAGCAGCATAAGAACAGACTAATATAGCAACACAGCTAGTAAGTGATAGAGTCATTTCAAACTCAATTCTATTTTTCTCCAGAGCCTAGTTTTAAGCCATTACATTACAGGTGTTTTTAAATCAACTTTTCTTTAAGTTCCAGGGCACATATGCAGGAGATGCAGGTTTGTTACATAGGTAAATGTGTGCCATGGTGGTTTGTTGCACAGATAAACCCATCACCTAGGTATTAAGCCCAGTAAAATTTGTATTAAAAATGAGAAATATGACATTCACATGTAAGAAATTGATACTATGTATAACTCAGATAAGGCCTAATTTAAGGCATGAAGAATGATTTCAACTTTCACTAATCTGTTAACCCCATAGCTCAGGGTGATTAGGTGACAGAAAAAAGAAAGCCAGCACAGGAAAGTTCCGTCTTGTCTTGGTTATTACATCCAGCAGAAACCTACAGAACAACAAACAAAAAGCTACCACACCTGATTTTTTTCTTCAAGAAGTCAAACCTATGCTCTCTCCCCATTCCTCATTCATACATTTATCTTATATATAAGTAAAAAGATATTACAGATCTTTTCTACTCACTTAAAAAATAGTCTTATTTAAGGTCTTAATTGACTTGAAAACCATATTTATCCAACTCTGCCTTAAAAATCTTAAAAATATAAATTATAAGTTTCCTACTGTAGTAGTCAACTGGGGACAAAATAATGCTACATAATAAAGAAACCACCACAAAATTCAGTAAAACAATAATGAACTTGTATTATCCCCTTCGTAAGTCTAAAGGTTGCTGTGGGTCTGCTGTTTAGCTGGGCTGGCTTTGCTTCACATATCTCATTCTGGGGATCAGCTCGAGAGACAGCAGATCTAGGCACATTTTTTCATGTAGGAGGTCAGATGCTGCCGGGGGCAAGCTGAAACACACGACGCCTCTTAAAGTCAAAGTTCAGAATTTGCACCCTGTCAATTCTACATTCCATTAGCCAGGAAAGTCACATAGCCACACCTGAAATAAACCAATGAGACAGAAAGGTACATTTGTCTCACAGCTGAAGGAGAGGGCAGTAAATATTTGATGACCAATAATCTAAGCTATCACATCCAGTGATTTTAAAATAAAATAAAATAAATAAACATTTTCTCCAGCTTCTTATTCACCCTCTTCTTTCTTGGTCTCACATGTCTAGTCATGCTGGTATCTTGCCTGGAATTCCTTTAACCTCTTTTTCTGTCTGGAAATTCATGTTTTGCTTCTTCAAGACCATTCTGTAGTGGGGTGCAGTGGCTTTCACCTGTAGTCCCAGCAATTTGGAAGGCAGAGGTAGGAGAATGCTTGAGGCCAGGAGCTCAAGACCAGCCTGGGCAACATAGTGAGACACCATCTCTGCAAAAAATGAAATGCAGCTGGAGTGGCGACATGTGTCTGTGGACCCAGCTAGCTATTCAGGAGGCTGAGGCTGGAGGATCATTTGAGCCCCAGAGCAGAGGCTACAGTGAACCATGATTATGTGGCTGCACTCTCTAGCCTGAGCAACAGAGCTGTCTCAAAGAAAAAAACAAGATGATGCTAAAATGTTACCTCTTCTGTGAAGCCTTTTTAACCACCTCACAAACTGCATGTGTTAATCAACATATATGTGTATTGCCATTAAAGGGGACATGCACACACAGATGCACATTTTAAGTATTTAAGCCAGGTTTTCTTCCCTCCCTCCCTTCCTTCCTTCTTTCCCTCCTTCCCTCCTTCCTTTTCTCTTTATCCCTTTTTTCTCTCTCCCTCCTTTCTCTGTTTTTCTCTCTATCCCTTTCCATCTTCCTTCTCCTCTCCCGTTTCTCTTTTTTCTCTCTTTCTGATTTTGTTTTTCTTTTTTTTTTTTTTTTTGGAGATGGAGTCTTGCTCTGTCACCCAGTCTAGAGTGCAGTGGCGCTATCTCAGCTCACTAAAAGATCCACCTCCTGGATTCACACCATTCTCCTGCCTCAGCCTCCTGAGTATCTGGGACTACAGGCACCCGCCACCATGCCCAGCTAACTTTTTTGTATTTTTAGTAGAGACGGGGTTTCACCATGTTAGCCAGGATAGTCTTGATCTCTTGACCTCGTGATCCACCCGCCTCGGCCTCCCAAAGTGCTGGGATTACAGGCATGAGCCACTGTGCCAGGCCTCTTTCTGATCTTTAATGACCTGTGGTAGACATTGATACTAGTCATTCTAAGTACATAGTAGAATTATAATTAATTACCTTTCCCAGGAAGTTAGGCATAGTCATGTGACTTGTTTTACCCAATGAAACATGTGCAAAGATAAATGCATCTTTCAGGCAGAGTGCTTTAAGAGCTGGAGCACAATTATTTATCTTCCTGTATAGCAGTAATCAACAACAAATACAGATGATAGCCTTCCCTTACTCGAGGTCCCCAGATGAGGACAGAACAGACCAGAATTCCCCAGTGACTTCCAGCATACCCACAGCATGAGCGAAAAGTATGCATCTATCTTAAAACACTGAAATACTGGATCATTATCATAGCATAAACTAGACTATCTTAACTGATATAGACCTTTCTTTAAAGCTATGTTTCAATCAAAAGGTCTCAAGACATTATAGGGAGTCTATTTCCACAAGAATATTGGTAAACCCTAGTGTTCATGTAGCACTGTGATTACATAAAATATAGTTTGAAACACACAAATTTGAAGACATCTGAGGAAAAAACTAATGTTTATCAAATTCATGTAATCATTCATATGTAAAAGTGGATACAAAATATGACCCACTCAAAATTAGATCGCATTTTAAGTGAATTAATCACTAAAAAAATTGTTACCATGTTCACATCCAAAAAAAAATGTTTTTAGATAACTAGTTTAGATAAATTAGTTTGAAGGTCAGCTGAGTTTAGGTGAAGTGCCCTATTATTCTCATTTCTTGTTAATACCCTTATACTCTGTATGAGAAGAAGATAAACCATTTAACAATCAGTTAAGGGACTTCAGAAACTCATCTGTCCTGAAGGTAGTGAGTAAATTCAGTGTTACAGCAATTTTGAAATGGTCTAGAGCTGGTAATCTCCAGATGCACTATTAAACATACAAAATATTCCAAGTAGTACAAAGTCCATATTAGCATCTAGAATATTCAGCTGCTAATTAAGTAGAATGCCTGTAAATTTTAAGATTTCATATGTGTATATGATTTCTTCTAACGGAATACCAGAAGGAGCAATAAAAGATAGTATGTATTGAACTAAACGTATGAACAGGAAAAAAAAAAAAGACTCAAGAACACAATTCTATATCTGGAGAATAGATGCAGTGTCATATAAACTGCAAAGGCTTCAAAAGCCAAAATACTAAAATATATCTGCAAGGTTACTGGAGGTTAATTTGCATAACTGGGCAGACCGCCGTGGTATGCAGTGATTTCAGTAACTTTCCTTCAGAAAAACACCTGCAGATGCTTGCCTGGAGGCAGAACTATGGTTTTAAAGGATAATGCCTCTTCTCTATTCTTAAGTATTAGTAGTAGGATAATGTATGGGTCTTTTAGTTGCATGGAAAAATTACTTTTGCTTGAACATGGAAAAACAGTAAATCGAGGAATACTTCTCAGAACTTACAATTACTTTATCTGTTTTTATTTCTTAAAGAACAAGAATGTGAATCAAATCATTATCTCTAGTTGAATTACCTGAGATAATATGTGGAACCATCGAGTACCATGCTTGGCATTCACAAATGTTTCCCTTAGATTGTGAATAATTTTGTTAAGTACTATTTGTTTCTACACGTTTGTTTATTTTTTATCATTAGATTGAAAACTTTTGGAGTAAGCAAGTGCATCCAAATGATTTTTTTGTTTTGAGGGAGCTGACATACTAATGCACTAAGTGTTTGGTTAAATGAATAAAAATGTAAGATGATAAATAAATAAATCCATTAGTTTATGACTTAAATAAAATACAGATGCTCCTTGACTTACAATGGTGTTACATCCCAATAAACCTGTGTTAAGTTGAAAATATCATTAGGTAAAAATACATTTAATACACCTAACCCACTGAGTATCACAGCTTAGCCTAGCCTACCTTATATGTGCTCAGAACATTTGCATTACCCTACCCTTGGGAAAATCATCCAACAAAAAGCCAATTTTATAATAAAGTGTTGAATAGCCCATGTAACTTACTAAATGCTATATACTGAAAGTGAAAATTGAATAGATTTATGTGTACTCAAAGTACAATTTCTACTAAATGCACATCACTTTTGCATCATTGTAAATTCAAAAAATTGTAGGTCTGGCACTATCTGTATTAATCAGGTAGGCAAAAGAAGCAAAACCAAGGGGAAAGGGCTGAATCATCTTCCAGCTGATTAAAGTTCTTAGGAAGCATTTGATAAAATCTGTTTTAGAAGTACAGACAAGTCTATCTGCCAAATGAGGATTACTAGTGCTCTTAACTAGTGCTTATTGATTAGAATATACTTGTAATAGGTTGTTTTAAATATAACGGATGTCTAAAGAAGAGTTGTTAAATCTAAATAAAGATATATGGCTATATGAAGACTATATGACTCACTTATGAGGACTCTAAGTATTTGTCAAAATACATACTTTTAATAAAATGCTTGTTTCATACTACTTTCCATCTCTGCAATGATTTCCTTCTGATGCCTCTGCCTCATCTCTTAGAGTAAAAGACAAATATTTTAAACAACCTACATCACCCAAGATATGCCAAAATTTCCCTCCTCTCCTACTTATTTGCCAACTGTAGTTTTTAGTCCTCTTTCCTTCTTATCTAAGGCTCAGCCTCTCTTGCCATCCTAGAACTCATTGGGCACACTTACACCTCACCTCAGAGTCCTTATCCTTGTCTGCAAGACATGACCATCCCTCCCCCAAATTCTCATCAGCTATTATTACGTCAATACTCGGATGTCATGCTCTCTGTAATATCTAACACCTGTTTGAAATTGCAACCTTCACTATACCGCTTTCTTATATTTCTAAATAAATCTTACTATATAAATACACTTGTCTGTCTCCTCACTAGAATGAAAGTTCTTAAAGGCAGGGGTTTTTGTCTGTTTGGGGCAGCACTATACCCCCAAGACATAGAAAAGTCTGCACATAAATATTTGAAGAATGCAGGAATGATTTTGATAAGCGCTCTCTGAATATTTTGGTCATAAGTGTTCTGTAGGTAAATCACATTCTAGTTAACCCTTTAACAATGAATATAGGAAAAACTAGTAACTTTGTAATTAGACATGATTCATGATCAAATAAATACAAAAAATAATTAAATCCACTTTTATGTTTTTTAGTTTCTAAAGAAATAGAAGATGATGATTAAATAGAGCAATACCTTGGGAATTAAAATTTCGAAACTGAGGCCAGGCACAGTGGCTCACACCTGTAATCCTAACATTGTGGGAGGCAGAAGCAACAGGATTGTTCAAGCCCAGGAGTTTGAGACTAGCCTGAGCAACACAGCAAAACCCTGTTTCTACAAAATAATTTTGAAAAATTAGCTGGCTGTGTTGGCACATGCCTGTTAGTCCCAGCTACTTGGGGGGGATGAGGCTGGAGGATCCCTTGAGCTCATAAGGACAAAGCTAACGTGAGGCATCACCACTGTACTGCAGCCTGGGCAATGGAGTGAGACCCTGTCTCTTAAAAGAGAAAATAAGTAATTAAATAAGTAAAATACCTAAATTGAATCAATATAAGTATTATTTGTGTATTACTGAAATAGACAGGGCACAGTCCTTGTGACAACATGGGTTTGAGCCGAGGCTTTTCTATAATTGACAATTTCAGCACAGAGTTGAATTTTCTGAAATGATAGAAATGTTCTATACCTGTGTTGATCAACATGACAGCCATTAGCCACATGTGACCATTAAGCACTGGAAATGTAAATGGTATGACTGACGGTCAAAACTTTTACCTTTAATTCTAACTAATTTTTATTTTTTATGTAAATAGTCACAAGTGGACAAATTGTTGTTTGATTGGTGTAAAGTTCCACTGATAAAAGATGAATTAGTGGCCGGGCGGGGTGGCTCATGCCTATAATCCCAACACTTTGGGAGGCCGAGGCGGGTGGATCACAAGGTCAGGAGATCGAGACCATCCTGGCCAACACAGTGAAACCCCGTCTCCACTAAAAATACAAAAAAATTAGCTGGGCGTGTTGGCGGGGGCCTGTAGTCCCAGCTACTTGGGAGGCTGAGGCAGAAGAATGACTTGAACCCGGGAGGCAGAGCTTGCAGTGAGCAGAGATCGCGCCACTGCACTCCAGCCTGGCTATGGAGCGAGACTCCGCCTCAAAAAAAAAAAATGAATTAGTTTTAGAGATCTGCTACACAGCATAGTACCTATAGTCAAAAATACTGTATTGTGCACTTGAAAATTCATTAAAAGGGTAATTTCATGATAAGAGTTTTTATCATAAATAAATAATCTACCATCCCCACTGAAAAAAATAGTCACATGTGGCTAATGGCTACCATATTAGACAGCTCAGGCCTAGATATATTTAAGGCAATTTTTAAGGCATTATTTTTTACTTCTCTGTTATTCAGTTTTATCATATGCAAAATGAAATTAAATAGTTATTTTTAAGTGCTAACATTGGGATTACATTAAATATGTTAACTGTTGCTATTACACTGTCTGACACATCATGGGTGCCCAAATGTATGCTATTGTTATTACTGTTATTTTCTAATCATCATGGTAGGTTTACTGAATTGTCAAAGCTTCCTTGCTGACGCTTTGACCACTGTGACTCAGTGACATTTGTGAGGCCACAAGCCAGAACCTGACCCATTGTTATGGACACAATAGTCCCATGCTCTCATAAACTCGGCTTCTGCTCCATTTGTTTTAGTTACTGGTTCAATCCAAGCCTCTGGGGGGGAAATGTATACACGATATACATATATGTGAGATATATGTATATATGATATATGTATATATGATATATATATAACTAAAACATAATATATACATAATATGTATTTAATAAAATATATATTTAACTAAATATATGTGTATATATTAGTTAAGTATATGTGCTGCATATATTATATTTTAGTTATATATGCATATCATAACATGTATATTTGTATATATGTATATATTATGTATATATTATGTAGATATATTTTAGTTATATATAATGAACATATATAGACATATAAAATATAAATATATGTTTAGTTAAATATGTATGTATATTTTAGTTATATATGTATATCATATATATATTTAACTAAATAAAATATATATGTTTTAGTTGATGGTTCAAGCCAACCCTCTGGGGGAAAATACACATACACACACACACATATATAATATATATACATACACACACACAGACACACACATACATATATATGAAGGAAATGCTTTAGTAAGAATAAAGAAGCTAATGATTGAAAAATAATTTCAAGCAGACTGGTTTGCTAACTACAAAGATGTCAGGGTCATGTTCCATAGTTGGTTTGTTTGTTTAGAGTCCACACTCCTGGTACTATCTTCTTCTCTATCATGTGCCCGCTTTAGTCAAGAAGATATATCCAGTCCTGATTTTCATATTACTTATTATAGAAATGATAAATTTATATGCTTTATAAAATAATTCATGTCCTGTCCAGAAATACTGTACTAAATTCTTTTAATGCAAAGGGCATTCCCATTTCTATCCTGATTTAGGATCATACCTAGATAAAGATTCTCAAACTTTTCCACAATTATTTATACACACACACATATATATTCATCCACACATATATATACACACACATATATTATGTATCTATATATCTATACATACATATACATATACACACACACACGTACATGTGTTAGTTTTTTTCCATTTCATATCACAGCTTTTGACCGGTAACAGCTTGATGGCATGTCAACAAACAAATCCCTTTTTAATAACATGAAACCACAAAAGAAATGCCCATAACTACATTATTAACAGAAATGTAAGACATTATCTTTTGTCAAATTTGTTTAATAAGCTTTCATCCTTAAGTTCATCCTCTATTCCTATTTGTCCATTTTATGCCTAGAGACACAGGAAAATTATTTTTTAATTGATTTTTAAATATAGATGCTATTTTTTCATATTTTTGAACATTGGCCTGCAAAATTAAAAACACATACACATATATACACAGTAAGTATTGGACAATCAAACTGTAAGTTTTATCCCTTGATGTGTCTGCTCAACCAATGTCCCCCTTTTATTAATAGACACATAGACACACACTGGGCCCTAAAACCATTTTTCTGTTAAATTTATACAGTAGTGCCTAGTGCATAGAATGTGCTCAGTACAACTTGAATGAGTGAATGAATAAACTGATTCTGACCTCCTGTCTACTATGGATCGAACCAAGACATTTAGCTATATTTGGCCAATCAATTGGCAGTAAAGACTGCGATTTCACTCACTAATTTGGATGTCCTGCAGTAGTTTTCCTGCTGGGGCAGCAATTTGATACCATATACACTGAAAGGTAAAGTTAGCTTAGGTGTAGAGAGTAAGAAGAAAGAGAATGAAAATAAAAGAATAATTCAATGAGCTATATTTGTATTCTGTCATACTTTTCACTTTGCCTAGGTCATAGAGAACTCTGTACTCGCAAACAAAAGACTCATGATAGAGACACTATCTCTGCCTTTGGGCAACCAAAGCCATCCCCAAGGGCTTCATCCTCACTGGCCTTTTACAAAATGGCACTGATGATTCACTGATCCTGCTGTCAGTGCCTTCCTCCCTTGTTACTCTTCCACGTGCCCTCTCCTAAATTGTTGTGGGGTTCATGCTTTACTTCTCCTCCAAATTCTAGTATAACTTGAAGATCCTATACATTCTGAACTATTTGCAGTCATTAACCAGCACAGTAAAAGCTGTATTCAGTGAACCAAAAGACTAATTTACTAAAATATACTGTTAGTCAACTAAATGCCTTAATGCAACTTTCACATAGTAAAGTAAGACTGGCTAGCTGTTCATCAAACTTTCTTCCTTTTATTTTGGGGTTCATAGGGGGACTACTAATTTCTACTTTCCTTTATAGGTAAATGGAGTCATGTGACCGAATTTTAGTGACTAGAAGGCAAGCAGAGTCAATGTGTCTCATTTGCAGGGTGGCTCATGAAAATCTCCCATTCATGCTTCTTCACATCTCTTTCTCTTTTGGCTGACTGAAATACAGACAACTGCAGCAATCTTGGAAGCCACATATTGAAGTTAACAGTCACAAATGGAAAAACTTGGATTTCTGCATCATCGCTTGGATGAGAGCCTCTACCAATCAGGACCTCTCACTTTGAAATTTACATGAGTGAGAAACAAATGTCTATTTTATTAAGCCACTGAAATGTTGAAGTTCATCTGTTACCTCACTAGCACTGCTGTAAAACGTACAGGGAAGATGGCTAGTGGCCTTATTCCTTTAGTTGCAATATTGAAGAGGAAAAGGTAGTAAGGCAGAAGAAAGCCAGCAATATAAGCCTAACAGAAGAAATCCAGGTGCCTTCTTTCATCATAGTGTATGGAATACAGATGTTTCAGCATAATTATTAAGATAAAAAGACTGAGATAATTAGCACTCACAAAAGGAAGACAGGAAAGCTATGAGGATGCACCTGATGCTGAATAGAAGAAGGAGTACTCACTGCAGCTGTCATTGAACTGATTATCTGAAGGCAAAGTAATGCTATTTTGTGCAAACAATATATAATACTTACGGAATGGCAATTAGAATCACGAGTCCTTGCATAAGTGAATGGAGCTTGATGGTGTTTACTCGATTTTCAATAGCTGGGGTAGTGATAGAAAAATAAGCCCTTCAAAGCACTTTGGAAATTTCACTGTCAGGACATTAATGTCAAACTAAGTCCAAGAAACTGGGTAAATCAGTAGAGAACTAAGGAAGAAAATCTCACAGCTAGTATTTGTGGGGGTTCTCCCCTGAGGGTCTTCCCCCATCATCTGTTTTCATAGTAACTCCAGGTTTCCACGATCTTTACAGATGGCATTCATTTAACGTCAAAACACTTAATGAAAAAAAATCTACTATGTATACAGAATGCACTACTTGCCAGAGCATTTGATACTAATTCAGCACATACATGTGCATTTTAACAACAAGTTAATAGCAACACTAATACACAGCAATCATTTACTGGGCATTTTTTGCCACAAGAGTAAAACAGTTAAAAGTTATGTCTTGGTAGCTCAATTCTGCTACCAGATCCATTTCCAAAGCTCTTTAACATGAGGACAGACACATTACAAGCTGTTTTGTGGGACATACCATTCCCTTTTTTCCTTGGCATTTTCTCCTATATTGAAATTAGGAACACAACAATGTGGTGATAACCACAACTATTCTTAGTGTGACTTAAGTTGTGTCTTTGCTTTAAGCCAACCTCAAATATATTTAATTTGGAAAATTATATTATTTATAATAGCTAACATGAAATGCTTACTCTTTTATGCAATTATTATGCAACCCAATTTCAGTAATGCATTTAATTAACTATACATGGCTCATTCTGTGGCATATTTTATTGGGTTACAACAATAAATTTGTATTTTAAAATCACTCAGGTTTCATTCTTTTTTTTTCTTTTCTTTTTTTTTTTTTTTTGTCACCTAAATTGAACTTACAAAACTTAGTGGGAATTCTTCCAGCAGACCATGCAAATGGACATTTTGAAATAAGCCTTTAGTAGGTATAATTAATTTAAATCTCATCAAAATGAGAACTGCATTTAGTCCAATATGTAAATCTACCCATAAGACAGAGACAGCAGGTGGAAATATTGCACCTCAGGCTTCCAAAAATGATCACTACCACAGAAATACAAATCAGTGTCTTTGATAATCAGGCATCAAGCAGTGTAATTAAGTGGCTGGTTTTAATTCAAAATGTTACCTCTCAGAATCTAGGCATCAATAATTTAGATGGAATGTACTCTGAATTACATTTGGTTGAAAGTGTGGGGGGAAGGTACTTAAGAAGAAAATCCAGACTGACAAGTTAACGGATGCCTGATGGAGCTACTGTTTGTCTCTAGAATATTTTCTGAGGCAGCATCACAGAACTTTATAAAAGGTGTTTAGAGTGGGGGACAGTCAGGGAAGGAAGAAGAGTGCAGAGTAGAGCAGAAGAGAATGATCTTCAAGACCAGGTTGGTTTCTTCTTTTGTAACTTGAAGAGACTTAGAATACAATAACTTAAGATATCTTACTTTAAATTCATTTCACTCTAACAATTATTTACTGAGAACTGACTCTCAGGTAGATATTGCTGTACATGCTAAATGAACATGATGATATACAAAGACAAGTGAGACAATAAAACTTCCCTGAAAGAGTTAATGAGTTGGAGGGGCTGTGCAGTGTCAACACAGATATGATATATAAAAATAAATAAATATAATTTTTGACAAAATACATACATCTTCCATGGAATTCAGAGGAAACAGGGTCACACTTTCTTAAGATGATCAAGGGGTGTTTCAATAAAGGAAATGACTGTGAAACGGCCCTAGAATGGATTATAACAGTCATTGATTCAATGAAAGAGAGCTGCCTCATGGAATAATTAGTATTAATAAAACCTTTAATTATTGCTCCTGCAGGAACTGCCCCAAAGCACATGGGTGAGCCCCTACCTGTGCACTTTCGTGCTCTGGCCCACTCCCCATAGCTGAGGTGGAGGTTGATGTAAGCTAGACCAGCCAGGCTCTTCAGATACTGTGTTTTCAACTGAGATGCATGGATACTGGGAGCTGCTAGTAGCTGAGTCCAGAGATAACAGCTAGAGGGAAACCTCCTGCATCCTTGGTACTAGAAGTCAGAAAAGCTGGATTGGTTCCCAAACTTTATGAGATTTGTCTCACTTTTTGTTTGTTTTTACTTTGTGATGTGTTTCTTTTTACAATTCCTTAGATAGCTGAAATAGTCCCTTTGTGTTTAAATTAGCTCCAATTTGTATGTGAAATAGCAACCAGTTTGTATCTCAAATAGCAAACTGTTCTTATTCAATTAATGTCGATATTCCAAAAGATAATTGTGTTTCAAAAGTGCACAAGATCCATTTTTTGTTGTTTGAATGGAAGTTGGGGGCATTTAGACAAAGACCTTTATTACAACATTAAGAAGTTGATGCCTTCAGTGAGATATGATAAAGATATTGAAGACTTTCAAGTAGAACAAAGGTATGACTGAGACTAAACTTTAAGATAGATCATTGGCGGTGTGGTTTAGTTCAAACAGAAGATTACAAGTTCAAAGAGTGGTGTATGAGCCTGTATCAGCTGTTCAGGCAGTAAGGCCTTACAAGGAAGCTGCACGCATTTCTGCAGGTTTTGCAGTAGAAAACACTAAGAAACACTATTCAGATTTTATTGAATATTTGAATGGAACCCTTGAAAGTGTGCAATACACAACTTGCTTGTCTTTATGCAGTAGCTCATAGAGTATGAAATGGGGTAGTAGCCATGATATTTAAAGGAGAAAAAAACATGAAAGATTTTATCAACATAAAATTTGAAAGTGTTGAAAATATTTTGGAAATAATTATTGAATTACTAGGAGGGGGCAAAGTGACATCTCTATATTTTTTTATTTCTTCCCAAAAAAGGGGAGGATGTATGTGCAGAACATGAAGGTTTGTTACATAGGTATACGTGTGCCATAGCGGTTTGCTGCACCTATTGATCCATCCTCTAATTTCCCTCCCCTAACCCCCACTCCCCAACAGGCCCTGGTGTGTGTTGTTACCCTCTCTGTGTCCATGTGTTCTCAATGTTCAACTCCTACTTATGAATGAGAACATGCAGTGTTTGGTTTTCTGTTTCTCTGTTTGCTGAGGATGATGGCTTCCAGCTTCATCCATGTCCCTGCAAAGGACATGATCTCATTTCTTTTCATGGTTGTATAGTATTCCATGGTGTATATGTACCACATTTTCTTTATCCAGTCTCCCATTGATGGGCATGTGGGTTGGTTCCAAGTCTTGCAATTGTAAATAGTGCTGCAATAAATATATGTGTGCACATATCTTTATGGTTGAACGACTTATATCCTTGGGTATGTACCCAGTATTGGGCTTGCTGTGTCAAATGGTGTTTCTGGTTTTAGATCCTTGAGGAATCAACATACTGTCTTGCTTAATGGTTGAACTAATTTACATTCCCAGCAACAGTGTAAAAACATTCCTATTTCTCCACAGCCTTGCCAGCATCTATTGTTTCCTGACTTTTTAATGAGCACCATTCTGACTAGTGTGAGATGGTATCTCATTGTAGTTTTGATTTGCATTTCTCTGACGATCAGTGATGTTGTGCTTTTTTTTATGTTTGTTGGCCATGTAAATGTCTTCTTTCGAGAAGTGTCTGTTCATTTCCTTTGCCCACTTTTTGATGGGGTTGTTTTTTCTTGTGTTATGTTTAAGTTTCTTGTAAATTCTGGATATTAGACCTTTGTCAGATGGGTACCCTGCAAAGCTTTTCTCCCATTCTGTAGGTTGCCTGTTCACTCTGATGGTAGTTTCTTTTGCTGTGAAGAAGCTCTTTAGTTTAATTAGATCCCACTTGTCAATTTTGGCTTTTGTTGCAATTGCGTTTGGCATTTTTGTCATGAAGTCTTTGCCCATGCCTATGTCCTGAATGGTATTGCTTAGGTGTTCTTCTAGCGTTTTTATGGTTTTGGGTTTTACATTCAAATCTTTAATCCATCTTGAGTTAATTTTTGTATAAGGTATAAGGAAGGGGACCAGTTTCAGTTTTCTGCATATGGCTAGCCAGTTTTCCCAGCACCATTTACTGAATAGGAGATCCTTTCCCCATTGCTTATTTTTGTCAGATTTGTAGAAGATCAGATGGTTGTAGATGTGTGGTGTTATTTCTAAGGTCTCTGTTCTAGTCCATTGGTCTATATGTCTGTTTTGGTACTGGTACCATGCTATTTTGGTTACTGTAGCCTTGTAATATATTTTGAAGTCAGGTAGCGCAATGCCTCCAGCTTTGTTCTTTTTGTTTAAGATGCTCTTGTCTATACGGGGTCTTCTTTGTTCCACATGAAATTTAAAATAGTTTTTTTGTAATTCTGTGAAGAATGTCAATGGTAGTTTGATGTGAATAGCAGTGAATCTATAAATCACTTTAGGCAGTATGGTAATTTTCATGATATTGATTCTTCCTATCCATGAGTATGGAATGTTTTTCCATTTGTTTGTGTTCTCTCTTATTTTCTTGAGCAGTGGTTTGTAGTTATCCTTGAAGAGGTCCTTCACCTCACTTGTTAGCTGTATTCCTAGGTATTTTATTCTCTTTGTAGTGATTGTGAATGGGAATTCATTCATGATTTGGCTCTCTGCTTGCCTATTGTTGGTGTAAAGGAATGCTTGTGATTTTTGCACATTGATATTGTATCCTGAGGTTTTGCTGAATTTGCTTATCACTTCAAGAAGTTCTGGGGCTGAGATGATGTAGTTTTCTAAATATAAAATCATGTCATCTTCAAACAGAGACAACTTGATTTCCTCTCTTCCTATTTGAATACGATTTATTTCTTTCTCTTGCCTGACTGCCCTGGCCAGAACGTCCAACAATGTGTTGAATAAGACTGGTGAGAGAGGGCATCCTTCTCTTGTACCAGTTTTCAAAGGGAATGCTTCCAGCTTTGGCCCATTCACTATGATGTTGTCTGTGTGTTTGTCATAAATAGCTCTTATTATTTTGAGACATGTTCCACCAATACCTAATTTATTGAGAGTTTTTAACATAACAGGATGTTGCATTTTATCAAAGGCCTTTACTGCACCTATTGAGGTGACATCTGTATTTTAAACCCAAGTAACTTCAAGAACTACAGCAACACTCCTATAGAAACAGCCATCAGAAAAAAAGAGCTCAGTCAGGACTCTGGAGTGAAAGATGAAGTTTAAGATGATGTTGGGATTCATATAGGGTAAGTCTGAGATGCCTGCATGATATCATAGTGGAGATACTCAACGTAAGTCTAGATTTGACAGCTACTGGAATGAAGGTGATACTTGCAATCACGTGAGTGAGATCACAGAAAAGAAGAAAGAAAACTAGGAAAAGAGCAAAAGCAAAGAGCTTAGGGAATGTTCATGTTCAATCCTTAAATAAACTATGAAGAGACAGGAAACACAACAAAAGAATACCTGGAAAAACATAAAAGCCAAAGGATAAGAGAGTTTCAACAAAACAAATGAGGCCAAGAATGTCAAGTTGTATAGAAAAACCAGAAAGGGAGGAGGGAAGGGAGAGAGAAGATTTATTAAAGGCATTTGGATTGGAAAATTGATAAATAATCAGTTACCATCAGAAGTAGAGTTATTATCAAGTTATTTGTGGTCAAAAGAGAAAAATGAATATAGAAACATAAAAAATTATTAAGAAAAAGGTTTTGTTTGTTTGTTTTTTGAGACTGTCTCATTCTGTCACCCAGGCTGGAGCACAGTGGCACGATCTCGGCTCACTGCAACCTCCGTCTCCTGGGTTCAAACGATTCTCCTGCCTCAGCCTCCCAAGTAGCTGGGACTACACCGCATGCACCACCACACTCGGCTAATCTTTGTATTTTTAGTAGAGATGAGGTTTCACTGTGTTAGCCAGGATGGTCTCGATCTCCTGACCTCGTGATCCACCTGCCTTGGCTTCCCAAAGTTCTGGGATTACAGGTGTGAGCCACCGCGCCCAGCCTAAAGGTATTGTTTTTTATTTGAAGTGTTTGCAGAGATGTAAGAAAATGTACGAGAAAGAGAACAAAGAAGAAAGAGTGAAAAATGGAAGGAAGCAGAACTTGATGGATCAAGGTGTTTCAGAGGAGATGGAAAGGGAGTCACTCAAGGCCAAGCAAAGGGATTGCACTTAGTTTAAAAGAGAGATGATTCCCATTATGTCAGAAACAAGGGAAGAGAGGATCCATAAAACCTGAGATACTATAAGTGAAGGCATAAAAGTAGAGAAAGTGTACATAAAATTCATATAGGCCTTGACCTTCTCAATAAAAAATGAGAAGACACCTGCTGAAATTGAGGGACTTATGGTAATGATAGAGGACAAACTCAAAACTGCTCAGGCAAGTTATTATCTCTTTATCATCACAGAGAAAGCTGGGAGAAATTCTATTGAAAACTTGGGTATTTGTTTCTAAGACTTCAGTACACAGGGGGACAATGGGGACATATTTTTAACTAATTATTTCTCTCTTTGCCCCAGCTTCTTGAAAGGAACCATGTCTCTTTCCCAGCAAGGTGTGTCTCACCTGTGTCTTTCATTCTATCTGTTCTTCCAACTCTGAGATCCAGATTCAAGACTGAATGTTTGTATGCACATCTTTTCTTTATCTTCTGAGCAGAGACTTTGCATATTTGAAAAAAGTGCAATTTATAAGGCCATCATATAAGCTTTATAAAATTCTATGAGCCAGAGAGATGCTATGATTACTCCCTTTTTACATGTGGAAAGGCAAGCACAGAATGATTTTTCTGAAGTTCCACAGAAATGAGTGGTGGTGCCAAAATGAAAATCTACAGTTTGACTCCAGAGCCCATTTTTTAACTATTTTTTCTTTTCCTCACCCCCAACTTATTGAATAAAAAAAGTACTGTATTATTGCTGCCTCTACTTACTTTATACAAAATGCATTAATCCACCGTTTCTCAAAGTGTGGTGCTATGTCACCCCCAGAGGAATCACCTGAGGTGCTTATTTAATCTCCTGGGGTGCCTATTTATTAAAAAGGCAGATCCTCTGGGCTCCACTCAACACAACGTGATTGAGAATCCAGCAGCTTTGTTTTAACAGGTTTACCACGTAACTCTTAAATGTTCTGAAGTTTGAGAACATCTGACTTAAACACTTGCAATCTGATTTCTGCTGCTAATTATAATCTTCAATAACATATATTTGTACAAGTAAACTCTCCTTTTATCACTTCTGAAAAGCATTCCTAGGTTTCCCCAAAACTCATCATTCATTCAATTTCTCTTCCAGCCTAGCCTCTTCTTCCCTTTCGAGCACCGATTACTTGCTGTGGCTCCCCTCCCCTTACATTCTGTGTGATAAAGTCTACACACAGTGAAATACTTCTCACTCTATGCCGAGCCTGTGCTTTTTCATATTTGGAAAATTTTGCTTCAGCTGCTGTGTGAATTGCATTTCTAACACACTCCTCTCATAACTCAAGGCCCAGCTTCAATGACATCCACAATATCCAGACATTCCTATGTCCTTGATGCAGTCAAACAATTTTTGATCTGGACACCAAAGCACTTTTTTAAAAAGTCACTAAGTTATATTCTATATTCTATGAATATATTCATAAATACAACTGCTCTATTCTATGATAGTTAGCTGTATTTATGTCTTTCTCAGATTGTGAGCTGCTTAGAGACAGGAAAGTACTGATCTCTAGAACAATCTAGTAGAAAGGAGGGGTAGATATTGCGTAAAGGGACCAATACAGAATCATTTGAGATATGCCATTAAGATCCCTGACCCCTCCTAAGGCAGGAACAGCCGGAGAAGTTTTGGGATGGGCCATGAAAAAGATACCAGAAAAAAAAAATCATCAGGTGACTCAAAGGGAACAGGGAATTTAGAACGCAAGATACACCTTCATTACAAAGAAGTCACAAACCTAGTCCATTTAATGGATGTCTAGTCTACATATCAATGTGAGGAAAAGCCTTCATATCTGAAGAAACAAAATAAAGAAATTGCATGAAGAAATCTGCCTATCAACTGTCAAACATAATATTAAATGTACTTGACATTTTCCAAATTGGTGTAAATTTCTTTGTGACTTTTTCTGAACTACTTTGAAATGGGTATGGAAGGATGAAGCTATATGTGTCCAATGAACTGAAGAGACATTTTTAAGGAAAAATTATGCAATCATTTTCTATTATGGTCAGGCATTTTAGAATGATGAAAATTCACTAAACCAGAAACATATGAATTACGGCCACAGTGCCCCTAATAATTTCATTTTAGCTACTGATACAACTCTTGGATTTGAACTAGCATAAAGCAAATCTTTAGAATGAATTCGGAAGCAGCAATGTGCTGTGTGTGTGTGTGTGTGTGTGTGTGTGTGTGTGTAGAAAACTTATTAATGAAGTAACTGTGTTGGCTTTTTCCTCCCAAATCTTGTGGGGAGAAAATTTAATATATTTATCTGATCAAAGACCTCAATCAATCCTTATAAATACATAAGCCCTGTTAAATACCCTGGCTCTGAATTTGGGATAATTGCATCTTTGAGACTGTCTACCCTTATATTTGATTACTGACTTAAAAATATTATATTGAAGAATTTAGTAAAAAAAAAAAATCTATCCTTTTCTTTTATGCCTTAGAAAAACCTCTTAAATCGTTTATTGTACTCTCTCTCAATCCTTGTAATCAGGAGAGATGCTTTCCTTTCTGCTACTGCACAACTATTGTACTTTAATCACACTCTCTCTGGATTATGATTCCTATATCTTTGCCAATCTAGAAAAATAAATATATCTTAGTTATAAAAGCAAAGCAAAACAAATCAAAAAAAAATCTGAGAGTGAGTTATAAACCTAAATGAGTTTATAGTACTTCTTGTTTTTGATGTTTTTAAATTTTAGTCTCTTTTCTTCTATGGTTTGAATAGGAATGCTTATTTATTTACTATTTATTTACTTTGTGGGAGACTGGAGTCTTATTATTACTGAAATCAGTCTCCTCCAGCACTTGGGGATCTGAGTTCTTAAGGATAATTTGGTAGGTGGGGAAGACCAATGAGTCAAGAGCGCTGATTGGTTAGTTCAGAGATGAAACCATAGGGAGTCAAAGCTGTCTTCCTGAACTGGGTCAGTTCCTGTGTTGGGGTTACAAGATCAGATAAGCCAGTTTATCCATCTGGGTGGTGCCAGCTGATCCATCAAGTGCAGGGTCTGCAAAATATCTCAAGCACTGATCCTAGGAGCAATTTAAGCAGGGTCAGAATCTTGCAGCCTCCAGCTGCATGACTTCTAAACCATAATTTCTAATCTTGTGGCTAATGTGTTAGATCTACAAAGGCAGTCTAGTCCTCAGGCAAGAAGGAGACTTGTTTTGGGAAAGGGCTGTTATCATCTTTGGAGGTTAGAAGCAAGATGGAGTTGGTTAGGTCAGATCTCTTTCACTGTCTCAGTTACAATTTTGCAATGGCAGTTTAAATCCCTCCCTTTGGGTTTTATGACACCTTAATCCTAAAGTGTTGGCTAAAGAAGACGTAAAAAGGGTAAAGGCTGCTCTCACTTCTTCCTGCTAACCAGGGGTGTATTGGGGATAGTGTTGAGCCCAAGGTGAGAGGAGTGGAACTGCTTTGCAACTCTCTAAGCATTCTCATGCAGGCCTGGCTGGGGTTCCAAGGCTTCCATGACAAAGGTGTTAGTATTATCATCGAGAATTTTAGTATCATGCTTAAGGGAACAGCATGCTATAACGTAAATACTGAGTACTAAGGTAAGGAGTGCAATTCCCAGTTTTAAAAGTAAAGATTTGTAAGCACTAGTCTGGGGACTTGTAGCACACAAATAATTTAGGATTTAATCCAAACTGCGGAAAAACTCAAGAACACTCGAGAACAGCTCACAACAGGTGTACTACAATTTTTCTTTTGAAGCATAATTTTTCTCTCTCCAGTACCCATTTTTATCAAAAACAAACCATGATAGAACTGACTTGTTTACCAAATAAACTTTAGTCTTACTCAATTCGGCCTGATTATTTGCATAAAGCACAGCAAGAATAATTATTTTTCACATAGGCTTTTTAAATTGTCTTTGATGGAACTTTGTTTCATAAGGAATCTGAGGTAAGACTTTTTTAAAGCTGAGCCAAGCCATGGGTTGGTACCCCCAAATGCCTATTAGTTGGGTAAATTTCTTTCCTTTTGAGGTCCAAAGATAACTTAGGACTCCTGGGCCTATTAGAAAGTGACATTCTTTACTTACCATAAATCAGGAACCCTATACAGGGACTATGTATGCAAGGTATGAGGCCAGTTTTCCCAAGGGGCTTTTGTTGGCTATAAAAGTCAACTTAGGTTCCTTAAAGGAAATCAAGTCATTCAAAGCTTTGGTAAAATAACCAGTTTCCCCAATTGTGTACTGTTACAAAAAGAAAATAGATTCTTTTTTTTTTTTTTTTTTTTTTTTTTTTTTTTTGTTGAAATGGAGTCTCACTCTGTCACCCAGGTTGGAGTGCAGTGGCACAATCCCGGCTCACTGCAACCTTCGCCTCCTGGGTTGAAGCGATTCTCCTGCCTCAGCCTCCCAAGTAGCTGGGCCTACAGGCATGTGCCACCATGCCTTGCTAATTTTTTTTTTTGTATTTTTAGTAGAGATGGGGTTTCACCATGTTAGCCAGGATGGTCTCGATCTCCTGACCTTGTGTTCCGCCCACCTCAGCCCCTCAAAGTGCTGGGATTAGAGGCATGAGACACCATGCCCAGCCCAGAAAAACAGGTTCTTATTGTACTTTTGCAAATATCTCTACTGCCATAAGTTGAGACTACTCACAAATAGTTTCCAAATTCTGGAGAAATCAGGCAGAGAGAAACAAACATGCTCCAAATTTTGTTCACAGGAGTATATTTCACTCAATTTGTGAAAGCTGCTGATAGCTCAAAAGATTTCTTGGCTGTGGAAAACAAAAGGATCAGCAATGTTTTCAGCCAAAAAAAAAAGATCATATCAGTTTTCTATTAGTTCACTCCAGTTAACTCCTGTTCTGCTTGATATTCATGAACATTTCAGCTCTCCGTAGGAGTCCTGAAAGTTTTTTCCCTTCATTCTAATATCATAACCTCCAAAGTTATCAGAAACTTGCATTCAAGTTGATTTGTCATTTTATAGCTGATCACTTGGCATTTCCTAGCTGATTATAAATTACCAATAAAAGAGGATTTAAATAAGTCAATTGTCTATGGATCACGAAATATCTTAGGGCAGCCACCATTAAAGACAATTGACAAGAAAATGCGTTACCTCTGTGGCACACAGTAATTTTACATAACAATTATAATTATTACTGATATTTTAACCATAGAGCTGCTTTTCTTTAAAAAAAAAAAAAAAACTTTTCAAATCTCTTATAACCAGATTCTAGCCAATACAGAAAATATTTCTGGCTTTTTTATTCTACCACAGGTAACTTTCCACATGAAATTAATAAGTGTTAACTAAGGTCATAAATTAACCATGGATGCATAGCATGTTTCAAGAGATGGTAAGCAGTTTATTTATTTTTTATTTTATTTTATTTATTTATTTATTTATTTATTTTACTACAATATTTAGGATCTCCCTGAGGGTACTTTAGAGAAAGGAAAATCCAAGACTCAAAATCAAAAGCTATCCATAGAGGGAAACAAAACAAAAAAACCATTTGATTAATAGCAAAGTTAACAAATAACAAATCAGAAAGGGTCCAGAAGCCAAGAATTGAACCCAGGCTGCCATTGTCAAAAAGACAAAGCCTTAGTTACTGAGCTACACAGCACTGAGCAGTTTCTATTGCTCTTCCCAGAAGAAGTCTAGAGCAGCCAATTTCAAGCTTGCAAAAGCTTTTAACTGCTCAAGATAATTTGTAGGGCTAACTATACATGAACCCCAAAATTCCTGCCTTCTGGATGGGGGATACCAAGAGAAACTGTCCCCACATGATCACAAGGTTAAGCTCTTAAGGACACAAAACCAGACAGAGAAATTTTACCTAATATTGGTTTCAGGGACCAAAACAAAGTTTAAAACTGACCAGCCTGCTGGGCTAGCTTGTAAAGCAGGCTTTTAGGGGTTCTAAACCCTTGTTTTATCCTGTGATACATGACAATACGATACATATTGCAGAACAACAAAGAAAGATACATTCTTAGCAAAAGTGTACCAGATTTGCCATGGCCTATGACTAATCTCACAAATCCCTTTTTCTACAGAGTGAACTCTGCAGGAGACAAATAGTGACATTTACCCTTTACACACACACACACACACACACACACACACACACACAGAGAGGCAGAGAGAGAGAGAGAGAGAGAGAGAGAAAGAGAGAGAGAGAGAGAGAGAGAGAGAGAGAGAGAGACCAGAAAGGCAGCGGTGGTAAGAATTTTTTACTCTTTTCGCCAGAATTTCTTACCCTTTTCGCTGGCATACCAGATTTCTGGGTTCCCTTTTTCTGCAGCTTCCAGAGAACAAATGACATTACTCACTATGCCATAGCTGTGAGAGTCAAGCCACTTTATAAAAGAAAATCACCTTGAAAATCACTCTTTTCTGTTTCATGGCACTATAGGCAAAATATTCTTAATTTTGCAAGATGCTGCCCAATGGGCTGCATGAGAAACTGGATTAACATTTTCCATCCCAGCAAAGTACACATAGCACAACAGAGTTACCTCATTTAGCATCCCATAGTAACCTGGCAAGGCTCAAACTTTCTCTCATTGGTCCCTGTTGTCTTTGATCCACTCCAGGTGGGGAGATGACCTAGGAACTGTAATTCACAATGGGTGGTCTCTGGGCAGGGTGAAGAGCAGATGGCCACCCTGAGAAAGGCCTGTTGAGCTTTCTTCAGGGCTCACCAAACGTGGCCAGACCAATAAGGACGGTTCTCTGAGTTAGGGCTGCTGGACTTACATCAGCATTTCTTTCTGAGATCCCCTCCACACACAAAAAAACACACAAAGACGAGACGGACAGAAGGCCTTCCAAATCAGATCCTTAGCCAAGAACTCCAAGAGTATTCCTTCCAAACTATCTTCCTGTTCTCTGTCTGAGAAATCTCCCCAAAATCTTCCTGATTGAGGAGAAGTCTCCCGAACCAAGACTCTTCCTAGTAGTTAGGGAGAGCCAACTGAGACCCCTCAGGAGCCAAACCAAGACAGATGTCCCACAATGGGGCTACAGACAAACCGAAACCCCCGAGGGAGTCAAACCAAGACAGATACCCTATGGTGGAGCTACAAACAGACATCCCACAATAGGGCTATAGATAGACACCCCACCATGGGGCTTCTGAACCAGTCTGGAGAAGGAAGAAGCCATTGGCAGTGCCTAGACTACTCACTAACCCAGACACCCCACAATGGGGGCTACAGACAGACACCCCACTATGTGGCTACAGATAGATACGCTGTGATAGGGCTACAGTTAAGAGATGTCTTCCCAGGATTATTTCTCTAATGCAAATAAATCTATGCATGTTTGGTCGGCAGTGTCCCACCAGTAGAGATGGTACCAGAGTCAGACCCCAGTCCAAGAGAACTAGGTGGCCGCTTGGACCAGCCTCTGAATCCATCACTGGAGCAGGGGACTACCAAACTATGGGCATGTAGCCACAAGGGCAATCCTGGATGAGCCCCCAAATTTGTAGCTGCCCAATGGGTGCACATTTCCTGCTGCCTAGACAGAGCCGATTTATCAAGATAAGGGAATTGCAGTAGAGAAAGATTAATTTACACAGAGCTATCTGTGCAGGAGACTGGATTTTTATTATTACTCAAATCAGTCTCCAGAACACACATTTAGTTAGGATAGAGAATATTTCTTTTTCCTACAAACTCCCATTATGATCCTTAGAAATTCAGCGTTCACTTGCTGATGCAAGTTTTATGTTTCCTCTTGAGATTACTTGAAAAAGAAAGTCATTTTAACCATGTAGAAACAAAGAGATGGAACTATGCTTTAGTGAATGAACACAACTTCCAGAGGTTTCCACAGTTGTTTCATAATAGCCTGATATTAACCCTGCAAAGTACGTTCCTTACACTGACATTTTACAGCATAGAAACCTCAGGCTAAGAAACAACAAACTCATTATAGTTCACATTGACAAGTCCTGAGACATCTGTCCTGGTAATTCTTTGCTTTTTCCTTGGACTTTCATGGCTTCGGTTGCTACTTAAACTATCCCAAATTTGTATTTGTAGCCTAGACGTATATCTCTTAAGCTCAAGAGAAACATTCTCAACTGTTAATAATCATGGTCACTGGAAAACCACACTGGTACCTCAAAGTCTGATCCTTTCTTCTCTATTCCTGACTCCAACTTCATATTTCAATAACTTGCAATGCCTAACTTCTTCCTTACACTCCTGTATTCAATCATGAAGCCCTTTTGTCTCTTAATCCTGAATATTATTACATCCAAATATTTACCTCAATTCCTACTGCTGCTACTCTAGAACAGGTCACCATATCTTTTATTTCAAATACTACAAAACAGCTTTTTTTCTCTGCTTCTGGACTTTTTTTTTTTTTTTTTTTTTTTTTCTTGAGACGGAGTCTCGCTCTGTCACCCAAGCTGGAGTGCAGTGGCCGGATCTCAGCTCACTGCAAGCTCCGCCACCCGAGTTTACGCCATTCTCTTGCCTCAGCCTCCGGATTAGCTGGGACTACAGGCGCCTGCCACCTCGCCCGGCTAGTTTTTTGTATTTTTTAGTAGAGACGGGGTTTCACCGTGTTAGCCAGGATGGTCTTGATCTCCTGACCTCGTGATCTGCCCATCTTGGCCTCCCAAAGTGCTGGGATTACAGGCTTGAGCCACCGCGCCTGGCCAACTGCTTCTGGACTTGTTCGCTTAAAATGCTTTTCTACAATATAGGCAGCAGCATTCTCAAAATGCCTATCTGATAAGGTCACTCCTCTCTTTTAAGCCTTTCTGTCAAATCCTATAAATCTTCTTTAGAAAGTATTTATAAAGTCTCCCACCATTTAGGCTCTGCCTGGATCTACAGCCTTACCAAGATGCCTCTCATACTCTGCATGCCTGTCAGATAAAATGAAATTCTACTCATTTCTAGAAGTATCTATACTCGTACATCTCCAAACTTTCATCCATGAAGCTCACCTTACCTGGAACATACTTTTCTGTACATCTACACTTTTTTGCCCAAATGCTAGGGCTAAATTTCACTCCGCCTACTCATCTTTCAGTTTTCATTTATTCTCTTATATCTTCAAAAGTCATGTATGACTGCTGAAGTAGGTTAGGCACTTTGGTATTAGTTTGTCTAGCTCATTGATTTATTTGACAAAGGGTTATCTATAAATACAGTAAAACAAGTCGTTAAGAACACGAAGTCTGAAGCCAGAGTGCCTGGGTTTAATCTAGACTTGGCCCCTGTTGGCAGTGAAAGTTTATAGAAGTTGCTCTACATCTCTTTATCTCAGTTTCTCAATCTTTAAAAAGGGAAATATTGTGGTACTTTCCTCAACTTTGGAGGATTAACAGATATATCTGTATATAAAACTGTGTCCAACACAGAGTATGTGACATGCTTGCCCTTTAAATAATATTGCTATTTCCAGACACAGTATGAAGCACTCAGATGTGATGACAAGAGAGGCAAGGTTCCCGCTCTTGTGGAATTTATAATCTAGTGGGAAAAAAGAGATATTATAAAAACCCATATAAATGATATAAATACCAACATGTCAACTGCTATGAAGTAAAAGTACAGGCTTCATGAAGTCTAGGATAGGGCTATGCAATACAGGCAAAAGCTTTTCTTGGAAAGTGACATTTATCCTGAGACCTGAAGGCAGAGTGGAATTCAGTCAAGCAAAGCGGGAAGAAAATAGTAACAGAAGAGAATAGCAACCCAGAAGGAGATCATGATGCTTTATTTTCATTATTTTTGTGGTGCTTACTGGCCAGCTTCCACCTGTCCCTGCACAGGAAAAAAAAAAAAAAAACACAGAATAAAATCTAAAAACTATGAACTCAATAACTACAGTTCCCTTACAGCCCTGTTCTATTCTCAGCAATAAGTGCATATTCAGCAAACGGGAGTTAATTCTTGTTAAATTCTTGATATCCATCCATTAATCAAAGAGTCATCAAAAGGTTTAATTCAACAGTTCACTATTAAATAATTAGAAGGATAAATATCCTTGAAAGAGGAGGAGGTTATACTTTTCATATACTTTGTATAGGAAAGACTATTATATACATTATTTTTTTGAGATGGAGTTTCCCTCTTGTTGCCCAGGCTGGAGTTCAGTGGTGCAATCTGGGCTCACTGCAACCTTTGCCTCCCATGTTCAAGTGATTCTCCTGCCTCAGCCTCTCGAGTAGCTGGGATTACAGGTGCATGCCACCATCCCAGGCTATTTTTTTTATTTTTTATATTTTTATTTTTTATTTTTAGTGGAGATGGGGTTTCACCATGTTGGCCAGGCTAGTCTTGAACTCCTGACCTCAGATGATCCACCTACCTCAGCCTCTCAAAGTGCTGGAATTACAGGCATGAGCCACTGTCCTGGCCTATTATGTACATTTTAATGTGGGCATACAAGCAGCCCAAGTCTGCATTGTCATGCTTCTTAAGCCGTCCCTTCTTACAGCGGCATAGCTCTCTGCCAGTAGCCATCTCAAACTATCTGATACAGGCACTAATGTTCTTTCTGGCCATATTAGCATATAACTTTATTTATAGAAAAGTATCTAGGCTGGGAAATGTGCCAACAACTTTCATTATCAGCCAAAGAAAAATTATCAGCAAAGTCTAAATTTTAAATTAAACCAGCTAAGAAAAGATTCTAATTGTCGTCTTTATCCCCAAAGAAATGAGTAGCTTTGAACCTGATTCAGCTAAGATACTGAGTAGAAGGATGGATACAATTTACTCCAATGTGTATTAGCAGATAAAAGTGGGGTTCTATTTTTGTTCCCTGTATGGGCTTATTTACATTCATCACTGAAAAATGAAAAGCATCCTTGGAAAGAGTGCAGTTCCTGGATCAAAAACATTTGGTTTCAGGGGCCCCCATTTCTTACCAGCATTGCTTCTCCCAGTGAGAATATTCATGTTCACAATGTTCTGGGAGTTAGCCAACAGGTTCCTACATATTAAAACTGGTTAAGGAACTGGGATAAATATTCCAACCAGCAGCAACCATTAAACACTATCTTTCAGCAGCTAGATTAGAATAATCATTTGAAGCTGAAACAATGCTTGTTTGCTTTTGCATTAGAGAAAAGGAGGAGGAATAGGAGCAGATATGAAGAAAAAATGCCTACTGTTTTCTTGTATAAAATAATCTGTGAATGTAACTGAATTGCTAGAAAGAAGAAAATTAAATTTTTTTCTGAAAGGTTTTTAAGCTCTTTGTCAAGACTATGATTCTGAGATTTGCCCTGAAGAAAAGTGCAGCTTTTAAGCAATGAAGCTTCCATATGCTTCATCTTGATTTAAAGATGCAGTTTTAAAAATAAAACCACAAGGCAGTGTTTATTGAAAGCACAAAATCTTCCTACTTATCACCCAACTAAAATATAGATTAAAACAACAAGCCTAGAAAGATAGGATTTTACACAATCCAGTGTCACTTCATTTGCAAAATTTTCATTTGAAATGCCTCTAACACCTTCAAAATAATTATATGGCCTGAAAACTATTCACAGAGCTGAATTCGATCTTAGATAATAGTATCTAGGAAGACACACAAAGCAAATTAACTTGCATAGACATGTTTGCAGTCAGATATTCTCTCTCAAATGATAGAGTAAACAAAAGAGACTCTGCTGCAACAAATCACAATTCCTTTAAGGATACGTATGACATTTGACAGAATTAAATTTTGGAAGAATATGAAAGACATGAATCTAAAGAAGTTGCTGGAATCCTTCAGTTATATAAAACTGCACCTTTAAAATTATTCTTTTCCAGAACAGCAGTGTTATCCTTAAAAACTTATGTGGGGTGAAGGGGCTTCTCTTAGAAGTTCATTGTGTTTTGTGTATTTTTCTGATTTTTCTATAACAGCTGAGTTGCCTCTAAAGTAATACTTTTAAAATTGGTTTGATTTTGTTTATAATTCAATTATAAAAAGCAATTCATAGCATTAACCAAGCATAGGACACATTTTCCCCAGTGTGTATATGTATGTGTAGAGTATATATTGTGTTCAGGGAAGTTAATCATTGTTAAAATTTTAGAAATATACGTTAAAATATTTCATTTGAGAAATAATAAAAATTCTGTAGACCATTCCTTTCAAATATTTGCTCTTGACTCTTAATTTGTGCTTCTGTCACATTTGTTCTGCAATTTTGTGGTGATAGACCCGTTCTAGAATCTGAACACCATGGACCCTCACTCTGAGTGCACATAAGCAAATATAGACAATATTATATATAACTGTGGATTGACTCTCTGAACATTGTTTTTGGATTGTAGTTACAAAATCTTCTCTTGATACCTTTCTTTTAAGGAAAAGAGTTCCTTTTAAGTTAATATGTTGAATCACAAAAATTTCTTCTCGGAATGAGTTTAAAGATTATCTAATCTAATTTCTTCAAAGTCCACAGAGAAAAGATGACTTCTCCAAGGATACATGGTAAGTATCAGGGTTGCTATTAGAATGCAAGTCTCCTGACTTGTTTTTCCAAGGCTCCTTCAATTAAGGTAGGCATTCAGATCCTAAGAATATGCTGCAGCACTAAGTGACTAATCAAGAAAAGAAAGCTAAAGTAGATTTAAAACTGCAAATATCTCCATCTCTGTAAAAGCCATCCTGCTGAGTAATAGTTGTTTCCCCTGTGATTTCATAAACACCAGTATAAATAAAGAGCCTGTTTCTTGCTTAGCTAGACAAATTCTGTAGGGCTAATCTGAGCACAGAGCCCCCATGAACTTCAAAGAGACCTTGGCTCTTGGTTCAACTCTGTAGGGATGCTGAGCAAGACAAGATGCTGGCCAATGCCTTTGAGATGAAAACTGGAAATAAATTACTATATGACACTTAGTTGAATAATAAGAAAAATGCTTTCCATCCCTACACAGTACTAAATTTCTCTGACAATCTCCCTTAATCTCCAGACACTTGGGGCTCATTCTTTCACAATATTGTTTCTACCACAATAAAATCTGGGTTATTTCATCTCAGAGAAACTTGGATACAATTTATTAAGCGGTAATTGTGTTACCTACACTATTGATTTGGGCACTCATCCCATGAGAATCTTGGCTAGTGATGCAGTTTGCTTGAGCTGCATTGCCTGACGTTACTCTTACAGACACATTGCTGTAAAAGGCTTCTATTTCTTTCAAAGAAAGGTAAATACAAATATTTCTTAGGAAGTTAACATTCCTCACCAGGAAGCTAGCTCTGGGCCTGTGAGCTACCTGGTCATGGGCACAGAGATCAATTTCTAGTGCAGGTGCTTTTTAATAAAGAATGACTGGTCAAAGACAAAGTTAACAGTGGAACAATTCTCTGGCTCCTTTTCTCCACTTAATTAAATTACATCAAATGAAAAAATAAAATAAATATCTTAGTTATCTCTCCAAATTATTTAACGAGTGAAAATCTAAGTATAGTGGTTCTCAAATTGCAACGGGGGAAATCACGAAGGAATCCTGTTTAAAATCAGATTCTGATTCAGTAGGTCTGGGGTGGGCCTGGAGAGTCTGAATTTCTAGCAGTACTAGGGATCACTGACCACACGTTGAGAAGTAGGATTTAGCGTATCTGTAGGCTAAGATAATCAATTATGAAAATTTGTTGCCCTTTCGGCCAGAACCGCCATCTTCCAGTAATTCGCTAAAATGACGAACACGAAGGGAAAGAGGAGAGGCACCTGATACATGTTCTCTAGGCCTTTTAGAAAACATGGAGTTGTTCCTTTGGCCAAGTATATGCAAATCTATAAGAAAGGTGATATTGTAGACATCAAGGGAATGATTACTGTTCAAAAAGGAATGCCCCACAAGTGTTACCATGGCAAAACTGGAAGAGTCTACAATGTTCCCCAGCATGCTGTTGGCATTGTTGTACACAAACAAGTTAAGGGCAAGATTCTTGCCAAGAGAATTAATGTGCTTATTGAACACATTAAGCACTCTAAGAGCCGAGACAGCTTCCTGAAACATGTGAAGGAAAATGATCAGAAAAAGAAATAAGCCAAAGAGAAAGGCACCTGGGTTCAACTGAAGCACCAGCATGCTCCACCCAGAGAAGCACACTTTTTGAGAACCAGTGGGAAGGAGCCTGAGCTGCTGGAACCTGAGCTGCTGGAACCTATTCCCTATGAATTCATGGCATAATAGGTGTTAGAAAAAAATAAAAGACCTCTAGGCTGAAAAAAAAAGAAAATTTGTTATAATAAATATGAATGCTTATCAAGTACCTAATATGTGCCAGACACTTTACCTACATTATGCCCGATACAAAACCTACCTGAAGAGTATGTCACTGCCCCCATTTTACAGATAATAAAGAATAAGGCTTACAAAGAAGAAATACAATGTGAATATGGTAAACTAGTTACAAATATGCAGAACTGAGGTTTAAGTTTAAGGTCATCTGGCTCAACACAGCTTCATTCATGTATTTATTAAACAAATTTTGAATGTAATGTCTTCATTGGGTGATTTTTTAAGCAGGCCACTAAAAGAACTAACCATAAAGGAAATAATTTATAAATTGCAATCTATTAAAATTAGGAACTTTTGTTCATCCAAAGATATTATTAAGTGAGAAAAAAAGGCAATTCACAGAGTGGAAGAAAATATTAGCAACACATATACCTGGCAAAGAAATTGTATCTCAAATATATACAGCTATATATACACATATAAGCTACCATAAATCATTACAAAAAAAGGCAATTTAATAGAAAATGGTCAAAATATGGAATAACATTTCATAAAATATTATATCCAAAAGGTCCACAAATGTGAAAATTTTCTCACCATTTTTACTATCGGGGAATGCAAATTAAAACAAGAATGTAACACCATCATTTGCCCATAAAAATAAATAAGAAAAATATTTAAAATGGACAGAATTTTGCCTTGGAGAGCATATAGAGTAACTGACACTCTCATGCATTGCTGCTAAATTTTAAAATTGTGTATCCACTTTGAAAAACCCCTTTGGCATTATCTAATAAGCTCAATTTATACATACTCTATGATCACGCAATTATACTTCTAGGTATTGACTCAACAATGATATGTGTGCCAAATGCAAGTTTTCTTGTAGTAGCTTCATAGCTTGAGGTCTTAAACTTAAGTCTTTAATCCATTTATAATTTATTTTTGTGGATGGTGAGAGATGGGATCTAGTTTTGTTATTCTGCATATGGATATCCAGTTTTGTCAGTATCATTTATTGAAGAGACTTTTTCCCAGTCTATGCTTTTGGCATCAGTTTTGAAAGTGAGTTCACTTAGAGGTGTGTGGATTTGTTTGTGGGGTCTCTATTCTGTTTAATTGGTCTATGTGTCTGTTTTTATGCCAGTACCATGCTATTTTGGTTACTATATGTGTAGTATAACTTGAAGTCATGTAGTACAACTTCCTCTAGCTTTGTTCTTTTTGCTCAGGATAACATTGGCTCTTCTGGGTTTTCTGTAGTTCCATATAAATTTTATGATTCTTTTCTATTTCCTTGAAGAATGTCATTGGTATTTTGATAGGGATTGCATTGAATCTATAGATTGCTTTGAGTAGTATTGAATATTTTAACAATATTGATTCTTCCAATCCATGAACATGGAATTTCTTTCCATTTTTGTTTGTGTCTTCCTCAATTTCTTTCACCAGTGTTTTATTATTTTCATTGCAGAGATCTTTTACTTCTTCAGTTAATTTAATTCTGAGGTATTTAATTTTATTTGTTGTTATTATAAATGGGATTACTTTTTAAATTCTTTTTGAGATAGTTCACTGTTGGTATATAGAAATGTTACTGATTTTTAATATGTTGATTTTGTATGTTGCAAATTTACTGAATGCATTTATCAGTTCTAATAGTACTTTTGTGCAGCTTTTAGGCTTTTCCAAGTATAAGATCAGATCATCTGCAAACAAAGATAATTTGACTTTTACTTTCCAATTTAGATGCCATTTATTCCTTTTTCTTGTCTAATTGCTATGGCTAGGATTTCCAGTACTATGTTGAATGACAGTGGCTAAAGTGGGCATCCTTGCTGTGTTCCAGATCTCAGAGGACAGGCTTTCAAATTTCTCCTATTCAGTATAATGCTATCTGTAAGTCTGTCATACAGGGCTTTTATTATGTTGATGTGTGCTCCTTCTACACCCAGTTTTTTGAGGGTTTTTATTACATAGAGATGTTGATTATGTAGAGATGTCTATTACCGAGAGATGATGGTAAAAAGAATTTTATAAAATGCTTTTTCAGGATCAATTGAAATGATCAGATGATTTTTGACCTTCATTCTATGGATATGATGTATCATATTAATTGACCATGTATGTTAATTGATTTATGTTAATTGATATGTGTATGTTGCATCCCTGGGATAGTCCCACCTGGTAGTGATCAATGATGCTTTCAATGTATTACTGAATTCAGATTGCTGTATTTTGTTGCTGATTTTACCATCTCTATTCATCAGAGATATTGACCGGTAATTTTCTTTTTTTAATGAGTATTTGTCTGGTTATGGTATCAGGTTAATATTGGCTTTATAGAATGAGTTTGGAAGTATTCCCTCTTCCTGTATTTTCTGAAATAGTTCTAGCAAGATTGGTATTATTTCCCCTTTAAATGTTTGGTGGAAATCAGCAGTGAATTCCTTGGGTCCCAGGCTTTTCGTTACTGGAAGACTTATTACAGCTTCCATCTCGTTACTTGTTAATGGTCTGTTCAGATTTTGAGTTTCTTCATGGTTCAATCTTGATAGATTATATATGCCTAGAAATGTATCAGTTTCCTCTAGATTTTCCTATTTATTGGCATATAGTAGCTCACAGTAGCCACAAATGACCCTTTGAATTTCTGTGGCATCAGTTGTAATGTCTCTTTTTTCATTTCTGATTTTATTTTAGTCTTCTTCTTTTTTATTCATTAGTGTGGTAAAAGTTCTGTCAATTTGGTTTATCTTCTCAAAAACCCAACTTTTGTTTCCTTGATTTTTGTATTGTTTTCTTAATATCAAATTCATTTATTTCTGCTCTGCTCTTTACTATTTCTTCTACTAATTTTGAGTTTGGTTTGCTCTTGCTTTTCTAGTTCTTTAAGATGCATCATTAGGTTATTTATTTCAAGTTTTTCATATTTTTTGAGGTAGGCATTTATAGCTATAAATTTTCCTCTTAGCACTCCTTTCACTGTATCCCATGAATTTTGGTGTATTGTGTTTCCATTTTCATTTGTTTCAAGATTTTTTTTCAATTTCCTTCTTAACTTCTTCCTTGACTCTTTGGTCATTAAGGAACATATTTTTTAAATTTCCATGTGTTTGTATAGTTTACAAAGTTCTTCTTATTGTTGATTTCCAGTTTCATTCCATTGTGGTCAGTGAAGATGGATGATATTATTTCAATTTTTTTGAATGTTTTAAGTATTGTTTTGTGACCTAACATATGGTCTATCATTGACAACGATCCATGTGCTGAGGAGAAGAATGTGTATTGTGCAGCCACTGGATGAAATGTTCTGTAAATACTTATTGGGTCCATTTGTTCTACAGTGCATACTAACTCAAACGTTTCTTTGTTATTTGCTGTTTGGAAGAGGTGCCCAGTGTTGAAAATGGGATTTGGAGGTCTCCAGCTATTATTGCGTTGAGGTCTGTCTTTCTTGGAATATCTGTGTCAAATTTTGGTTAGGTTTGCTTTATAAAATGAATAGGTATGTATTTTATCTGAAATGCTTTTTGTATTATTAAAGACATATAATTCTTAAAATGTTTGTAATTTGTCTGTGAAGGAGTCTTAGCATGAGGAATTCTTTGTGCAACAGGTTTTAATTAGACAATTCATTTAATTAATCTATTAAAGTATATTTTAGAGTTTTTGTTTCTTCTGGTGTCTATTTTATCTAAATTTTCAACTGTATTCACCAAAATTCATTCAGGCTATTCTTTTATTATCTATGTAATACGTCCCTGGCACACCTAATATTGGTAATGTTCCTGTTGCTCTTTTATTCCTGACAATATTTCTGGGGGATGTGAGGGAAGATAGAAATTGAAAACATATTTTATTTTACTTTTAATTTTTCTGTTTCATTATACTTAATGTGTGCTTCTAATAAGCATTGTAGTTAGATTTTAATTGTCTGACAATAATATTTATGTTTTATAGGAATTGTAGTTCATTTATATTTAATATAATGACTGTATAATTTGGATTCAAATCTCCATTTTTTAATTTATTTTCTATTTTTCCAAGCTGCTGTAATTCAGTTTTAATTCTTTGATTTTTGTTTATCAAGAACACTATTATTATTCCATTTGACTGTAAAATTTTTAATTATATATCTTTAATTATATGCTGCTTTTAAATAGTTTCTTTGTAAGTTTCAGTATGTATCATTGACCTATCAGAGCTCTGGTATATTAGAACTCATCACAATACCAAAAAAAAGTATTTTATCTCTTTTTAATCTCCTTTCTTTTATGTGATTATTTTATATTATTTAAATATATATAATATATATTTTAAACAGTGTCTTGTCCATTTCAACTGTTATAGCAAAGCATCTTAAGCTGGGTAGCTTATAAGCAATACAAATGCATTTTTCACAGTTCTGGGAGACTGAGAAATCCAAGATTAAAGAGCTGGCAGAATTTGGTGTCTGGTGAAAGTCTACTCTCTGGTTCTGAGACAGTGTCCTCTCACTGTGTCCTCACTTGATGGAAGAGCTTGCTCTCTGGGGCCTCATTTACAAAGGCATGAATCCTAATCATGGGGACCCTGCCCACATGACTCAATCACCTCCCAATGTCCCCTTCTTCTAATGCCATCACCTTAGGGATTAGGATTTCAACATATGAATTTGGGAGGGGGGACACGAACATTCAGACTACAGCAATGAGCAAACATTACTTTTATTTGACATGGCAAATAGGCATTAAGTTTACACATATATTTATTTTACAAAAAATTTTAGTTCTTTCTGCTTTTCTGATTCGCATCAGGGATCTGTTTTTTTCTGCTTTACACATTGCCCTTAGTATTTCTTTAACTGCTGGTCTGCTGCCAAAGAGTAATCTCAATTTTGTCTTTAAATGTCTTTGTTTTATTTTTACATTTTAAGGCAATTTCAGTAGATGTAGAATTCAGGTTGGAAGTTATTTTATTCCAGAAATGTGAAGCTGTCGTTTCAATGTGGTTTTGTTTCTACAGGAACACATATGAAAAGTTTATTGTTCCTTTGAAAGTGATGTCTCCCCTTTTTATTTCTTGTGATTTAAATTGTTTTCTTCTATCTTTGCTTTTCAACATATTGACTATGGTGTGCTTAGTATTGTTCTTTATATTTATCCTGCTTGGTGTTCACAGTTTCTTTAAATCTACGGTTTAATGTATTTCCTCAGTTTTGAAAAATTGTCAGTCAGTAGCATTTCAAGTACCACTCTGATATATTTTCTCTTTCCTCTCCATCTAAAACTCTCATTATACTTTTTAGATCTTTTAATTGTATTTAAAAAGTCTCATACTCTTTTACATATTTTCCATCATTTTAAATTTTCTTATTTCAATCTAACATTCTGCACTGATTTATCTCCCATTTCAGTAATTTTGTATTTTGCTATGTCTTACTTGCTGTTTAGCCTAAATTTTAATCTCCAATTTCAGTTTTCCTCTTCTCAGTTTTAGGATATTCATCTGGTTCTATTTTTGTGAATTTTAGTGAAGAGATTCTTCATTTTGTCATCTCTTTACACATGTTTGTCATAATTATTTTAAAGTCTATTTCCTATAACTACAATGTCTGAATCACTTGTAGTTCTTCCTTTATTGTCTTTTTTTCCCATTCAGTGTTTGCTCATTTTGTCTTATTTTAATCAGGCATTGAGAATCGTAGACATTGTGTAGGAAAGTTTGTAGAGGCTCTCAATGATGTTATTTTCCTCTGGAGATAATTTAAATTTGTCCTGGCAGAGTGTTGATTGGAGAAAGATGAAGCAAATTACATTTTAAATACGTTTATTTATGAATAACATGCTGTCACTGTGAGAAAAACACGAAGATGCTGAACGTTTTTGAAAATCTTATTTTACCATGGTTTATACATGACTTTGAAGGCCTATCCTTCAGTTTATTTTGATATTTAATTTAAATGGCTTCCATAACTGAAAACTATCCCCACAATATATGAAATGACACCACTGGAAGGAGTGCATCATTGCATTCACGTGCAAAATATGATTCTGTATGTTTACTATCTTGCATGACCTAAATTAAAGGAGGAGAGATTGAATGAAGTAGAGATAAAAGTTAAGATAAAATTGCTGGGTTAGAAAAACACTAGAAAATATCCAGAGCCGTAAGACAGAAACTCTGTGGTTACATACTCCACTGGACAGATGTTATGTTTATGTCTACTAAAAAAAAATCTATAAGTTAGAATGTAACTTCACTATATCTGGCATCCTTTAATCAACAGTAAGCAGTGCCATGATCTAAGGTGTTGTGTTGAGTGGTCTCGGGGTTTTAGTTAACCAACTTCCCCTAAGGCAACTTCACTTCTTGGGTTTAATTATCATCAAAGATGAGTCTGAGGCTGATGTTCAAATAGTTGATTCTGGCAGTGCTTTTACAAGATGGATAGTGGGGAGATGACGGTATTGCGGACCAGACAGCCAGGGTTGTCAGGTGACTCACTAGCCAGAGTCTCTGTCTAGTAGCCATTCTCAGAGTTTGGGGAATTCTCCCCCCTTTCTTTTACCTGTAATGAAGTCTGGGTTGTGGTATTTTTTTTTCATGAAGGGAGTTTAAACTATTCTTGCAAAGATAAGCTTTATTTTAAGGTTTATGATTGTTGTATCTGTGGTAAGACGGTCTTATCTCCTGGAAATCACCAGGCCAGATTACAACACACTACTAAGTAATGGGTAGTGTCATCCTTGCCTGAAAGATGTTTGCATGGGCCTATGGCTATCATTAATCATGTACCCAACATTATTTCTTATAGTTTACTTACTATATAAGGACATTCACCTAGATCATCTTTGGGTGGTCTTCAACTCTGTATGCCATTGAAAATGCATGTCACCCAACATATCACTTTATTTCCAACTTTTGTATAAGTTTTCTGACAGTGGTATATGATAAAAAAATTTTGAAGGAATCAACGAGGCCCAAAAGTAAAATCATATATAAACCTACCATTCTTTCTCTAAGTTTTGGAAGTTAAAAGTACATCCTCAACTCCCATACATGAGTATTGATATCATCACATTTTCAACAGCATGAGGTAGTTTAAAAATACTTTCTTATTTGAACTGAAGAAAATGTCACTGTTAAGACATCAAATATATTAACAAAATATTAACTAAAGAGCACAATAAGGAAGGAAACTTATAACAGCAATACATCAATGTATGTACCCATGCAATACTAGGCAAAGTCTCAAGTCAAGGCAAAATAAAATTTAAGGTCGGAAATCCTCACTGTAGCAATAGTCTGCTTTGCTGAATTATCCAGTTCCAGCTTTCAATTCTCCCATCTGTGTAGACAATATTTGTGTGTAGTATGGCTCAGTAAATTCTGCTTGAAACAAACTTACCATCTTCCAAATCTTAAACTAAAAACAAACAAAAAAAATCTTAAAAAAAAAAAAAAGATTGTCTACAAAGTTACTAGCCATTTTTCTTCAAGGAGAATTTTTTGTTTTTTTCTTGTTCTTCACCTACAAGTTTTGCGGTTGATCACATTTACACTTATAAAATATTTATGAATTCACAGACTACTAAATGTTTAGTACTGAAATATTAGAGCAAATTTAGACTTTTTTTGTAAGGATCTGGTTGAAAACATTCACTTCACATATTCGTGTATCTTCCTATTTGCTAAGGTTTTGATATTTTTACCAGTGAAGTTTTAGAAATCATTAATAAGCTAAAAAGAACATTCTAGTCTAAGAGTCATTGTAACTCTTATCATCTTAATTCTGAGCCACTATTTTCCTTTCTAGCCATCAACCTGTAATGTGGGAGAGAACTCTTGATAATTTTGTTTGAGTAATTCTTTCTTTTCATAATGTTGTTGAGCTGAGAGGGACTTTGGAAAATACCGTCTCCAATTACTTTACTTTTTTACTTGAAATTTTTCTATTTAATATTATGCAAGGTATAATTATTTTGGTTCTTGCCAGAATACTAGTAGAATGGTTAGTTTTACCTGTGAGTTTGGCTAGGCTGTAGTCCTTGGGTTATTCAATCAAACACTAAATTAGGTATTTCTGTGAAATACTTTGTAGATGTGATTTAAGTTTATAGTAAACTGTAATCTTCTAGTAAGAAAGACTACCCTGGATAATCATTCAAATGAAGAACTGAGGCTCTACTGAAGAGGAAGAAATTCAGCCCACGGTCTGGACTGCAGCTTCATCTGGTCCCCAGGGTTCCAACCTCCTCTTCCTTCAGACATGCTCTCCAGCCCCAACAATTTTGTAAGCCATTCTTCGTAATAAATCTCTCTCTTTCTATTATACCCCCTATCGACTGATACAGCTAATAATATAAAGCACAATTATATGACAGTTTTACATTGAGACAAGGCAAACAAAAAATAAATCATTATCTCCTCGAAGAATTCTCTTTCCTTTGACAAGCTAGTTTTAAAGATCCTTAAAAGGACTTACCATTAGCAAGGCATTAGATTAAACACTACAAAGGATGTACAAGCCTCAAGGTTTTGTAAGTATAAATAGTATCTACAAAGAGTAAACGAGATGTCAAAAAGAAAAGCTTAGCACTGGAAGTGTAAAATAATCCATCCAAACATAGAGTATTGAATAGCCCAGAACAACCTAGAATTGTAATTGTTATTGTAGGGTATTCATTTGATTGCTTTACTAAAAAGTACCTTAAATGAACATATTCTCTAGCATTTTCATATAAACATTATTTCTTGTTTTTTATTGAGGGAGTGGTTGGCATATTTTATTTCCCTATTCAGGACTAATTTTTAATTTTTCAATTAACTGACAACTTCAACTACATAGCGAAATAGCATCTAGTCCCTGCAAACAGTCATATGCCTAAGGCATTGAACCAGAAATGGATATGCTTATCTCCTCTTTCCATTTGAATTTTTCAAATAATTTATTCCTGGAAGACTACTTTTTGCATTCTCTTTGATTAGTGAGGTTGAGGATAAATTAACAGGCAAATAGAAGTTCCAGTTCAACCTACTACTAATTAGATGACATTTCCTTTTTTACAGAAGAGAAGCAATTGAATCATTTAAAGAAAAACAGAACTTAATAATGTGGCTCCTAGAAAATAGCAAGTACACAAAGTCAAGTGACTTAAGGCAACACAACATGTGGCATTTTGGGCGAGCAAAGGTTCTAAAGATTTTACAAAATTCAGACAAATAATTATATAAGACAAAGTCTTGTAAACAATTATCCAGTATCTTATTCAGTAAATACTTATTGTTTATTAAGTGCCAGACATTACGTGGTATCTGCTGAACAAGCAGAGATGGCCACTACCCTTATGGAAATTATAGAATCAGGGTATAAATATAAATAAGATGTAAATAAATTGACCACACATACATATAACTAGTGATGATAAACTTAGGAAATAGAAAAACACAGAGTGGCCTAATTTAAGGTGACATCTGAACGATGTACAGGAGCCCATGGGACTCTTTTGGAGCAGGGAAGAGTTTGGCAAACTCAAGTGAAAAGCCCAGTGCATTTGGCAAATGGGGCACAACGGAGGACGTGCTTTGGTAAGCAGCTCAATCTAGCTTGTTCACAATCACCTGTGTTAGATGCAACTCTGCGATCCAAGGTCAACAGATCTGTCAAAATTTAACAATTTTCTTATATCAACTTCTTAAACATCAAGTCTAAGATTATGAGATATATATACTCTTTCATATAAGATTTTTTTTCCCACAATCTCAAATTGCCCGAAGAAAGGGTTACTTTAATATTCACTAGTAAAAATTGGGTGATACCTGATACCTGATGGATTTTGTTGACATTTTGTTTCATGTTAAAGAGAAAAACTATCCCTAAAAAGTCAAATAGAAGAAAAAATAGTCGTCCTGCAGTCCTTCTACAACTAGCTTGCATATATATATAGTCGTATATATATGTATGTATATATACACATATATATAGTTATATATATACATATATATATATATTTTCTGGCTCTATTGCCCAGGCTGGAGTGCAGTGGTATGATCAATGCTCGATGCAACCTCTACCTCCCAGGCTCAAGCGATCTTCCCACCTCAGCCTCCCAAGTAGCTGGAACCACAGGCATACACCATCACCCCCAGCTAATTTTTGTATTTTTTTGTAGAGAAGGGGTTTCACCATGTTGCCCGGGCTGGTCTCCAATTCGTGAGTTCAAGCAACCTGCCCTCCTAGGCCTCCCAAAGTGCTGGTATTGCAGGCATGATCCACCCAACTCAGTCCTACCTTGCATTTATAACATATAAAATTTGTGATGAACCCATGCCATCCTGATCCCTGAATTATATCCCTTTGCACCCATAAAATCTGGCTTTCATAATTCATGAGTTCCATTAAAACATTATCATGAAATGCCATGTGGATACCACGTACCTTCTTACCTGTTCAATTTGCTTCTGCATCTTTGCTTTCTGAGAGGTGTTATTTATTTATCTTTCTACAACATCTTCTATTTTCTAACGTTTTCACTGAAATTTGAGTATTCAAAACAAAAAGACCAGAGACAGAATTGCTGGCAACAGATGGTTCTCAAAGTGTAGTCTCAGACCAACAGCTTGAGAATCACATAGGAACTTAGAGATACAAATTCCCAGCTCCACCCTACAACAACTGAGTCAGAAACTCTGGGGTGGGGCCCAGCAATCTGTGCTTTAATAAGCCATCCTTTGGGTAATTCTGATTTATGCGAAGGTTTGAGGATTACTGGATGACATAGTACCAACTGTAATTGAAGGTTTATGAAAGCACCTGCCTTGGGGTCAAACCATTTTATGGCTGTGTGATCTTAGAAGAGCATCTCGACTTCTCTAAACCTCATTGTTCAATGGAAATAATAACTGTACTATTTAAATGAATTAATTTATATAAAGCAAGCATAGTGCATGATAAATAGGCAGCTCTTATTGTAGAGATTACAACCATGATAATGATAATGATGGATGTGAAAATTTAAAAAAAAAGTTTATGCTGCATTTTTCACTTTCAATTTAACCTTGCCCCAATACATCTATTTTATGTATATTAAGCTTCTTTTATGATACAAGTGATGGCTTAAGGTGGTGGCAAGGAGCACAAGCTCTGGGGCCAGGCAGTCCAGATGGAAATCTCTGTTCCACCTACAGTTTCAGATTTAGCAAATAAAATACAGGACATGTAGGTACATTTGAATTTCAGATAGTGAATATTTTTAAGTTTAATTATACCCAACGAACTATTTAGAACATACATAAAAATGTGTTTATCTGAAGTTCAAATTTACCTGGGGACCTATATTTTATCAAGCAACCCTCCCTGTACCACTTACAACTGTGAGGTATTAGCAAGTTATTTAACCTCTCTGTGTCCATTTCCTCATCATTAACAAATGAATAATAATAGTATCTACAGTTTAGATTTGCCATGAAGAATATAAACTATGTAGGTATTATATCTATACTTGTGTGTACATATATATTATATATAAGACAAACACCACCCTGGAAATAGTACTCAGTCTAATATATTGTTGATAATTACTCATAAAACCTAATCAGGTTTTTATTTTAAACCATGACAAGGCCTCTAATTTATTCTTCTGAAAACAATGCTTAGGAATCTTGCAGAGTAGAGGATATTTGTTAGTACAGAAACCACTTACACTTTAGTAATACAACTAGATACTTGTAAAATATGGAATTCTATTGCAGTGGAATTCATTAGCATATAAATGCTTCTTTCAACAAGAGAAACAAGAACATAGACTTCATAACTGCTGCATATTAAAACTTTTTTCCATTTATTTCTAAAGCTTGACATTCGTTGTGCCAAATAACCAAAGCTTTTACTAAACTCTTGTAGATTTTTTTGAATTCTAATGAATTTCAAAAGCAGCCCTATAAAATAACTAGTACTAGGTAAGTTATTTTTCATAGAACAAAAACAACCTGAAGATTTTGAGGTTTTCACAGTTTATTTCCTTTGGATGCATTTACTGTGAGAGGTGAAAATCTATAGGTGAGTTGTTAGGTTAGGTAATAATTTTTATATCACGTTTTAAAGCTGGGAAGAGATCTGTGGTTTTATTTTCATTTGTCTTTTTTTCTGGAAGAAAAATTTGTCGCCAACACCGTTTTAGAAAACATTTTTTAGAGCAGATTTAGGTTCATAGCAAGTGCAAGAGGAAGGTAAAAAGAATTCCTACATCTATCCCCTCCCCACCAAAACATGTACAGTCTCCCCAGTTATCAACATCCCCTACCACGGGTGGTACATTTGTTACAACTGATGAACCTACACAGACACATCATTATCACTGAAAATCTATTGTTTCATTAAGGTTCACTCTTGGTGTCTTACATTCTATCAGTTTGGACAAATGAATAATGACATGTGTCCACCATTATAGTGGATATGCCACATTTTCATTGCCTTAAAAATCCTCCTTGTTCTGGCCGGGCGCGGTGGCTCAAGCCTGTAATCCCAGCACTTTGGGAGGCCGAGACGGGTGGATCACGAGGTCAGGAGATCGAGACCATCCTGGCTAACACGGTGAAACCCCGTCTCTACTAAAAAATACAAAAAACTAGCCGGGCGAGGTGGCGGGCGCCTGCAGTCCCAGCTACTGGGGAGGCTAAGGCAGGAGAATTGCGTGAACCCGGGAGGCGGAGCCTGCAGTGAGCTGAGATCCGGCCACTGCACTCCAGCCTGGGCGGCAGAGCGAGACTCCGTCTCAAAAAAAAAAAAAAAAAAAAAAAAAAAAAAAAAAGTCCTCCTTGTTCTGCCTATTCATCCCTCCCTCCTTCACTCAAGCCCTGGCAACCACTGATCTCTTTATTGTCGCCACAGTTTTGCCTAAATCCAGAATTTCATTTACACGTGGTTGGAATCACACATTGTGCAGCCTTTCACGTTGGCATCTTTCACTTAGTGATATGCCTTCAAGGTTCCTCCATGTCTTTTCATGGCTTGATGGCTCATTTCTTTTTAGCACTGAATAAATTTCTCTTATCTAGATATATCAGTTTATCCATTCACCTATTGAAGGACAAGTTGATTGTTTTCATGTTTTAGTAATTATGAATAAAGCTAGTGTAAATATTTGTGTGAAGGTTTTTGCATGGACATGTTTTCAACTCTTTGCAGTGTGATTGTTGTTTTGCATGTTAAGACTATGTATGTTAAAAAAAATACATCATACCAAAGTCTCTGATACAAATTAGAGAAAAATGAATATGTCAAAATGAAGTACACTATTTCCAAATAATAGACATCTTCATTTAGTATATTTTACATTTGTATATTTCCATTATACCAGGACTTACCAACATAAAAGAGTGGGAAATCATCAAGCTGTGAAGATGCAAAGTGGCTGTAGCATTCTGTATTCCAACCAGCAATGAATGAGCTTGTTCACTGCTTCACATCCTTTCCAGCATTTGCCATTGCCAGTGTTCACATATTGGCCATAATGTAGTTTGGCCATAGTAGGTGTGTGGTGTTCTCTCATTGTTGTCTGAATTTGGATTTCCCTGATGACATACAGTCAGGGCTATTCTAATCCTATCAGATATAAGCAAGTTAAAATCTGAAGATTTAGCAGATACTAACCAGAAAAACATGTATGTGGGAGAGGCTAATGTGAATAGGAAGGTAAATATTCAAAAGAGTCAAAAATAGCCTGAACGAAAACAACTAGTGGCCTTTTCCTCACAAATTACAGCACCTTCTTACATTTTGTTATGTGGGCACACTATTCTCATCTGTTGACTTGCTTATTTCTCTCACTACTTTCCAGCACTTTGAGAATGTGGGCTGCCTTTATTGCTGTACTTCTGTACCAATCACATGGCCCAGCATGTAACAGGCTCTCAAACATTGGACCAACAAATAAATGATTCATTCAGTTACATATTGAAAAGTCGAGAATAAGAAACTATTTGATTGAGACAAGAACTACAAAATGGGGATTGTTCCTGAAGGCTTTCAGTGTGATAGTACCATTACTGAACTAGCTATGATAGTATCAGGACTGAACTGGGTGTAAAATGTGTTTCTTTCACTTTTTTGATTCAGCAATTCATTCCAATTAGGGCCACTATTCTCTGCTTCTTGTCAACAGTCACACATCTTGGAAAAAATTGTCTTCACATATTGTCTTTATATCTCAACTTCTATGTTTTTTTTCAATCCAGTGTAACCTGGCTTCTATCTTTCACTATACTGAAATTGACTGGTAATTGATCAGAACTAATACTTATGGTGTTAGATCAACATTCCCACCTTTTGAAATAAACTCTTTCCTTAGCTCCACAGGTACCACACTTTCCTAGTATTTTCTACAACATTGGCTTCCTTTTAGTCTCCTTTCCTGACCTCCTCTCTCTCCAGTCTTTGTGACAGACATCTCTCAGGGGGATAGCCTGAGCCCTCCCCTCTATCACTACAGAGGACACGTATGTCCGACCAACTACTTGTCATCTCCACTTGGCTCTGTCAGGGGCTTCTCAATATTGGAAATGTTTCCATGTCCCTGATTCCTATGCCATCTATCCATCTTAGTAATTCTGGAAAACTCTAACCCAGGTTTTTCTTCACCATTGTTTCCCCAAATCATTTATATAAGCCATCACTAAGTCCTGTAGGTTCTATCTTTTAAAACCATCTTGAATGCAACCACTTTAAAGATTTTTTTTAAACAAGTTACATAGCTACCAAATTAGTCCAAGTCCAAGTCACCATGATCTTTCATCTCGACTGCCGCAACAACCTCCTAGCTGATCTCATTTCTACTGGTGGCACTCTTTAATCTATTTTCAACATAACAGCTATGCTAGAGACATCTTTTAAAAATCTAAATCAGATGATTCCTCCTTCTGTTTAAAACCCCTAATGTCCTTAGAATGACCTTAAAACAAACATACTTTTAATAGCTTTTCATCGTCTTCCCCTAGACTACATTCCAGACATTAGTTTAGATGTTTCTCTACCTTGACCATTCTATTTCCTTAAGTTATATTGACTTCTGTGGTTTTATTAAACAGACTAAGCTTTTTCTGGCCTCTGGGTCTTTGGTTTTGTTGTTACTGCTGCCAAGAATGCTGTCTTTCAGTCCCTTCTCATGCTCTGGTATTTCTTATCCTTGAGGTCTGAGAGACCCTCTGACACTCTATGCTCTTTATTTCTGTTTTTATTATTTCGTTTACTTGGTAATTATCTAATTGTTTTTTTTTTCTACTGATTTTCTGTCTTTCCTCACCACCTACCTGCAAACTCTAATAATAATATTTGTCATACTTTTAACAGTGAAAATGCAGTCCTTGTATCACAGGCACTTATTAATACATGATGACTGAATTTGTAACTGCATGTTGCTAAGTACTTATGTGTTCCTTGTACCTCAGTTTTATCATCTGCAAAATGAAGGGATTTGGGGTTGAACCTCTCTAAACTACTTTCCAACTCTCACATTATTTGATTTTCTGATCAAATTCATAATTGATCAAATACTTATTTGTACAACACAGTGTATACAACTGAAAAAAAATGGTTAGAGTTTGTAAAACAAAGTCAAAATTTTTAAGTAAACAAGATCAGAACTGATTTGCTGGGTCACTTAACTCTGTGAGAAATAAATTAATTACCATGCAAACAATAAGTAAGTAAAAAACAAGTAACCAAGGACCAGGTTTATCTGCTAGCTTGCATGCTTGTTTGAAATGCATTAGGTTTCTTATGCTGTCATGGCATGGTGTTTTAAAATTTTATGAATAGTACTTAATGGTTGATTTCAAAATTATTAAAATATATCCACATACAACTGTTTAATTTTTATAAAAACGATGATTTCAGAGTCCTTGAAAAATTGTGCTTCATTGAATAAAAACAGGAGTTTTCTACCCCTGGAACCATTTGTCTGAAATTAACTTACTTCAAGGAATGGCATTCAGAATGTAAAACTCAAAATGCCTGTTTAGTGGAAGAAGTTTCAGCTGTAGTTTTAATAGTCTTTTACGGTTTATCTACCCAACATCCAACTTCACTACCTCTGCCTCCTTCTTTCTAATAATCAGTACTCTGCTTTGTTCAGTTATCTTTGCTTTGTGAAGTTATCTATGCTATGTTCAATTATCTATGCTTTGTTCAGTTATCCTCCCTCCCCCATAAGGCTATGTGCTTCTGAGTAGGCGTATTGCATCCTGTGACAGTGTCCTGACATTTCTAAGCTGACTGTGGTTATCTCCTATCCCTTAGCAATGAGTGGTTTCATAATGAGCATTTGACACAATTCCAACCAATAAAACCTGAGAGAAAGCCTACTGTCTAGATTCTGCCAAATTTTCTCTTGCTTTAAGAAGGAAATTCAAAAAAGAGATGACTCCCTTTCTTCCAGTGGTTTCTTATAGCATAGATGACTTCTAGAACTGTCACTTCTTCTGTAACTGAGAAACTAGCCAAAGGAAAAAGCTGACAATCCAGAGACAGTATAGAAAGAATGCAAAAAGCTTATTTTTAAAAAATTTATTTCAATAGTTTTGGGGGTACAGGCGATTTTTGATTACGTGGATACGTTCTTTCGTGGTGATTTCTGAGATTTTAGTTCACCCATCACCCAAGCAGTGTACACTGTACCTGATACATAGTCTTTTATCCCCCCACATCCCTCTAATTCACCTCCCAACCCACCCGGAGTCCTCAGAGTCCATTATATCACTCTTATGCCTTTGTGTTCTTATAGAAAATGTTGGTTCCCTTAAAAAAGCTATTTGCTAATATATTTTTATAAACATTTTGCTTGCAATTTCAATATCTATGATTGATCTGAAATTATATTCTAGAACTTTCTTACAATGATTCTGAAAAAATTCCTATTTAAATGTGGAAATATGTTTAAATACAGCATTTGAAACGTGTTTAAATGTGCATTCAATCACATTAAAGGTCAAAATCAAGACCCTTGTTGAAATGTCTGCTGTTTTCTACAAACAGTAAACACTTCATCTACTAATAGGGCAATTTTTTACTATTTTCCATGAGCCAAATGAAGATGAATTGATCCACTGATCCTCACCATCTTATAACATTCTATTACTCAAAATATCTCTAAGACAGCTGGAAAGGAGAAGAGGGAAATCTAGAGCAGTGTTTTCCAAGAGAAATATAATGTAAGTCACCTAAGTAATTTTAAATTATCTAGTAGCCATATCAAACAAGAAAAAAAGAAAGAAAAATGACTTTAATAATATGTTTGATTTAATCTGAGATATTCAAACTACTATTTGCTTCAACATGTACTTACCATAAAACTTATTAATGATAAATCTTATAATTTTATTTTCATACTGTCTTCAATATCAAACATGCATTTACATTCACAGAACATCTCAGTTCTGAAAGCTACTTGTCAAGTGTTAGTAGTAGCCGCATGTGACTAGTGACTACCAAATTGTACAGTCCAGCTTTATAATGATAGAACAGAATAACTGTAACTGAGTCATAATGAAATGGAATTTGTTATATCAGACTGATATCTGAATTAATTTAAAGCTATATAGCTGTAACAAACAAAAAACTTGACTATACATCTTAAGACTGGATCCAACATGGTTTTATTGATCTGCTTGCAGCATTGAACTGGGCTCTCAATATATTGTTATAATAAAAACTTCAGTGTTACACCCCTTCCTGATCTTTACTTCTATGTTATATTACATTTCACTGCATCTTCTGTAGACTGGGGCCATGTATCCCACTAATAAACATCCACTTTTCTCTTACAGGCTAGAATGTATTTTCTCATATGAGAGCAGTGGAATGAGGCCTAGAATCTGCATCAGTTGTAAATTAAAGAGATGGATCCAGTTAAAGTGCTTCTGCCTAGCATATAATGAGCTAATCACAGAGCTATTTTAATGGATCAAGAAATGCTCATTGTTTGTGCCTAAAGAGGTCTAGGAGCTACAAGATAAATGTTAAAAACAATGTGTATAAAATGTTTCAAATTGGGAGAAACTTTGTGAATCATTTTTCCTATGATTTTACACTTTCCTTCCTGTGGCTATTTCTCCTGCCAATTTGTCTCCAGTGTTCAGGAGTTACAGCCTCAGCTGTTAATTACAATAATAAAATCTAAAGCTCAAATTATTTTTGCAGTGTGCCTATCCATGACGACACTTCTTTGCCTAAGGATGATGTATAACAACAACCCGTAAGATCCACTGCCCAACACAGAGCAGCCTGGCAAATAATCCCTTTGTGTGTCAGGTTGTCTATAAATTGGGCTTTAGAACAGTTCCTAAATGTTGTGAAGGATATCCAAGATAAAATATATATAGTGTCTGTCATGGTGTCTGTCACACTCAAAAAGAATGTTACTTTCTTTTCACACATTTTACATTTTACAAGGGTATTAGCTTCCTTAAAAGAAGAAAATGTATGAGATTTTTTTTAAAGATAATGAATGAAAGAAAGCCGGGAAGGGAGAGAAAGAAGGACAGAAAATTGGGAGGGAGAGAAAAAGAGAGGAAGACAGAAAAGAGAAGGAAAGAAGGAAAGAAACATTGTATACTCTGCCCTTTCATCCTGTGCATTTCCTACCAGGAGCAACATAACATGGGGTAAAAGTTTAGGTTCTGATATTAGACTTTCCTAGTTTTCAAACCCTTATCCTTAAGTCTCTCTTGTACAATTTACCTGACTTTGTGACTCAACTTTTCCATCTGTTAAATGGGAAAAATAGTGATTTCATCATAGTATTGTGAGGATTAAACAAGATGTGAATGTGCCAAACAGTTGTAACGTAACAACTGCATCCAGCACACCCGCTCCCAAATGCTCCGTGACTGTCAGCTATAATTTACTATTCCTCAAAGGGATTGTTTTCCAAACACATTTCTGCAGCACTCTAGGACCCTGGACATAAGAATTTATACATTTGGTAGTGGTTATTGCTAGCATTCTGTTTCCATTTGCAGAGGGATACAGCTGGAAGCAGTTGCAGCAGAAAATGAGACATCTGGATGGAAAAAATAATAAAAACAAATGAGCACATGAAATAAAAAAGCCATCACTGGAAAATAAAAATCTACTTTAAACTATTTTCTTTTGCCTACCAGCTATGAAAAGACTCCTCTCTTTCGGTCAGGTTGAGGTCAGAGTACATAGAAGATTAGATCTGACTGCATCTATCCTGCTGGGGAACCTCAGTACACATATTCCAGAAAGAAAACTCCAACAGGCTCACCTGGTGGCATTTCCTAGGTGTGGGTAAAATCATGAGTATCCAGAATAGTTCTGCTTGGCATTATTGCTGTTCAAAATCATGCCACATTTTAATTCAAAATAAAAACAACTTCAAATTTCACCGAATAATGGCTGCTCAAATGCTCTGCTCGTTCTCGCCATCCCTTCCCTCTCACCTCACTTCTACCCACATTTGTTGATTTTGTTCTAGAAGTAGGTTCTTCTGCTCATAGTGCTTTAGATGTTCTTTTGAAATGGTGAGAGCCAGACCCTTGCTCCCGAGCAAGAACTGACCTTAGCCTGGCTTTACAGTGATCAGGGAATTCATCCTGAATGTCACGCTTGACAATGATCTTCTGGTCTGCTAGTTCTTATAAAGCATTTACCTTAATTTCTCATAGCCAGTCATTACCAACTTAAGATGGTTCAAGTTACAGTGGTTTGACTTTACAATGGTATGAAAGTGATATACATTCAGTGCCCGTATTACCAGTCTGTATTTTACTTTCAGTACAGTATTCAATAAATTACATGAGATATTCAATACTTTATTATAAAATAGGCTTTGTGTTTATTTGACAATTTTGCCCAACTGTGGGCTAAAGCATGTGTTCTGAGCACATTTAAGGTAGGTGCTAGGCTAAACTATGATGTTCAGTAAGTTAGATGTATTAAATTCATATCCTACTTACACTATTTCAACTTACGATGGGTTTTTCAGGATATAACCTGTTTGTAGGTCAAGGAGCATCAGTATTAACATCTAAGATAAAATGAAAAATTATTATATCATTGTTGCTTTTCTATCATTTGTGTTTTAACCAACAAAGGGAATGCATGAAGGAGTTTTAATTCAGCTTGTGAACCTCATTTGAGTGCTTTCCATATGACAGACATCATACTAGTGGGAATATGAAAACAAGGACAGGGGCCTCTCTAGTAAATTAGAATCTAGGAGAGGACAGTATCACATAAATAAGTACATTGCAGTAAACATGTTAAGTGACCCAGGAAAGGTTCATAGAAAATAGCAATGTAGTATACCACAGATTTCATACATGGGAAGGAGTGGGAGGGGGTTTATTCTGCTGTCCTAAAAAACCAACTTTTCACTCTGTGGGTGATAGGGAATCACGAAAGAGTTCTGTTACTATAAAGAAAAACGTATCTCACCAAAAGTATAACTGAGAATATTTTTAATTCAGAAGAAACTCAACTACTTGAAAGTTCCAAAAATAAAAATTTGAAACTGATATCTACATGTACACAATATGCACACATCCAGCCATACATAACTATATGTCTATACATTGAAAATATAACTATGAACATCAGAAATGGCTTGCAACTGTATATTTTATAAATTATGAAGCTATAGCATGGTATAAATTCAAACACAAAATCAGACACAAAGAATAAAGCAATCCAATGGAGGGACTGGACAGCTAGCTTGCAAACCTGGACATTCAGTTTTCTGTAGAGCCAAGCAGTAACCAAATGTACTTCAATGAAGTGCCCAGAATTTATATTATTCTAAAAAATAAATTTGCCACAAAAATGAATAAGCTTCATCATTAGGCTAAGGAGAATTGAGAAAAGAAGAAAATTCTCTCTCTCATCCAGCCTGGGAAATGTGCGTGAGATTGGTATATTTATTTCTTTGTCGTCCAAGATTCTCACATACCCTGGGTAAATCACTTTTCAGGCCCCAAACAAAATGTGCTATCTTCTGACTACATAGTCCGTGAGTGATAGATAGATTATACATAGAAAGACAGAAAGATAATAGATTGATAGATGATAGACAGACAGATAGAAAGACAGACAGACACAGATGATAGATAGATAGAGCATAGAGGTGAATGAAGATGAAATGAGTAGAAAACTTCTCTTGTTTCTATGTTGGTGCGACGTTCTGGTCTCAATTACCAAACACAGCTGGGCCGGATGAATCAGTGCACCCACTTCAGCTGATTCCTCTCCAGTAACTCCTGCAGAAGCTACTCCCCACCCCCCAACCCCTTGTGTGGATATGGACATGCTTAAGGGAGGGAAATAAGAGCAGAGCCAAGCAAGAAGTGCCCAATGTAACACTGGAAAATTAACTTTGACCCAGAAATCTGTTTTTCACTTTCCATTTGCCTTGGCTTTAGGATTTAGGTTTTGTTTTCTTTTATAAAGAACAGTGTGTGTATGCATGTATACGCATGTGGACACTTCAAAGAACATTAGACATATGTAATAAACCCATTATGAATAATGTGTCTATGAAGAGTGTAAAATCAAAGCGTGTGTTGACACAGAAGTCTCTCATTCCTTTAGTTTCATCCTGCTCATAAGACCCAACTTACTAAAAGATAAATCCTCAATGCTTTATAGATCGCATTTCCATGTCAAATTTCAGAAAAGCCCTATTTCAAAGTGTTTTCTCTAAAGATACAGATGGCCCTCTGACATGTGGGAATTGCTGCTGCCTTCAAGGTGCAAGCTACTCAAAATACAGTCAATATCAAAGTGATTAGGCTGCTGGGGTCCTTGGAGGTGGGATGTGAGGCTGTATTCTTAAAGCTCCCTGGGAAGTGGGGAGAATGAAGATTGCAGCCTGCTGATGTAGAGGTTAATAGCAGAAAAATAATCAGGTGATAAGAACAGATATTTTATAAGGCCAGCAACCCCTTGGCCTGTGCAGTCCACACCCTATTCCCCGCTCCCCACCACCCCCCAGCATATGCTGTCAGGAAATCCAAGGGAAAAACAAACATGAGAGGTTTTTAAAAGAGTAAAATTAATCAAGTTCATCACAGCAGCCCTTATCATACATGCAATTATTTCTGAAGTACTCTAATTTGAAAGGTGAGCAAAGACTTCTGGGTGTGACGCCAAGTGGCTTTGTTCAATGGATTTTTAGAAAACATAAAAGCATTTGAGAAGTTTCATGAACTATTAAATCTCTTTCTGAAGTTTGCCCAGACACAATATATACTTTTTGATGCATCCCTGATTATTGTTGTCTCTACTTAGAAGACATCTATGGGACCATCACAGGGACACATTCCAGTCCATCTTGCCCAAGGACTGTTTTTGAATAGACTCTTTTGCCATCCCACCACTTGTGGAACTACCTTTCTATACAGAGTACGTGTTCCAAGTGATATGCCAAGTACGAAACAATCTTAACAGTCAGGGAACACATAGTAAGATAAAAGATACTCATGTACAAACGCATACCTATAGACAGAATATGACAAATGTAATAAAGGGTATGAAAAGACTGCAGCATGGTTCATCAAGTAGCAACCTACTGTACTTTGGAAGTGAGACAAGCGTGGAAAAGATTCAGAGAAGAGGTGAAACCACACCCTATACAATAAGGTGGAGTTCAACGGATCAGCAAGCAGGTGTTGGGCATTCCAGGAAGGGAAATTTTATGCAAATGATGAAGAACGGACAAGCCCATGCTCTTCAGAAACCTCACACAATTCTAAGAGACAGAAGGGCAGGGAGTGCGGGAATGATGGTCCTGGACAAGCTTGGAAGATAGAAGTTGCAAAGTTAGGCAGTGGCAGATGGGCAGGCTATTGAATACCATGACAAGTGACTTTTGAAACTTTTAGATCTCCCTTTTCTTTGTACATCTTCATATGTACCTCATGCTAGGGAAAATAAAAGAGGCCAGGTTAGAACAAAGGGAAGTAAGCAACCACTGTGGCAGTTTAGGGCACTGATCACCATAGGCAGTAACATATGACAGGCTCATTTTCTTGCTACCATCATCTCTTATCCCCAAAGGAATTCTGGCTCACCTATTTACTTTTTCTTTTCAGATCACATTGTCTTTATGATGAATTCAGTTATGCTATTATGCTATTATATCAATGAATAAAAATCCTTTATTGAATGTCAGTATTTGAAGCTTGAATTCAACTGGTATAAGAAAACAATTTGTTATTTAGTAAAACTTCAAACCACATGCAGAGTTGTAATACTTTGCCCTCATTTCTAAATTATGTATTCATTTAATCAGCCATGTTTGTCAAATGTCTGCTATGGGTATTGGCACTATTGTAGGTTGTTAGAATACAAAAACGAATAAGATAAAGCTTCTGTCCTCAAGTAACTAATGGACTGTTGAGGAGTGACCAGCCCCAAAGCAAGTAACTAGAATATAAATCTGAGCATAATGTGCCCTATTAAAGACAGCCAAGGTAGCCTTATTTAGAAAGACATTGACAGGAACATTTTACCATGATGGTATTTAATCTGGGATCCAGTGGCTCATAAATGTCTAGACATTATGCAATTCTTATAGGAATGCAGAGCCACAACACCTGGGAAATTAAAAGAAATGCAACATATACACTGCAAAACTTGTATTTTTTCAAATAGATGCTTGTGTACATTTGTTTGATAAAAGTGTTTTGTTTTCATCTATTCACATGGTTCGATTGGCTCCTGACCTGGAAAATCAAATTGAACTATACCTATGTATTAATACATTTAAATTCTTGTGAACATGAGTTAAAGAACAATTCACTGGGACAGACTTGAGAGTTATCCAGGGACTGAGCTGGCCAAGAATATTCAAAATCTGTCCCACTTGACTAGGTGCCACCAGTCTTGATGTAGAGGGCTGCTCTCTGCTCATGACCCTGTAGAAAGTTGGGCAGAGGACAAATCTGACTACAAATGAATTATTCTTATTGTTCTATACTTATCCTAATGTATCCATTTCTGCAATGCTATAAATGTTCTAACTGGAAGACCCCAAACTTCAGTCTTCACACAACGCATGTTTATTCTTGCTTGCCTAGGAGGCCAGTGTCAGTGTTTCTTATTTGCAGATGGCTCCTTCAAACCTGTGGCCCCACAGTTTCTTAGCACCATCAAGTCTACTGCAACAGTTGTGCAGTTATGATAGATCTGCATGGAAAGGTGATGTGAGAAACAGCACACAACACTTCTGGGCAACTCCCACTAGCGGGAACATATTTATATAGCTACACTTGATGACAAGGAAAATGGACCAAAGGAACCTGGCTATGGACTCAGTAAGAAAAAACAACAGGACTGTGACTAACCAGGAGATACAGCCACACCAAATATCCACACACCTTTCTCTAAGAATAATCTCCAGCCGTAATTTAGACTTGGTATTGTAGACCACCATCCCAATTCAAATGTAATCATTAAATCATATGTATACTCAAAACATAGAAGATAATTACTTATGTAAGGGGAAAAATAATTATTTTGGACAGCTACAATTTTATTTTGCTTCATAATTTATTATAGTTTTTAAAGAAAATTGCTATGCTTTTGGAAGGCAGCATGTTTTATTTTATATTTTTAATTTTAGATTGGGGCATGCAGGTTTGTTACATGGATATATTATTGTTTAATGGTTTAGGCTTCTACGGAACCCATCACTCAAATAGTGAACACAGAAGCCAATAAGCAGATTTTCAACACTTGTCTCCCTCTTTTTCTCCCCCCATTTGGAGTCCCCAGTGTCTACTGTTTTCATCTTTCTGTCCACGTGTACCCATTGATATAAGTGAGAACATGCTATATTTGTTTTTCAATTCACTTAGGATAATGGCCTCAAGCTGGATCCATGTTGCTGCAAAGGACATGATTTCATTCTTTTTTACGGCCATGTAATATTCCATGGTATATGGGTATCACATTTCCTTTATCCAGTCATCTACTATTGATGGGCACCTAGATTGGTTTCCTGATTTTGATATAGTGAACAGTGCTATAATAAACATATAGTCATATATGTTTGTGTCTTTTTGACTCATATGTGCAGGTGTCTTTTGGCAGAACCATTTATTTTCCTTTGGGTTAGATGCCCACTAGTGGGATCACTGGGTTGAATGGTAGTTCTATTTCTGGTTCTTTGAGAAATATCCATACTGCTTTCCACAGGGTATGAACTAACTTACATCCCAACAGCAGTATATAAGTGTTCCCATTTCACTTCATGCTTGCCAATATCTTTTATTTTTTACTTTCTATTAATAGCCAGTCTGACTGGTGTGAGATGGTATCTCAGTGTGGTTTTAAATTGCATTTTTCTGATGATTAATTATGTTGAACATGTTTTCATATGTTCCTTTGCCTCTTGTGTATTTTCTTTTGAGAAGTGTCTCTTCCATCATTTGCTCACTTTTTAATGGAGTTTTTTGTTGTTGTTGACTTGTTTACGTTGGAAGGCAGTATGTTTTAAAGGAAAGATAGCTGAACTTATATCAGAATTTGGGACAGTGGTCAACATTGTGGCAACCAATACAGTTTGGCTCTCTAGTCTCCCAACCCCCTTTTCATTGCCTCCCTCAACTGTAGACACTGAAAAAGTCAAACCCAACCTTTCCAGACTCATCTGAGCTTTGGTATTGCCATGGAGCCCAATTATAGCCAACGAAATCTATGTGGAAGTTGGCTGGAAGGTTCAGAGAACAACTTTGCTCTCCTGAAACTGGCACCACACTTTCTTTTCTTTTTTTTTTTTTTTTTTTTTTTAATTTCTCTTTATGCTGACAAGAACACAAACATAATGGCTGAGGCTGCCCTGGCATTTAGTCACCATGAGGGAAAGAAACAGAGAGCTGCAAATAACTCAGCCCTGATACTCTTAAGAAATACCAGGAACCACCTCCATCTAGGCTGTCATTTATATGAGAAAACTGAAACTCCTAGGGTCATTTAAACCCAAATATATTTTCCACTACAGGTGAAGCATCCCTTATCCTAAATGCTTCAGACAAGAAGTGTTTCAGATTTCAGATTTTGGATATATTTGCCTATACATTATGAGATATTTGGTAATGAGACTTACCTAAACTTGAAATTTATGTTTCATAGATATTTTATGCACATCATCTGAAGGTAGTTTTATAAAATATTTTTAATAATTTTGCACATAAAGTTTGTGCACATTAAACATCAGAAAGCAAAGGTGACACTATCACAGCCACCCATGTGGACAATCTGTGTTTGGTGCCACTGATAAGCAATCATTTTTCACACTTATTCACACATAATCACTTAACAGTAAAAGGTATGACATACCAACAATACAATGAAACAGCAATGTGTTCAGGGCTACTAAGCAGTGTGGTAGCATCTCCAGAGTACACCTGTGTCAGTTGTTAAACAAAAGCAATGACAAACAACTGCAAGCTTCGGTCTGTCTGTACCTACAATGCTGTGTTTGGCTAAAAGGTTAATGTACACTGTACTTTATTTTTTCAGTGAGAAGAAACATCAGAAGCAGTTGAGGGCCCCAAAATGTGGGTCCTGCAGGGATGAGGAGGCATTCTGCTGGATAGCCTTTTAAAATGTCTTCTTCAGAGGCATCTAACTCATTAACAACAGTTTAAGTCTCAGACGTCTCTCTTTGATTTTATTAACTGACATAATTTATTGTTCTGTGGTAAGTGCACATGGCTCTGGTCCTTCAATAAGCCCATCACACATTTTCACCATATTGTCTATAGGCAGTCTTTCCACAGCAATTTCTGCACTTTTAATGGAAATTCATAAAGAAATGGCACATCATCACTAGATGTGCCATTTTATTACTTTGTGGGCCTGCTTGCATGAGGGAATCTGAGCATGCACGGAAATGATATATAGCAGCTGAAAGGGTTTAAGGGTTCTCATTTTTTCTTGCAGACACTGAAAAAACTGTGCGCTGTGTGCATTTTGACTGCAACCCATTACATAAGGTCAGGTGTGGAATTTTCCGCTTGTGGCATCATTGTCAGCACTCAAAATGTTTCTGATTTTGGAGCATTTTGGATTTCCAGTTTTCATTTTAAGGATGTTCAACATGTACTGACTGCCACACCAAAAACTTCAATAGGAATAAATAACTACTTGAAGAAGACTATTAACTTCTATTGAGGCCCAATACTCTCATATTTATGACAACAACAATATCTACGTCACAGTATTGCTGCTCAAGCTACATACAATGAACATATATTTTAAAAGTATATAGAAATGCCTTATTACTTTTAGCACCAGATTATTTGTGGACATGAAGAATATCTCTACCATGAATCCTAATTATCCAAGTTTTAATATGATTTTTAAAAAGCAAGGCAAATATTTCCTTTTTATTCCATATTAAAATCATGAGAGAATGAAAGAGTTCATCTCACCCTCATTTATAAGTAAATACTAAATTTTACACTTGTGTTTCATATATTCTTCATACCACTGCATCATTGTATGAAATTTTAATGAAAGGTAGTCTTTATTTTATGCATTAAGAGAAATAATTTAAATGTAATTTTGGAAATTTTAGCAGCAATATATAATTTCACTTAAACAATGGGAGTATCTTTTTAAATTGTTGTCTCTTTCCAGTTCTTTCTAAAACTGGAATTTGTTAAATTAATTTGAAAAACCAATTCTTATGTAATAAGGAATCTACAACAGTTTGGCATCGTAAATGGCCCAAAAGCTAAGGAAACATTGGGGAATTCGTTCCTATGAGTTATGGAGATAATTATTTCTCAGCGAAATTCAGAAATAGCTAATTGCTTAGAATAAAGTATGATGAAGAAAGAGTATTTTCCAAGATGTTAGGAGTGCAAAGCAGCAAAACACCAATGTATGACAGAGGTGGTGGGGAGTTGGAGAAGAAGAAAGAAAAACATATATAAATTAATCTTTTATATTGTCCCAGAATGCTTTTATAGTTGGAGAAAAATGAATATTAAAGATACAATCCTTCTAATTAGTTTTTTAATACTTCCAAAGGCTCAGTTATACCACCTTTGCCTTAGGGTATAATTTAGTCAGAATTTCATATAGCCACTTACCACCATCCACATGGCCAGTCCCTTCTATTATTCTGTTTCTTCCAATAGCCACTCAAGCAATTAGAACTTTCATATTATTTATTATGTTCCATAAGCTGTTTTGTAACAAATACCATCCAAATAGACCTCAGAAAATATTCAGAGTTTAGTAGTACACTCATAAGTCACCATAGGTAAGAAGCTGGCCATATGTTGTCTGAAGCCTGAAATCCTCGTCATTCATATGCTGGCCTTTCCAGTATCATCTCCTATAATTTGCCCCTTTCACTTAATGTCCACTGAGTATCTACTATGTGCTAGATGTCAACACAGCAGATGACAGGAAGCTTTGACCCTTCCATGCTGGACACATCATCTCAGCTTCATTGAAAATATCCAGTTGCCCAAAAACATCATGCCCTTCTCGGCCCCCCTCTTCAGTTGCTTAGAGACAGGAGATTCATCCCTCATAGGACAGAAAGTGAATGTTCTTTTTAAGAGGTAAAGCAGCTGTGTAAATGCTAGAGATTGAAGCATGGCCTCCAATGACAAAGACTTGTTGTTACCTCTTTCTAGATAAACAGAAGCAAGTCATTGCCTCTTCCTTCTCAGTACCCCTCACCCCACCACACACACAAACACTTTCATGGATAAGATCATGGACTTTGGAGTCAGAAGCCCCCTAAGGCTGCTGTCAGTTTAAACAATTTTATTTAACATTCAGAGTCTCTATTTTTATTATGAAACTAGGAAAACAATAGTATTTATTTCACAGTGATCTCAGAAAAGTTTTTAAAAGACACCTAAAGTCACATGAGTCAAGAATGCTATAGATTAAAACTGAAGATCAGAATAAATGTACCTGCTATAATTTGTATGTTTGTTCCCGCCAACTCTTATGTTGAAATTTGATCCCTTATGTGGCAGGTGGAGGTTAACAGGAGATGGGTGGGTCATGGGGATGGATCCCTCATGAATAGATTAGTGCCCTTCCTAGAGGAAAGGGGTCTGGGGTGGGGGAGGGAGGGACGGCTACAAGTGAGTTCTCACTCTACTCTTCCCAAGACAGCTGGTTGTTAAAAAGAACTTGGCACTTCCCCTCTCACTCTCTCTGCTTCCTTTTTCACTGTGTGGTTTCTGAACACCCTGAGTCTCTTTCACCTTCTGCCATGAGTGAAAACAGCCTGAGGCTTTCACCAGATGCTCAACCTTCCAACCAGCAGAACTAAGACCCAAATAAACCTCTTTTTATAAATTACCCAGCTTCAGGTATTCCTTTATAGCAACACTAAATGGACTAAGATGGTACCCCTTAATCTGCATCACACTTCTCGGCCAATAGCTTATCACAAGGAAAAGAAAAATGTAATCATAATAGAAGCTGAGGGGATATTAAAAATAAATGAAATGAATGGAATTATGGGTTTTATATGTTGACTAGAATATGGAAGGACAATGATGAGCCGTGTTGAGGAGTGATAGGATATCATTAAATCCACCAGAATACAATCATTCTGGAGGCTATTTTCTGTCTCCTGATTCACTACTAACAATAGTTCTGAGAAAGAAAGCGATCATAACCTGAACAAAGATAGAGTTCTCATGAGTCCTTTTTCTATTAGTTTTAATAGCACCATTTTGTCATAGCCACGCTGACCCATCTCTACTCAAAATTGCATTCCCAATCAAAATGATTCTTCTGGTAGAAAGAGCAAGTTTTGCCAGTGTGAACAGAAAAGAATGAAGGTGATTCAGGAAATAAGAACCCAGCATTTATTAAAAACATATCTGTATAGTTCTAGATCATCAAGATATAATTATTAGCTTTATCAATAACAAAAGGGAAATGAGTGTACTGGAAGTTTTTAAAGATGGAGTTACTTTGGGTTCAGTGTAAGTTTATCCTAATACCTGAGTATTAAGAGCTTTTTAATATAAATTCATAGAGTAATATTGACTGAACGTTCAAACTTTGATTTAATATTATTTTTAAGTTTCCCAGAATACTAAACCTTGAAAACATAATCATTTCAAAAACAATGGATTATTATTAAAATCCCCAGGGTTAAAGACAAAACTTATACTGTGAAGACAAAAGTAAAAGAATTAAACTAAATATGAAGTTAAACAAGGGAACTAGCAGTTGACATTTAGTAGAAAAGAAAGGATGAAACAGAGAGGGTTTTGTGTGTTTATGTTTAAAGATTATGACCATAAAGTATATGCTGTAAAGGTAAGTAAAGGAGCTAGACACTGCTGTGCTGTGATTTATGAGGCCCCATTTTTAAAAAAAGCTATTCTGTTTTTAAAAATATGTTTTTCTACCTCAACTATCTAGAATTTTACAAAACCAGAAAATTCCCCATCACTGATATTTTTCTTTTTTATTTTGTGATGTGTTGATCCTTTTTTCAATATGAAGTTCAACTTACAAGAAACTCTGAGCTCTTTACATATACAAGAAATGAATTTAATCTCTCACTTTCCCTCCAACAACTAGCTGATAAGGAAAGTAATCCAGGAAGGAGGGAAATAAGGAATTTGGGTACAAATAGCATCAGGTGTGTTAGAATAATTTTAAGCAGAAGGACTGCTAAAAAGCACTAAATCCCTGGATTTGGAAGGCTAGGTGTAGAAGACTGGAAAAAAACAAACAAACAAACAAAAAAAAACAAGCCCAGACAAAGGAAAGAAAACATTAACAGCCTCAATACCTGTGTCTTCATTTCACCCTCACTGTGGTCATGGTCAGCCTATCATATATGAACTTTTTCATTCTTTTGGAGGAATATAGCAAAGAATGATATAGTGGAGCTACAGCAGCTTTTATGACAATGGCCAAAGGCAATGTCGAATATGAATTTAATCTACAAGGCAGTTACACAACTGGAGTAAAATTTGAGCCACATTCCTTTCTTCTATAGTTCACCAGCAAACACAAGTTTGGAAGCTGGTGGTTCTTCTGGACATGCAGAAGACACAACAGTTTGTGGGATATAAGTAATGCTTCGATTTCATTGTTTCCATGGAGACAGAAAATCTCAATGTGGCACTAAGCACCAGAGGTAGAGAATGAGTGCCTTTAAGAAAGGGAAAGGTGAGATCCTGAGCCCCAAAGGACACAGGGTTATAAATAAGCATTTATATTCTGGAACAAACCCATTTTTTCCCAAGACTATGCCCCAGGATCAAGAGAGTTAAAGTCCACTCATTATTTACCAATTTTACAAATGAGGAAACAAAGTATAGAAAACTGATGTGACTCAGCTGGGTTCTGAGGTCAGAACACCTGAGGTCAGAAGTTGGAGACCAGCCTGGCCAACATGGTGAACCCCCATCTCTACTAAAAATACAAAAACTAACTGGGCGTGGTGGCATGTGCCTGTAATCCCAGCTACTGAGGAGGCTGAGGCAGGAGAATCACTTGAACCCAGGAGGCAGAGGGTGCAGTGAGCTGAGATCACGCCACTGCACTCCAGCCTGAGCCACAGAATGAGACTCTGCCAAAAAGAAAAAGGAAAAGGAAAAGGAAAGAAAAGGAAGAGAAAGGAAAAGAAAAGAAAGAAGAAAAGCAAGAAGAAAAGAAAAAAAGAAAGAAAACTGATGTGACTCACTTGGAGGTAAAATAACTAGAAGATGGCAGAGGCAGGATTTGACATCATCTCTCAGTCTAGTGCTCACTAGCCAGTTGAAGTTTCCCAAGAGGATTTTAGAAAACAGGCCAGAATAAATATTCCTCCAGAACATCTCTGTAGCGGCGATTTCTATATAATATCATATGAAGGGAGATTATTCTTATTTTGATACATTTCAATAATTTAAGTCAGCCATTCATATTCTTGAACTATAAAATACCCTTCTGCACATAACAAGGGTAGTTTGTCAGTGTCCGTAACCAGGCATGGAAGCCAGGGAGACAACATCCAACAACAAAAAGATGTGGAGTAAAATCACAGCGAAGCTAAAAATATAGAACCCCAGAGTTCACAGGCAATGCAAAGTTCATTTTATCTTGAGAAAACACATTTTTATGGAAAGGGTTAAAGATGTTGAGTCGACAGACAAATTTTTACGCCAAGATTCAGATCTAACTAATGTAAAAGACACCTGCCTTAACCTCTTTTTCTATGACGACTTTTCTTTTTATAACATGCTGATAATAACAGACTAAATTTGTCTCCAGACATGCCCTTAAGAAAGATGGAAGGGAGGCTAATCTAACAAGTGGGTCTGTCAATTCACCAGCACTTGTGTTGACTTCCAAGGAGCAGAACTAGAGGCAAACCAGTCAGGGACCATTAACCACACACCAGGAAAGCCAAGTACAAACACCAGAAGGCCAGGAACAGAATGAGAGCCCGATTCCCAGTGCCTGCCAAGGCTCACAGTCATATAGACTGGGCAGAGGAAATGTAGAATGGGACACATGTGGGAAGGGTCCAAGGATATTACCTAAAGGAAATTACCTAGTAGCCTCCATAACTTTCTTTTTTCGTTGGTGGGTGAATCCTCTATGGTTAAGAAAGCTGGAGTCACTATATAAGTTCATAGGTGTATGTTTCCAAACTGTTTTTCTGTCCCAGGGGCTACAGCTTAACACTTAAGAACATAAACTTTATAATTAGACCAAATTTTAATTTTCTTCTGAATCTTACCCAAGAATTACTATTTGACTTTCTGAGTTTCAATTTCTTTACTGATAAAACAAAATAATAGCATTTAGCCATCTATTCCACTGTAAGACTTACCTGAGAAAATAATATAATATCCCAAGCATAATTCCTGACATATAATAAACACAGAATATTCTGCTCCTGGCCCTCTGGTGTTTGTACTTGGTCTTCCAAAGGAGCAGACCTCTTAGAAATCAACATAGTGCTGGTGAATTGACAGATCTGTCTGTCAGGTTAACCTCCCCTCCATCTTTCTAAAGGGCATACGTGAAGACAAATTTAGTCTTTTATTATCATTACCATATTATAAAGAGAAAAGTCTTCATAAAAAGAGGATACGTCAGGTCTCTTTTACATTGGTTACATCTGAACACAGACTATACAAAGTAATTGTATTTTATTGTCTCACAATTTATCAAAATGGATATCAATAATAGCTGACAAATTGCAATTAAACACAACCAAGTTGTTCATGATTATTGGCTATCAACATAGGATTTGAAAAGAACAGGACAAAAGGGTAATGAGTGATTGGTAAGCAGGTATAAAAGAGGGTCGACACTGATATACAAGCTCAACATAACACAGTATCATTTCATTCCATTAAATTTTCTTTAGGCTAAGGTTTATGTCGAAATAATTTTCAGAAAGATGCAAATGTCTCTGTGGTACAATATTAATTAGTGATGTTAATAGCAATAGACATTTATGAAAATGGGGAAAGAAATAGGTCATTTGCAAGCTTGTTCACAGATTCTCACAGAGCATTTTACTTTGAAGAGATCATTGTTAATTTCTGATTATTTGCCCCCCAAGAGGCATCCAGTGCCAAAAAACAGGATGTGAATGAAAAAAATACTATTACCAATAACCAATAAGAAAGAAATATAAGGCGTATATCATTTTTAACTTTTTTTAACCACAAAATGAATAACATAGTTCTTACTTTTGTCAAGAAAACCTTAGAACCAAATTTAATTCTAATATTCGTTGGATATTGTGGCATGTAAAAGCATTAATGAGTATGTTACATATTTGAAAAAAATAATTATTAACTCATGCATCAAATGTTTATTGGTCATCCTCTGTATGAGGCAATGTCCTAGACACTGAGCTAGAGATATGGATAAATATATTTTGAAACATATTTAAGCAATAGTATCTACAAATAGATCTTTAATGTCTAAACATAGGGTAATTCTAAAATCTGTATGCAAAAGTAGGTAAAAAATGTAATTAAACTTTTACATTTAGACTATTTAGTATATTTTTGGAATGACTTTGGACAAAAGTAAATGTATTATAGTTTTAGCTTGTTTATAAAGCCAATGAAATCATTTCCTATTTAAAAATTATCTTTGACAGTACTAAAATACTAATCATCTCTTAAACCAATCAGTCACATAATTTGATCAGATAGAAAGACTTCCCACAGATACACAGAAATGTGCCCCTTGGCTATGGAAAAGCACTCCAGAAATCTAACACATTTTTCTCAGATGCATATATTTTTGTAATTTGGAAAATAATTAAATTCACATAATGAATTTCTCCCAACTTGCTCAAACACTTCATGGCTCATTGATTTAGATACTTTGAGCATGTTAATGACAAGTGATACCCCTAGACATGTGAAATGTGATGTAACTCCTCCAGGACATCATTTATTGCACCTTTATGGTCTAAAAGAGAAACAAGGCTTGCTGGGATGAATCATTCTTATGAATCTGTAATGTATTATTAATTCATGTATTTTTCACAGTTATGTTGAATAGAATATATAAATAAAATACAACCATATTCCAATCACAGCAAACTGTATACAATAATGCAAGAGAATTAAATGGTCAGCAGGTAATACTAACTAATCTACATTTTATGCTTCTCAGCAAGTAACGTATCATGTGGTATGGAAGCCAGGGACCTATGCTGGTCCCTCTGTGGACCAGCCACAAAGGGGAGGAGCTAGCTGAGAGCCTCCCAAAGGGAAGGAGCTAGCTGAGAGCCTCCCGCTATGGCACCTTTAAGATCCACTGTGATACTGGAGCCAAGGCCATGCTCTCCTTTGGCAGCTTGAAAAATACATTAAAGCCTGATGATGGTACCAGAGCTTGGGCCACTTCTACTCATTGTCAACTCATCCACAGGGAATGTTGTGCCAAAACTCTCTGTTAAGTGGACTGAGACTTTTCTCTGAGCACCACCACAGTCTAAGGTTTTTCCTATGCAACACTCTTCCTTTTTCCTCTCCTTCAGTAGGTGCCAAATCGTATTATGATCTAACAGTCTCCCTAGCTACTCCTATTCTCCCTTCCTCCTGTCCATATTTTTCAAAGCATTATCTCCCAATGATCCTCTTGTACTTCAAACTGCATCTTGGTGTTTTTTTCTTGAATGTGTGCAGTTTTGCTCAACATATAGTGAACCTTGGAACCTAAAGCAAATACAGAGTGTCACCCCTAAACTTAAGCAACCAAGAATAAAGTGGCTTTTACTGCTTATAGCATGCTGTGTTAGCTAAGACAGTTTTCTCCATTTTTGTAGTGCATAATTCTAAATAATTGGATCAATAAAAGCTTTAAGATCTTTGTGAAGAGGACAGGTATTTATTTAATCTCTCCCAAAATTTTTAATTTGTCTATCATGAGTTCCTATTTTGTATTTATAATACATACATTAAAGTCTCTCTAAATAAAATATATTCTAAATATTCACCTTTAAAAAATTAAACTATTAATAGTGATTATGAAATGGTACTTGTGCCTCTAGGTCTTTCAGGTATCATCACACTATCTTCCACAATGGCTGAACTAATTTACACTACCACCGACAATGTATAATAAAAGCTTTCCTTTTTCTCTGAAACCTTGTCAGCATCTGTTGCTTTTTGACTTTTTACCTGTAGCCATTTTGAATGGTGTGAGATGGTGTCTCGTTGTGGTTTTGATTTGCATTTCTCTAATGATCAGTGATGTTGAGCTTCTTTTTCAGATGATTGTAGGCCTCACGTATGTCTTCTTTTGAGAAGAGTCTGTTCATGTTCTTTACCCCCTTTTGAATGTTTTGTTTTTTTTTCTTTCCTGGTAAATTTGTTTAAGTTCTTTGTACAGTCTTGATATTAGGTATTTGTCAGATCCAGATTGCAAAACATTTCTCCCATTCTGTAGGTCATCTGTTCGCTCTGATTATAGTTTCTTTTATTGCGCAGAGCTGTTTTGTTTAATTACATCCAATTTGTCAATGTTTACTTTTGTTGCAATTGCTTTTGCCATTTTCATCAAGAAATCTTTCCCTGTGCCTATTTCCTGAATGGTATTGCCTAGATTTTCTCCTAGGATTTTTATAGTTTTGGGTTTTACAGTTAAGTCTTTAATCCATCTTGAGTTAATTTTTGTATATAGTGTAAAAAAAGGGTCCAGTTTCGATTTTCTCCATATGGCTAGCCAGCACTCCCAGAACCATTTATTAAATAGAAAGTCCTTTCCTCATTGTTTGTTTTTGTCAGGTTTGTTGAAGATCAGATGGTTGTAGGTGGGCAGTTTTATTTCTAGTTCCGTACTGTTCCATTGGTCTCTGTGTCAGTTATTGTACCATCACCATGCTGTTTTGGTTATGTACCCCTGCAGTATAGTTTCAAGTCAGGTAGTGTGATGCCTCCAGTTTTGTTATTTTTGCTTAGGATTTTCTTGGCTATTTGGGCTCCTTTTAGGTTCCATATGAATTTTAAAATAGTTTTTTTTTTTTTTTCCCTAATTCTATGAAGAATGCCAGTGGTAGTTTAATGGGAATATCATTGAATCTATAAATTACTTTGGGCAATATGACCATTCTTATGATATTGATTCTTCATATCCATGAGTTTGCAATGTTTACTGGGCATATACCCAAAGTAATATAAATTATTCTATTATAAAGATACACGCATGCATATGTTCATTGCAGTACTATTCACAATAGCAGACATGGAATTAACCTAAATGCCCATCAATGATAGATTAGATGAAGAAAATGTGGTACATATACACCATGGAATACTATACAGCCATAAAAAATAACAAGATCATGTCCTTTGCAGGGACATGGATGGAATTGGAAGCCATTATCCTCAGCAAACTAATACAGGAACAGATAAACAAACACCACATGTTCTCACTTGTAAGTGGGAGCTGAATGATGAAAACACACGGACACAGGGAGGGGAACAACACACACTGGGACTGTTGGGATTGTGTGGAGAGGGAGAGCATCATGAAGAATAGTTAATGCATGCGGGGCTTAATACCTAGGTGATGGGATGATTTGTGCAGCAAACCACCATGGCATGTATTTACCTATTTCACAAACCTGAACATCCTGCACATGTACCCCTGAAGTTAACACAAAAGTTGAAGGGAAAAAAAAGTTTAAAAAAATAGTGATCATCTTTGAGAACACTTAGTTCTGTAAATCTGGACAGTTTTCTTACCTGAGTATTCTCACCTATAAAATCAAATATTTAATAAATATAGTAATTGACACATTTATGTGTTCATTAAGTAGTGGGTATAGTTTTTGGTAAGTCTAGTTATCATAGAGATTATGTAGCTAGAGTTACTAAAGTGACTAGTTTTTTCCCTCAATCACAAAAATTATTAGCATTAACTTTTGATATGTTTTTAAACACATTTTGTATAAGCAATTCAAAATTAAAATTTTTGTATGCACAAGTTAAAATAATAACCCCATAAGAAAGAAATATACACAATAAAATCCAAAGATTTAAGACATTGTACATGTTTTGTGTTCTTATACATTTACATACATATTTACGCACATATGAATGAAGATAATTTTTACAGTTCATATAATAGAGAAGATTAATGATTTACAAAATTTGTCAGAGGTAAACAAGTGTATTTGTTTCCAATTGTTTTTATGGGTACAGAATCTATTACCAAATTATACAAATCAATAACTATTTAATCTTTCTCTATTGACAGGTCTTTAGATAATTTCCAGCTTTTCCTACTAGAAAGCTTGCTGTGATTAAATGCCCTTTTTGGGACAATATCTAGAAGAAAACTGGAGAAGGAAGAAGTGAGAGATAAAGGGTATTCACATTTTAAATTCTGACAGAAATTTCTTGATTACTTTATAAAACTGATATTCAAACAGTATTTGAAATTTTCTGTTTTCCATTATTGTTATCTCAACTGAAAGTATCAAGGCATCTTTTTAAATTTTACAAATCAAATGGGAAAATAAAATCTCAGTGCTCTTATAATTCATATAACCATCATTGTAAACGAGGTTGAGAAACTTTTGATTTTCTGTGAATTATTAACTGCCATTGACCATTTTCTTTCTGTTGGGTTTTTTGTGTTGACCATATCAATTTAAGAAAATTATTTATATATGATTAAGCTTTATCTTCCATCTTTTCTATTGTGCTAGGCTGTCTTTTTATTTGGCTGATGGTATCTTTCTTCATAAAGAAGAGTTTAAAATTATTAGCATTATTTTGTTAAATTTATCTTCTCTTTCTCTAAGGTTCTCTGTTTTGTGTTCTACTGCAAAAGGCCTCCCATGCCAAAACATTCTTGTAAGTATTTTCACAATTATTTTATTGCACTTAGTTCTTTAATCAATGTGGATTTTAAAATATGTTATGAATTAGAAATTCAATTTCTTTCATTCAAATGAATCGTTCTTTTTCCATTGGTTCCTTTTTTTCCTTTTCTTTCACTTTTTCTCTTCTACATCATCTGCATATTTAGTCTGACTGAGATTGCATTAAATACATAGATTAATTTAGGAAAATTGGCATTAATAATATAGACTATTCCCACTGACTAATATGCATGTGCAGTCTTTAGTAAAATTTTGGAATTTTTTAATATTGTTCCTGAATATTTACATGCATATATAAGCAAACAAACAAAGGAAGGAAGAAGTCAAATAGTGAGAAATATTGTGCAGAAAATAAAGCAATAATAAATACAGTGATAAGATGAAGTGGGTGAGCAGTGGGGAATCTTCTTTAGGTAGAATTGTTAATGAAGTCCTCTCTGAAAAGGTGACATTTCGGCACAGACTTTACTATTGGGCAACATGAGGGTCAAATACAATCAACAGATTTATCAAGATGGAAGTCTTCAAAAAAAAATTTGAATGTGTTTGTGAAGACAACTCTCTGATTATTACAGGTTAGGAGATAAAAAGGAAGTGGAGTGACTATCATTCTACGGAGAAGTTTATTATCAACATCAAAATAACATCCTCATTCTATTAACAAGTCAGTTTCTTCAGTTGGGAAGATATGAAGAAGAAGGAATCCAAAACAGTTTTATAAGTGGAAAGAGCTCCCTTTTAAGCCAGGAAGTGCTGGGAAGAACAGTGAAATCACAGATAAGTTAAGCATCAATTTTCGCCCCCTCACTTTCTCATTTGTTTCTCTCATTATTTCCATGAGATATTAAATGAGGAAAGGCCTGACATCACATAACATTTAGAAATGGGAGGCAGAAACACCAACTGTGTCTTGGAGTAAAGCTTAAGTATGTAAATACCTACAGTCTTCTTTTTATTTTTTATTTATTTATTTTCAACGAACAACTGTTGTCAGGCACTGTGTTTGCCTGCCCTTGCTGATACAGGATAATGAAAACCTAAAACTATGCATGCAAGTAAATATAATATCATTTGATTCTAACACTACATTTCATGAGTATATAGTTTTTGCCATATTATAATGGCATAGAATATCTATTGAAAACACAGAAAGCTATTCTGATTTGTGTTATTCTTAGAAGCTCCAAATGTTTTTTCTAGCCTTTTATCCTGCAAAACACTACTGAAGCATTGAAAATTACTACAAGGTGATTTGCAGTGTGAATTAAAAAGGATTTCCATATTATAGAATGCCAAGGCACGCAAAAACAGTATGTACTATCAACTGTAAATACTTTTCTATATGGCATTATTCAGTCAATATCATTCTTTCTGTATTCCTTAAAAATGTGTAAAATATTCATTTTCTATCTTATATTTCATTCTCATTTTTCCCTTACTCTCTCAGATCCAATAGCCCTGCAGTTCTGGATGAGAATGGCTGGTAACGGGGACGATTCTGAAAAGTGTGCCAAGTTGCTCATGGTACGCTTGACTTGCTTATTGTGGTAACAATATTTAACTCGAAGAATAAAGGGCTGAGGGAGAATTGAACTATTTTTACAAAATTGAAAAATATCCATTTTAAGGATTATACATTTTTTTCTAATTATTCCAGAGGGTAAAAATAGAACTAATTCTTGATAAATAACATGACCACAAGAAAGAAATTTCAAGAAATGCAAATGTATCAAAATAAATAGATCTCTGTCATTACGTGGTGAGTTTTCCCTCATTGATGGCTGCACAGTTAGTTATCAGGCATTTATAGAAGGGATATAAACTATAGGGTCTCTTCCCACAAAAGGTTCTATAAAATCCTTTGTGGAGAAAGGACCTTGAGATAAACTATAATGAAAATAGACAACATCTTCTCCCAACTCTTGGAATTTTGTGCAAGTAAGGTCCACTCTAATTTTTGTTTCTACTATCTCAGAATTTTCTAATAGAAAAATGTCTTGTTAAGCACCCCACTGACAGTTATCATGTAGTTTGGGTTGTGTGTTTTACTTAACATAACCTAGAAAAACAATAAACCCTGTCTATATATTTGGTTAGGCACCACAGTTGTTTTTGTTTTCCTTTTAACCAAAACAAAATTTCCTGCATTCATTAAAAAAGCTTGTGAGAGCCACTTGAAATCCTGTTTAGAGCTTAGATAAACATGCAGATTTTTTTAAAGTCCCTGGGTTTTCAAGCACATGAAATCATGAATGCTTTTGAGACAAAAATGAAAGTAATTGCACAAACATGTTGATGGTGTCTAAATAATATCCCAGCAATGATGGGTAATAATTGGCAATTTATGAGTACACAATTTCTTCTGAATACTAAATATGGTAGATTAAAATAAAAAAGAGCTCTACCAAGCTTTCAAAACTTATGCTTTAGAACCAGCTCATAACGTAGTATTTAAGCATATATGTGATATAATAATAAATTAGATCAAATTATTCTCAAAATAGTGAGAACAAAGATCACATTACATTACTGGTAAGAGAAGTTTAAAATCATAAGTATGAGCATGCCATGCATAGAATCATACAATTTTATTAGAATGCAAAGAGGAACCATTAATTTATCTAGAGTAAAATCACAGCATTACGGAAAGCCATGGGTTTTTGGAGACAGAGATGGGTTTGAATCTCACCCATATCATTGTATGACAGTTTTGGTTCGTTCCTTCAGAAGTCAGCTCTAAGACAGCGATTTGAGTGCAAGTAGTTTATTTGAGAAGTACTGGGGACACGGGTAGTGGAGTGAGGGACTGGAGGGGGAAGAAACACAGAGCCCACTGGACAAAGGATATATTCTTAAACCAGGTGTCACAGTGGGTGGCTGAAGATTAATTCCTCAGGAACACTCTGAGTAAAGGTGCAAACACATACCTCAGATTCTCCTACACGGAAATGAGGAAGCTGAAGTATTTGAAGAGAGTCCCTGTTGAAGGTTGCACTGTTGCAGATTCCCCTGCACTCTGGCTGGCATCTGTAATCAGGGTCCAATGCTTGTAAGAAAGATGAAGGTATTTGCAGCTGGATGTCAAAGATCATACTAATCGATCCTAGTGATAGAGTGAGGCCCTGAGGACATCCTGCTAGAGGGTCTTTTATCATCTACTGAGCTTCTTCAAGCCTTAGTTTCTTCATCCATAAAATAGAGATTATAGAATCTTCCTGGGTCATTATTCTGAAAATTTACTGACATATGGGAAATAACTTCTACTCATAAATGTTACCTACCTCTCCCCATCTTGCCTCCTAGAACCTAAAGGCCATATGGTCTTAGTCCATACCTAAGCCTTCTAGTACTCAGCCGATTGGGAAACCCATTCCTTACCAGCATGTCTAGTTGTATGAGAAATATCTTTGTTATGAAGCACTCAATCTTCTCTCTGTCCTTTGCAGGATTAGTCCTAGTTTTATTTTGAACTTGATAGAATAAGACTTGGCTCTTTATGAAAGATCCTCTGGATGTTATCATGTGCCACAACCCTTGCATTGTCAATGTCTTCTCAGTATATTAATCCAGCCCTATGTAACATTATAATTTCTAAGAGTTATTTTCACTATTGATGCATAAGAAACAATTTAAAAATTAAAAATACATGAAGTGCTATTAAACTAAGTATTGTATAGTTTTAATTTTCATATTATATATAGGTTGACTGCATTTATTTCTACAAAATTATTAATTTAAATTTATGAGTGTAGCCTTTGATATGAATATCAAATGAGAGCCTTCTGAAAATTAGAGTTTTGAGAGTTATTTTTCCCAAATTTTCTATTACAACTACTTCAATATGAAGTAGTTGTAATTCCCTTGTTTTTCTGTTTTCTTTTTTCTTTTAGAATATGCATAATCAGCTTGATAAGTCACAAATATATCACATTCTAATTTTGATAAACTAATACTATTAGTAACTGAATTCTTCATAATTGTACTATCTTCCTGCTTATGCCATGGTTCTTTTTTCATGGACTTTACTAACTTTGACGCTAACCTAAGACAATAGATATTATTAAATGGGTGATAGTAACACAAAAGTTGAAAAATACCATAAGCCTTAGTTCCACTAAGAAATAGCTTTACAGCCTGGGAGAACTTTCTGAAATGTAGCTGATTCATGTCCATAATATAAAGAAGTCACTTAACTTTTCAATCAAATTAACTTAGATATACCCTGATTTAAGATCAATAAAAATTTTCATTCTTTTACATGTCTCAAAAATGTTATTATGTATTACCAAAAGATAAATATAATTTAGTAACAGTACTATCATCAGTATGAATAATATTGTAACTGAAAAAAATGAGAATTTTGAAGAGGAAACAACAGGGAAAAGGATGCAGGTAAATTCAAAATTGTATTAGAGAATGAAATAGTTAAGAGTTTTCATTTCTAACTATAGATAAGAGATATCATACCTGCAACAGAGAACACAAACATGCTTATAAGTAGAAGCTTCTCGACATTCAATTGTCTTGGCAGCATTCAAAGGCACAAATATTATTCATAGTAAGTAACAGGATAGTAGATGGGAACAGATGGCTTGGCCTTCCACTCTTTTGAATATTAACAAATTTACATTTAAAGCTGCTAAGTAAAAATTAATTAAACAAGGGTAGCTTATTGTTTTGTCATTTGTTCTAACAAAAACTTTGCAATTATAATCAGAACTCCTGTCAATTAGCTTTACTAAGTTAAGATCTATTACCTATCAGTACTCATCTTGGGTGAATACTGAGTGCTGCCTAATAAATCTAACAAAGAAAACCAATCCATTAAAAAGAAATGGCACTGAATCAAGAACTCCATTGGCAAGGAAAATAACTTGATTCAGCAGGAAATGAGTTGAAAGAAAAATGAGCCAAGAGTTTTGAATAGGAGCTTTTTATTAGTACCAGAGTTTTTAGTTTTAATTTTGTCAGAGATTCAAAAACATTTTCTGATAATTTGTGCCCCTTTTCTTCATGTACATATGTGAGAAAACATATACAAATTTATCTTTGAATGTTTAATTTCTAAGTCACTTTGAATCCATTTTTTTCCATAGAAAAGCACTATGAATCAAAGCAGTTAAAAAAAAATAGAAGAAAATGAAGTAACAGAGGGACAAGCTGATTTATGGCAAAATTAATTTATTTTGAATTATTTAAGTGTTGTAAAACAAAATTAAAACTGTAGATTCTTAAACCAGAATTATCTAATGTATTCTTTTGTATAAGTATGAAATATTTCATAATACTTTATACCAAAAATCTCTTATTCTCTCAGGATATATTCTTACAATGTGTCAAACGTTATGTTTATCAGAACTTTTAATAGATACTCTCAAAATGCTTCTGAAAATTTCTGTAAGGTTTCAAACTCTCATATATTACTTGTGAAAATGTTTATTTTCACACATTTGACAGATTTGAATGTGACATTTTTACTCCAATATAATGGGTAACATATGCCATACCACTGGTATTTAATAATCATTTTCTTGACTACTCATTGGTGATGTTTATCAAATAACTTATTAATTGAGTCATTCTAGAAGCTTTTTAGGACTCAATAGTAAGCATAACACTTATTTTATAGGACATGATGTCTTACACTAGCAGATCATAAATTAAGTAAATATGTAAAATAATAGTACATAAAAAACATACATTTTCCCCAAATCTGAATCGTTTTCAATTAAATTTATGAAATATGCTAATAACACTGAAAACAATAAATTGACTTTCTGTACATTAAAATAACAATAATAATTTTGAAAACTTTAGTCAGCATATAGTATTAAAGATTAAGCTAGCTGTACTTCCTCCTTTTGTGGTAACACAATGAACTCCTCCATTTCATTGCATCATGCTTCTCTGACTACTAAGGCAATATTAACCTAGCTCAATGATAAAGCAAAATTATGCAAATCTTGTATTTCTTGATAAGCTAACTCAGAATTGTGTAGTTGTGTGAATAGTTACATATATATCACAAATAAACATATGTATATGTACTTAATACAAATTAAGTAAACTGGGTATTATTGATAAAAAGCTTCCTCCATTATGATATGGTCTTTGCCCTAACTTCTTTAAGCTTTAATGCCCCTAAAAGATAAAATTTTAGAAACTTCCCTTTCCTTTTCTTGTTTATACTCAATTTTTACTTTCTCTATCTTCACCTGTCAAATTTTTACATATGCTTTACAAAAATAAACATAAATGACACTTCTCCCATGAAGTGCTCCCTGGTATCCTAGTTCCATGGTCACATGGTTAGAATTCACAGCACTCTCCTCTGGATCCCTTAATCTTTTAACTTTTTTTTTTTTTTTTTTTTTTTCCCAGACTGAGTCTCACTTTGTCACTAGACTGGAGTGCAGTGGCAAGATCACGCCGCACTGCAGGCACTACCTCTTGGGTTCAAATGATTCTCCCACCTCAGCCTCCTGCGTAGCTGGGACCACAGGCGCAGGCCACCACCCCTGGATATGGATATAGATATAGATATAGATATAGATATAGATATAGATAGTTTTCCTGTGTTTCCCAGGCTGATCTCCAACTCTTGGGCTCAAGTGATCCTCCATCCTCAGCCTCCCAAAGTGCTGGGATTACTGGTGTGAGCCACAGCACCAGGCTAGGCTTTTAAATATTGTTGTTCTTATCACACTAAATATTAAACTGAAGCTTATGTAGATGTCTGTCTCTCACTAATGTATAAACTCCTCAAGAACATAAACTGTCTTGTTCTATGTATAAGTTACATAAAGTCAAGAAATATGCTTTGTTTCTTAATCACTTTTAAATTACCTTAGTATTTAGCATATACCTGGATCTTTGTAGTTCCCCAGAAGTGCTTACTGAATTATAATATTCATCTTTATTATTATTATACTTTAAGTTCTGGGATACATGTGCAGAACGTGCAGGTTTCTTACATAGGTATACACGTCCCGTGGTGGTTTGCTGCACCCGTCAACCGTCATCTATATTAGGTATTTCTCCTAATGCTATCCCTCCCCTAGCCTCCCACCCCCTGACAGGCCCCAGTGTGTGATGCTCCCCTCCCTGTGTCCTTGTGTTCTCACTGCTCAGCTCCCACTTACGTGTGAGAACATGCGGTGTTTGGTTTTCTGTTCCTGTGTTAGTTTGCTGAGAATGATGGTTTCCAACTTCATCCATGTCCCTGCAAAGGACACGAACTCATCCTTTTTTATGGCTGCAGAGTATTCCATGGTGTATCTGTGCCACATTTCTTTATCCAGTCTATCATTGATGGGCATTTGGGTTGGTTCCAAGACTTTGCTATTGTGAACAGTGCTGCAATAAACACACGTGTGCATGTGTCTTTATAGCAGAATGATTTATAATCCTTTGTGTATATACCCAGTAATGGAGTTGCTGGGTTAAATAGTATTTCTGGTTCTAGATCCTTGAGGAATCCCCACACTGTCTTCCACAATGGTTGAACTAATTTACACTCCCACCAACAGTGTAAAAGCATTCCTATTCTTCCACCTCCTCTCCAGCATCTGTTGTTTCCTGACTTTTTAATGATTGCCATTCTAACTCCTGTGAGATGGTATCTCATTATGCTTTTGATATGCATTTCTCTAATGACTAGTGATGATGAGCTTTTGTTCATGTTTGTTGGCCACATAAATGTCTTCTTATGAGAAGTGTCTGTTCATATCCTTCACCTACTTTTTGATGGGGTTGTTTGTTTCTTTTAAATTTGTTTAAGTTCTTTGTAGATTAAAGAGCTTCTGCACAGCAAAAGAAACTATCATCAGAGTGAAGAGGCAACCTGCAGAATGGGAGAAAAATTTTGCAATCGATCCATCTGACAAAGGGCTAATATCCAGAATCTACGAATTACAATATTCATCTTAAAGTCCCTTTCAGTATTTAGCACAAGAACTGAACTTCTAGGTATGTAAAATTATTTACTGAAGTAATCTTCCAGCAGCCATCTAAACTCTATAACACAGTGCCATCAGTATTGTGGGATTTCAATATGTGTGATTAATAGCCCTATTAAAGATTTTTCTTCTTCATAATGCTTTAACTTCTTTTAACTTAGAATTCTATATATTTTTTAAAAATGCTTTAGTGTTGTCAAAAGATAAACAAGCCTAAAGAGCAAATGTATTTTGGGAGCTAACCACTGAACCATATAACATTACAATAAAATATCTGCTTCTACAACATGAATGCAACTGTACTCATGGTTCAGTAAGTGCTCAGAGTGTAAGATTAAAGCAGATAGGTAGGTTCTCAATGTGATATGCAAACAATCTCTATTGCTTGTAGAGTGCAGATTGAAAATGTTACATAGCTTGAGTTTGACATTCAACTTAAATGTCTTTCACTTGATTACTTGACCCTTGTTCTGAGTTTCCAGTTTTTTTAAAAAAAATTGTTTAGTCGAAAACAATTCACAAGAAAGAACGTTTAACGCATGTATTGATTTGGCTGCCCAGTCCTGCTACTCATTTAATAAATATTTATCTATTCACTGTTCCACGTGCTGAAGCAGAAAATGCAGCAACAAAGAAAAAGACACAAAGGAGTGTCTTTTCTATATGTCAGGTATTGTTTTTCTCATAAGAATATATAGAATGTACACACAGAAATATGAGAGATCTTTGTTAACTCTAAGATCATGCTACTCGTAAGAGCCGAGAAAAGCTCATGAGAAGTAGCATGATCTAAGAGTTTACACAAATCTCTTACAATTCTGTGTGGAGTATATTCTATACTGGGGCAGCCTGGAAGCAAGGGGATCATTTTAGAAGGCTTGTTAAAACTTCCAGGTTATAAAATGAAGGTGGCTTGGTCAGAGGTGGTAGTCATGTAGGCGGGTTAGGGATGATAAAATGTTATATATACTTTGAAGGTAGTTACAATATTTTTTCCTTGATGGATTGAGTTTGGAGTGTGAATTGCAGACATAAATAAAAAAAATGGAAAAGATTTTGGCTTCAGCCAGTGGTCGAATGGAGTAGACATTACTAAAACAAAAAGGTAGGGAAGAGCAGGAGTGTAAGGCTAGAGATAAGAAGTAGATGAAGGTCATAAGTCAAAACATTGAAAACTATGAGACTGGATAACATCTGTTGGAATGTGAGAGTAGGTAGAAAAAAAACCAAACCAAAACAAAACAGGAAATCCAAGGAGTAAGTGTTGATGCATTACAATATTTAAAAGTTGGTAAGATAAGAAGAATGGAGAGAAAGAGACAGATTGGCCAGGGAGGAGGAGAAAAAGCAAAGTCAAATAAAGAAAATGAATCAAAAGCTTCTAGACTTTGCCAAATCCTGTGGACAAGTTGAATAAAATTAGGACATGCTCTTGGTGGTTGGATTATATAATACACAGATCATAAGGAAATATGAAAAGAACAGTTTAATGGAGTGATGGAGAGATGAACCTCATTGGATTTGATTCAAAAGACAAGGTAGAAGATGAAGTGGGAACAGGAAATACAGACAGGTTTTCAGGGTTTTGTAAAGATGGGCATGAAAATGGAGTAGCAAGATATTAAAGCATATTTATACAACAGTGCAAACTATCCAATATAGAGAAAATAGTGACAATGAAAAAAGATAGGGGATAATTTCAGGACCAAAGTCCTGGAGGGAAATTCTGTGGGATCCAGTGGGTCACTGGGAAGAGTGTGCTATAAACAGAAGAACAAATAATCCATCTATCAAAATGGGAAAGAAGATAATATAGTTTCCAATGCAATTATATGAGTAGATTTAGTAATGTGAGCACATCCAATTTCTCTTGTGCTTGCTTCCGCTACTGTTTTGTTGTTTACTTAAAAAAAAAAAAAAAAAAATGTTTTTTAAGCCAGTGAAATTTGAGGCCAGATTATCTGCTGAAAATTGGAACCAAGGCATATTGGATATTCCAGGAAACATGAGATCATATAAAATAGTTGCCTAAAGGAGTGGACAGGTGAATGGACCAGAGTTAAATCTTGAGAGAGTGAACAGAGATGCAGAGGGTCAAATAGAGATGATTTTCAAGGATGGTAGTGGAATCAAGGCTTGTAGCCCTGCAGCAAGTGTTCAGGGGTTACAGATTCCAATACACTGGTAGCAATTCTGGTAGTGACATCATAAACCTTAGGCTCTTGGCTGTACCTTTCCTCCCTTAAGTACCTCCCAAACCGCATTTAGGTAAATTATATAACCTACTCAAGAATACTGATACTAAATGTCTTTCTCTTAATTAGTTTCTGCCATTTGTAACAAATAATACTGTGTAAACCATTAATTATTAATTTGAATTACTCAAGAAGGGTGGCACATATCTAGGCCCCTAAAAGGAATTCTATCATAAATTAATAAACCATATCTAGTCAGTATTTGGCAGTTTGCTTAATCCAATCAACTAGGCATCCTTTTCAGTTAATTTTCTAACCCAGTCTGTTTACGGGTTCCTCTAAAGTTGTAAGTACTACAAGGATATCTAGTGATATATTTAGGTATTTAACCATCATTGTCAAATATGGAATAAAAATTTAATCAAAACCTACAAGAGAATTTTTTAAACTAGGTCAAGTAAGAAACATATTTTCCTGTAATGAGCCATATCACGTAAACCACTTCCAGGGAGCATACAGGAAAAAGTACCTGTGAAGTATTAGCTATTACTGTGTAAAGCAAATATTCCAGTATAGAACTCCTGAAATTATATCACTTGTATTTGAAATTGAGAACACTGAGGAAGCCATATATGATTCAAGCCCATAGCCATAACATTAACAGAAATAATAACAATTCCTTGAGACTAGATTGATCTCTAGCTAACCCACAATACTGTTTCCATTGCTTTGAAGTACCCATAATTGGATCATTGTCCGGGACAACCCAGATTCCCTAAATCGTATCCATTCCCCCACTTTCCGTCTTACACATCAAGTGTTGAAGGATCAAAAAATTCTAGACTTCTTATGTTAAACTAGTATCTCTCAGACAGCCTCTGGAGCCCAGTAAAACACAAAATCTCTATCATATTTTGTCACCCAATTTCAGGGCTTCAAAAAAAGAGTGGTGATTTTTTTCCATAAAGATATATGTTATTTAAAATGGCATAGGCACACACCCCACTCCGGTATTCAATGTTGGTGCAGCCCCCAGCCACTCTCAGTTGAATTTACAGTGCCTTCAATCACGGTCTCTTTTAAATCGTTCCTGAGTGAATATCTGCTTTCAGCCTTCTCCAAGAGGAAGATGATAGCCTTTTTTTTCCCCCTCATCATTTAAATTCTTTTTTACTTCCTTTCAAATCATTTTTGTGTATTTTGTGATCTTATTATAAAAATGCTTATGTCAACAGGAAGAACACCTTCACCTGAAGTATAATGAACAGAACATTAATTTGACATTAATAATTTAATACTTTTTAAGCAATAATTCTGATGAAAAAAAAGGGAGTCCAGGCAAAACTGGTAGCAGAATGTAATTTGACTCCTGTGTAGGGCCAATGCTTTTATCTGTGGCTTGCACACTGTTAGTGGTTTGGGGACAACTACTATTGTACTTTACCATCCTTATCCATGAATGTGAGGACTTCTAATGATCCTTTTAAGAAAATAATAATTATTGCCAATATTGTCTGAGCCCTTATTCTGCGCTGGGCACTCTTCTAAGTGCTTCACATGACCCAGCTTATTAAGTGGTCACAATCACCCTTTGAGGTAGGTACTGTTATTCCTAGTTTGCACATGTACTGTGTTCTAGTTTACAAAAATAAATGGGATAAATAACATTCTTTATGGTATTATCAAAATATAGTATTTATAAGATAATTTCTGTTTGTACTATTTAAAAATTTTATGAATAAGTGAAGATACTGAGTGTTCTTGTTTCAGCTTTTTTGCTTAAAACACATGAACAGGATTTTAACAAATTAAAAAAATAAAACATTCTGCTAAGACCACTTCTTTAATAGAAATAGCAATTTTAGCATTTCTCTGAACCATTCTTTAAAAAAAGTATTGCATTTTAAAAAGTTTCTCAAACTTCTGTTGTCAAAAAGATTCCAAGTGTTCAAATTCAAGAAAGCCATGTTTAGACTGAATCGTCCCTGCACAGCTCTTTCTGAATAGAGTTTTCTATAGTTTGCAAATCGGCTGATGTAAAGGGAAAATTCACATCTAGGCAGTATTTTTGGCTGAATGAGGTCACCTTTCTTTAATTCTCTTAGATGAAGCCTAAGAAAACTATATTTGGCCAGGGCAATTCATATAGCAGACTACAAAGGAGGCTGTAAAATGCAGCCTGACAAGGTTGCCACAGCTCATTTTAGTTCTGTGTATGTACTTCCTAACCACCTGACTTCATCACAAAGAAAATCCACAGGGAACCTGGTAGGAAAAAAGTGCTATTGCTTCTGATTATTTGATCTTTTTTTGTAGTAGCCTAAGCTAAAATATATTTATATTTCATTTCTCTACTAAAACCTTTATCAGCAAAATGGGTTCTGCTTTTCTAACGTGCACTGGATTCTGCCAAGAGGTAATCTGATCTTAGCTATTTCCAGGATGCAGTCTCAATTTGACTTCAAACATTCAGAAGATAAAATGATTTACTGTTTTCTCTAAAGGTGCATCTTCTCAGTACAAAGCATAAAGAGAATCAGCTGTTTCATATAATCAGTTTAGACAAATTTAAATATACATGATCTAAATATGAAAATTCATGTGTGCTTACATTTTTTTCTATGCTTCTCTAAATGTGTATATTGTCTAACAGAAGACAAATAATAAAAAAAAATTACAAATTTATCCATTCTCTCTCTGTTATCCAGAGAAAGCAACTATGTATGTAAGTAGAAAACCAGCTACTGTGTAGCATGATCTTTATGACAAAAAACTCTTTGAGCAATATTGATCAGGGCATCTTGTCATGTGAATTAATAGGGGAATATACTTTATTTTTAGTGGATAGATACAACCTAAGAGAAGACTACATATACTTCATTAAATATCACACTTTGTTCTTTAAGGGGTTCAAACACATAATAGAAACACATAAATAAAGACATTGTCACAAAGAACCAGTGTGAACAAAGGCTCATAACATCTTTATGCCAATATTCACAGAACAAAGATAACTTATAGCAATATTCCTGACCCATAAAGATAGTGTACCTGTAGCATTCCGAAACAATTACAATGGATGCTTCTTGCAGTGGAAATGGATCACACATGGAAAAGATTTCTTGATGCTGAGCTTACTAGTTTCCAAAGCATGACTCCTTATCTGTGTTTTGTGTTTTTTTCAGAACAACATTGCCAATTCAAGATTAAATGTATGTGTACTGTTTGCCTATTCTCTAGGAATTAATGTGTTTTTTCTACCCTCTTATCTATGCAACTATTCATTAAAAAGGAATGTGGGAAATCATCATATCTTGAAATTCTAAATACTTGAGGTATGGTCCTGTTGGCTCCATAATTTGGTGGTCAAAAGAAAACCTTTATGAAGTACTCCTTCAGCAGATGGCTACATTTCATTTTATGAGACAAACTCCCTTATGAAAGAAATTTGAATAATCTAATACAAGAATGGGTAAAGCAATCATATAAACATTTGTATTCATATCTTTTTGCTGTTTATAGTATCCATCCTGAAAATAGTTATTTCTACCCCATAATGTACCTTTCCTTTTCTATGTGCAGTTTCTTCACAGCTGTACAGAGCTTTTCTCCCTTCTATTTGTGAATTCAGTAGAAACACACCTAATCTCCTTTATTACATCGCACAATCTCTGATTTAAAACCTCTTGTTTTCCCAAGTGAATCACTATTGCAATTGAGCAGCAGTATTAAAGCATAAACTCATACTTTTGGGGGAATGAAATGAATGAGACTTTTTTGATGTTGTTTTTCTCTTTAACACACTTAAAAAAAAAAAAAGAAAAGAAAAAAAGAAAGCAAGCTGCAGTTTCAGTCCTGTCTGTACAATCCATATACCCAAAGACCTAATTGAAATGACATGAGCCCTGTTTCTGACAACCCCCAGAATCTCCTGGCATTGCTATTTTAAAATTGCTCCCCAGGGGATAATAATGTGCAGACAGGGTTGATAACCACTGAACTAGAGCCATCAAGAATATCTAGTTGATCAAGATGATTACAAAATAAGTGAATTCACAGAGCTACTTGTCACATCTGTGCTTTTCTCTGTATCATAGCTGAGCTGTGTGAAATCCATTTCACTGGAATTTGTAATTATAAATAAACATAAAAATGTCACGTACGCATGAATATAAACATTCTATGTGATAGGCTACCATACACCAACAGATGAGTCAACTCACAAAGATGGAATTTATTTGCTATGATTCTGACCGGTTTTTTTGTTTGTTTGGTTTTGGTTTTGGTTTTTTGTCAGGGTTTTGCTTAGTTGCCCAGGCTAGAGTGCAGTGGCACGGTCATAGTTAAGTGCAGCCTCGATTCCTAGGCTCAAAAGATCCTCTGACTTCAGCCTCCTGAGTAGTTGTGACTACAGATACATAACACAACACCTGGCTAATTTTTTTAAAAAATTTTTTTCTACAGATGGTGTCTCGCTATATTGCCCAGGCTGGTCTAACTCCTGATCTCAAAGGTGATCCTCCTGCCTCAGCCTCCCAAAGCACTGGAATTACACACAAGCGTGGGCCTACAACACCTGCACTTACCTTCATAAAATCTCACTCTCATTAGTGTTTCAATCTTCATTAATACATCTTGAGGAAGAAATGTTTACCTAATGCTCAAAAACCTCCTATAAGTCCTCCTTATACTTTCAGTGACTTCCAGAAAACAAAAGTTACACAAAACCCTTCACAAAGTGTTACCTGCGATGATGTCTCTATAATAGGAAACAGATTATTTACAGAATGTGTGCACTGATAATTTATACCATGGTCACTAAAGTTATGACACTGGTTTGGATTACAAGTAAAATTGTGTATATATTTCATGAATTAGATCACATTGTTAAGACTTTGAAATCTGAGTCACCAATAAAACCCCATTCTCAACATCTCAGTCCCCCAACAATTACCCGCTCCCCATCTCTGTCTCACAGGCACACACACACATACACACACACACACGTACACACACACACACGTGCACACTCACATACATACTTGATTCTCTTTCTTTGACTCTTTGATAATTTTGACTCACTCCCCAGCATAGACAATTTCTCCTCTTTTATAATGTTAATAGTTCTCTTAGTTCAATTAAGATAGGTTGAAATTTTCCAAGGGCAAAATAGCTACAAATAATCAACATAGTAGAATAGGAAGAGTATTAATTTGCTGTTTTCCTGCATTTTCATTTGGTCGCAAGTTGAATAAAATTGCTGACTCTCTTTTTTGTTTAAATCTTTTATAGTAGAACTATAATTAAATCCTCTCATGTCTACTTTTCAGGAATTGTAGTACCAATAAATGATACTATTTTCCTGTGAACATCAATGTGCTGGTGAAATTTTAGTTGCAATTAAAATTTTGAAGGAAAGGTCTAATAATCAAGACAACTTAATATCTAAAACCTACAGTGTGTGCATGTACATGCACATGTGTGCAAAATAAGAGAAATTTAAAAATGTAAATTACCATAGTCCATCCTTACAGCATAATTGAAAATGAATTTACTATGATAATTAATTCATATGTAACTGGGGACACAAAAATCCAAAAGAAAGAGAGTAGGTGGCAGAGACTGTAACAGAGCACAGAGTCAGTTAGAATTTACTTTTAATAAAAGGAAGTGTGACAAGTTTATGCTTTTTCAGACAAGACTAAGTACAGCTTATACCTAGAAGCAGAGGGTGCCATACTAAGTCGCATCATCAAAATTTTAAATATTTTATTTTCAAAAGAAATTCTGATAAAAATAGAAAGGCAACTCAAAGATGGGGAAATATTCTTTAGATGTAGATACATGTTAAAAGATTTAATTCAGAGTGTGAAGAAATTAATTATAAGATAAGCAACCCAATAAAACATGGACAACAAGTTCAACAGATAGTCATGAAATAAGATACATTAATGGTCAATATGCACATGATAAACACTGCTTGACGTCATTGGTCACTGGGAAAATGAAAATTAAAACCACAATGAGAAACTACTAAACACCTCTTAGAATGGCTAAAAATTCAAGGTCTAATAACAGGTGTTAACTGAACATGAAGAAATGAAAATGTTCTTCCGGTGGGAGAAATAAAAAGTGTTTCAGCGATTTAGGAAGAGAGTTTACAAGTTTTTTTTTAATTTTAAATATGCACTTACTAAATAACCCAGAAACGTCACTCTGATTTTTTTACCATGAAAAATAAAAACACACACAAAGACATATACATTAATGATCATAGCAACTTTATCCATAATAGTTATAACCAGGAAGTAATCCAAATATCTGTCCAAAGGTAACTGGATAAACAAATTGTGATATTTCTAAACAATGAAATACTATTTGGTAAGAAAAATACTACTAGTAGTTATATTACTACTAATAATACATGCAAAACTATTAAAGACTCTCAATTCAGTGAAAAAGACAATCTGAAAAGAAAACATTTCTTATGACTCCCTTTATATGAAATTTTTACATTGAGAAAAGTAATCTATAGGGAAAGGAAGCAGATTGGTGAGAAGATATACAAATGGCCAACAACACGCCTATGAAAAAATGCTCAACATTACTAATGATCAGGAAAATGCAAATCAAAACTGCAATGTGATACCACCTTACTCCTGCAAGAATGGCCATAAACAAAAAATTTAAAAATAGTAAATGTTAGCATGGCTGCGATGAACAGGGAATACTTCAACACTGCTGGTGGGAATGTAAACTAGTACAACCACTATGGAAAACAGGGTGGAGATTCCTTTAAGAACTTAAAGTAGAACTATGATTTGATCCAGCAATCCCACTACTGGGTATCTACCCAGAGGAAAAAGTCATTATACGAAAAAGATACTTGCACACGCATGTTTATAGCAACACAATTCGCAATTGCAAAAACGTGGAGCCAACAAATGGATAAAGAAACTGTGATACACACACACACACACACACACACACACACAAAGGAATACTACTCAGCCATAAAAAATGAATTAATGGCATTCACAGAGACCTGGATGAGATCGGACACCATTATTCTAGGTGAAATAACTCAGGAACAGAAAACTAAAACATGTTCTCACTCATAAGTGGGAGCTAAACTATGAGGATGCAAAGGCATAGAAATGAAACAATGGACTTTGAGAACCCAAGGGGAAAGGGTGTGAAGGGGGATAAAAGACTACAAGTAGGAAGCAATGTATACTGCCTGGGTGATGGGTGTACCAAAATCTCACACATTGTCATTAAAGATCTTACTCATGTAACCAAACACCACCTGTCCCCCAATAACCTATGAACATAATAATAATAAATATCACTGAGGATGCTACAAAAATAGATTAGAGAAGCACAAAGAAGGCATTTCATATAGTACATACACAAAGACATATACATTAACGATCATAGCATTGTTCTGCTATGTTCTGGGTTTGACAGTCTAGTAACACTCAGCTGAATGATGTTTGGAGAAGAGCAATGGCCACTTGTGAATGTATATCAAAATGCACTTTGTATGTTCTAATAAAAGTCATTTATCTGTCCCCCAAAAAATATAAATAAATAAATAGAAAGTAAACGTTTTTCGGATGATAGAAGTATTTTACATGTTGCTTGTAGTGGTGGTTAACAAGTGTATAAATTTGTCAAAACATCAAAAACTTAAAATCAATGCTTTTCTGTAAGTTAATTAAACCTCAGTAATTTCATTTACAAAATACGGTTTGTTTTTTTAGAAAAAAAACGCAGTGCTAAGATTTTGTTATGTAACAAATTATAGTCTAGGCCAAAGACCTTTAACAACAAAAGTAAGAGCTTTTGTAACGCTAAAGGCATTTAATTTATAAAATGTGTGTGTGTGTGTATGTGTGTGTTTATAAAGAAAAAGACAGTGTTAAGGTTTTGTTATGTAACAAGTTACACACCAGGCCAAAGACTTTTAACAAGAAAAATAAGAGATTTTGTAATGCTAAAGGACATAATGCACAATTGAGACATTTACAGTTATCAACAGCTATGAACGAAAACACAAGAATTGTTACAGGAAACAACAAGATATCCAGGGCAATCTGCAGAATAGCACTAATAATTGGAGTTCTTAATTCTCAGTCCAAGATATATCACTGGGGCAAAAATAGTAAAAGATTAAGAAGACCTAATGTATATAATCAGTTGGATAAATATTATGGACACATATGAAACATTGCATCTTATTGATAAAAAACACAGTTTTCTTCAAGTATGCACTAATATTTTTTAAATTAGACATTTGATACATTAAACTAAGAGTAAATTAAAATTTGTAGAAATCACATCCAAAGAATGAGACAAAAAAAAACCCTACCTCTTAAAAACGCACACACAGGGCCGGGCGCGGTGGCTTACGCCTGTAATCCCAGCATTTTGGGAGTCTGAGGCAGGTGGATCGTGAGGTCAAGAGATCAAGATCATCCTAGTCAACATGGTGAAAACCCACCTCTACTAAAAATACAAAAAGTAGCCGAGCGTGGTGGTGGGCGCCTGTAATTCCAGCTACTTGGGAGGCTGAGGCAGGAGAATCACTTGAACCCAGGAGGCGGAGGTTGCAGTGAGCCGAGATTGCGCCACTGCACTGCAGCCTGGGCGACAGAGCCAGACTCCGTCTCAAAAAAAAAAAAAAGGGCACACACAGACACACATACATTAAGTAACTTGAGTCAACAAAGGAAAAAACATTGACATTGTAGAATTGAAGACTTCCTAGAAAATAATGATAATGATAATACAAATCAGGATTTTTTTTAAATATTAAATCAATAATATAAAAAGGTTCATAATTCTAAAGGGATCAAAATAATTTAGGAAGAAATAAAAATAAACTATATATTCACAATGAAAGCAGAAAGAGAAAAAACAAAGATAAACATAAAAAGCAGAAAGTGAGTTAGAAATCAGAAAACCATATAATTATTAAACTACAACACTGTTTCCTTGAATCCTCGAGATAAATAGCTAACCTAATTAAAAATAAATGAAAAACGTTCAACTAGAGAAAGAGAAAAATCTATTTTAAAAGTTTGAGTATAAAAAAAAAATGGAAACAGGAGATTTAAAAGTCTATATTGCATGCATCTATTCAAATGTATTTGAAAAACGACGAAACGATACTATTCTAAAAATTATAGTTCACTGGAATTTACCCATGTGTCGATACATGCAAAAAATAAACAGCCTAATTTCTATAGAAAAATAATGAGAAATTGTAAAAATCTAAAACTGCTAAATCTGATAAATTTCTAATAATGAGAAAATTCTAAAAATGCCTCTATAACATCTGGCCAAGGAATTTCAACAACGGAATTCTGTGAACTCTTCATTGACCATATAATCCTTAAGTAAAGTACTCATTAAACTCTTCCATGCAAATAACAAAGTTTTCAAAAGACTTTTGTTGGTAACTAACTATAACACTAATAGTCAAACCTAATAAAGATTTCTAAATATAAACCAGGAAAATAATTAAAGATCAACCTAACTTATAAATGCCTATTTAAAAATCCCAAAGAGGGCTGGGCGCGGTGGATCACACCTGTAATCCCCGCACTTTGGGAGGCTGAGGTGGGCAGATCACGAGGTTACTAGATCGAGATCATCCTGGCTAACACGGTAAAAACCCATCTCTATTAAAACTACAAAAAATTAGCCGGGCTTGGTGGTGGACGCCTGTAGTGCCAGCTACTTAGGAGGCTGAGGCAGGAGAATGGCGTGAACCCAGGAGGCGGAGCCTGCCGTGAGCCGAGCCTGCGCCACTGCACTCCAGCTTGGGCAACAAAGCAAGACTCTGTCTTAAAAAGAAAACCCAAAGATAATATGAGCAAACAGAATCCAATAGCATACAATATCACTTTGCAAAATAACCCACCAGGATCATTTGCGGTTAGTTTTATGATTGTAAATATTCAGAAACCCATTCATATTTTTTAAAGTTAAATATACTATGATTTTCTACCATATTCAACAAATTCAACATCCATTCTTGATTTAAAAGTAATAAATGTTATAACAGTGAAACACTGATCACATTTCTGCAAAAATCAGAAACAAGATAAGGACCTCTGATAACACTTCTATTATTAGATTTTTTTTTTTTTAAGAGACAGAATCTTGCTATGCTGCCCAGACTGGACTCTAACTACGGGGCTCAAGCTGTCCTCCTGCCTCAGCCTCCTGAGTAACTGGGACTACATACACGTTCTACC